>NC_056735.1:308005006-308325213 GCF_019279795.1 Protopterus annectens | reverse complement strand
GACATTGCTGCTGATGTTTTATGTCCAAGTACTCAGACTTGGTACAATGTTGGGGAACAAGGGTAACATTCCTTTGCCGACATATTCATGGAAAGTTATGCCATTCTGGAGGGGGAGCTGCAGACACTTGCTGCTTGATCTGTTTATCCAGTTCAGCAACTTGGTACAATGCTGGCAGAGGATACCATACTTGTACATCCATCGACATAACAGTATGGCCTTATCTTGCTGTGGCAATACCTCACAGCTGTACAGATTCACACAGGTTACCCAGAGGCAGGGGTCATAAGTCAGGACATTACCCCTATTGTGGTGTATGGGCAGGTTTGTAGCCACCCATTTTTGTGTTTGCAGCCAGGGATAGTATAGCACATGGCTGTGTGTCAGTCCTTGCACATTCCATGCTGCCCATGCTCCCAACCCTGCCTCTATTACTCTATCCTCTTCCATACATTATGCATACATTCTCTGATACTTTCCCTTAAGTTTTTGCCTCATCACAGCTGTGTTTTGGTGTTGGTCCACAGTTTATGCAGTGGGACATGGTGGACATGTTACTGTGGTTTGTCCACATGGCCTTGCATATGGCTTATGTGGAGTGTGTTATGTTGTTATTTGGGTGTCCATGACATAACATACATTGGCAGTACGGGTGAGACACATGCCTTTGGCAGAGGCCTGTAGGCCATTTGATGGTGATGCAGACCAGCTGTAGCAGGCCGTTGCATTCTGTCAGTCCTACAGTCCCAGACTGCCATACAGTATATTCCCCTGGGGTGACAGGGTAGGTGTGCTAGGTGTTCATTCCAATACTTTCCATCAGTATTGATCAGTTGGTGTGGATGCTCGTAGGGTGCTACTTACAGCTAGGGACACACCTGCATGTAACATCTGCACTGCATGCTGCATTCTTTCACTATTGCCATACACAGGTGGGGGTCATTTTGTACCCATTCCCAACAGCAAGGATACGATCAAAGAGGTACCTTTGGGTGGTGTTTGGGTGAGCTGGGTGCATGTGTCTTATGGACACTACTTGCATCTGATTCATAGATATGCATGGGGCATTCCAGTTATGCTGGCTTGTGCAGGGACACCAGCTGTTTCCCAATGCATCAGTCCTACCACCTTTGTGATCTGTAAGTGTTCGGCCAGATGACATCGGTATTCCGTACTACAAGCCCAGATAATGCGATGCATACTTGTATGTACAATTCCAAGGGTGTGTCCATTACATGGTTACACATTATATACTGTATGTCTGGGGTACTTTTCCCTGTGTACTGCTTGTATATCTAGCCCAACAGTCATGCCATGTCCATCTTTCAGATGTTGACACATATTACCATCATACATTTACAATGGCTTACTGGTAGCATGTGTTATATTGGGGGAATTGGGGGAATTGTCTTTGGCACTGCAGTTTTGAGGACTTGGCCCTGTCATTGGCAGTAGTGGGCAATGGCCACCAGGTCAAACCTCAACATGCATACATACTGACCGCTCTAACATAATATGAAACACACACCAACCTAATTCACACATGTAAACCAAAAGGAGCAAAACTAAGAAAATACAAAGCGAACTGGACGATCAGGAAAAGTAAAATTTTATTGAGCACTTTTGTCAATTTTTAACTATGACTTCTTCAGAATAAAATCAAGTTACACACTGAGTCTTATATAACCAGTGCAATAAATCAATTAAAAAAACTGTAAAAAGTACATCCACTTTTAAAGGTACAGGCTCCCTTATTGCATTTTACTAGTAAGTCATGTAAATATAACTATATTTTCATAACCAAGAACAAATAAAACAATAACATTCTTGTCATGGTTGTAAAAAACATGGAATGTTTAAATACAGAAGTCTGCTTTAAATTTTAAAAAACTACTAAGTGAAACCATATCATTAAGCCCTGGGCTAGTGGTGGCATTGACCCTCAGTTGCCATAATAGTTCTTTATACTCCAGTAAATGGTCAATAGGGCCACCCCTTTCGTCTTTGATGATCTATACAAGAACTATAAACTTGAAAAAGTGACCTGGGTGAAGGTTGATATGTTTGGCTAATGCATTTATAATGTTACATTTATCTATGTTATAAATATGTTGATAAATGCGGGTTCTAAAAGCATTTTTGGTTTTTCCAATATAGAAGCACATACAAGTCACAATGGGCTCATCCTCACATACACTCCACAGTTCCCACTGATTTGTGACATTGTTTTCAAAAACTGGTTCATCCTTAACAGTAATGAAAGCATAGGTCAGAAGGTTGGTGAGGCCCCCGTTGTGGTTTACAGAAAGGACACCAGCATCAAGAATATCCTTGAAAGAAATCCATTTAGTAGTACCACCGGTAGACTGGGAAAAATTACTAAATGTGGGCAGTGCACACAGTGTAAGCACATATTAGAGGGAGACAGGGTTTTACTCAATGGTTATGGATGGGTTAGATTATTTCAGAAATACAATTGTGGTAGTAAAAACGTTATTTATGCCAGCATTTGTCAGACTTGTATGTGCTTCTATATCGGAAAAACCAAAAATGCTTTTAGAACCCGCATTTATCAACATATTTATGATATAGATAAATGTAACATTACACATGCATTAGCCAAACATATCAACCTTCACCCAGGTCACTATTTCAAGTTTATAGTTCTTGAACAGATCATCATAGACGAAAGAGGTGGCACTATTGACCATTTACTGGAGTATAAAGAACTATTATGGCAATTGAGGATCAATGCTACCACTAGCCCAGGGCTTAATGATATGGTTTCACTTAATAGTTTTTTTTAAATTAAAAGCAGACTTCTGCATTTAAATATTCCATGTTTTTTACAACCATGACAAGGATGTTATTGTTTTATTTGTTCTTGGTTATGAAACTATAGTTATATTTACATGACTTACTAGTAAAATGCATTAAGGGAGCCTGTAACTTTAAAAGTGGATGTACTTTTTACAGTTTTTTTAATTGATTTATTGCACTGGTTATATAAGACTCAGTGTGTAACTTGATTTTATTCTGAAGAAGTCATAGTTAAAAATTGATGAATGCGCTCAATAAAATTTTACTTTTCCTGGTCGTCCAGTTCGCTTTGTACCTGCATATTGTACAAATGCTACAATCTATCCTGCTACCTTGGCCACTTCTGGTCATCTGTGCTCCACTGGTATTATACCTACACATACATGTTACTACATGTCTACATTGGATTGGGGGGACACCTAATTGTTACCACATTTCTATATAGGAGTTTGGGGGGCACACCTGACTGTTACAACGTGTGTACATCAGATTGGGGAGGGGGGGTGGCACACCAGACCATTACTACATTTCTAGATAGGATTGGGAGGGCACACCTGACTGTTACTATATGTCTACATAGGATTTGGTGGGGCACACCTGACTGCTACTACATTGCTACAGAGGATTGGGGGGAGGGGCACACCTGACTTTCTACATTTCTACATAGGATTGGAGGGGCACACCTGACTGTTTCTACATGTCTACACATGATTGTGGGGCACACCTGACTGTTTCTACATTTCTACACAGGATTGGGGGGCACACCTGACACTTGTACACATTTGCTATGACTATCCTGGTATGTCAGGTACTCCATTTCATTCTGTTTTCTAACCTATCATGCTGACTAGAAGCATTTCAGTGTACTACAGGTCTTCAGTTTGATTGATTTACATATTAGTTTCTAACTTCCTACCACTCAGAACTAACATCCCACTGCCTGACCTGATGTAGTCTGTCTGTGTAGGCCTGGGGGGTGGTTACCGATAGGCATCATTTAAAGGCCTTAGCACAGCATTTGTTTGTGTTTGTCTACACCTTTCCTGCTGGCTGGGACTGTTGTTGGGTATGTGAACCTCCCTGACTGACATGTGTGTGTCATATGGACACACATGTGGCCCAGCACATTTCCTGTAGTGGGTTTTGTCACCATGTGTAGTACTGGCTACTATGGTGAAACCAGAATTTGTTACAGATCTCATGCTACCACTGTAGGTGTCTACTATCTGCTGGCATCCCATTCAGTCACCCGATTCCCTTGCATGCTCACATCCATACCATAGATACAAGTAACAACACATACTACTCCATTTGGCAATTGGTAAGGAGAGTGACTTACCTTGTGGGTGTGCCAGTATTGAGGATGGTTCTGGAGGGCTGCCTATGTCTGATGCACATAGTACAATCCCTATACATGACTGAGCACAGGTAGTGTCATGTTTGGCATCCCTTTTACTGTATGTGCAAGTCAGAGAGAGGTGTCATTCCTTGGGTCCCTCCTGTGTCAGTGTATGTGCTATGCATTGCCTCGTTGTCAAGGTCAGGGCATACTAGGCATGCCTCCTTCTGCCTACTGGGGCAGGCTCAGATTGTTCCTCCTCCAAGTCACTCTGTGCCTTACAGGCCTTGGCAATGATGGGGGGCTCAGTGGCCCTGCTCCATGCTGCTCCTGCTGCAGCTGTTTCCATGGGATCATATTGTGTAGTATGGCACATATGATGACAATTTGAGTGCATGTAGCTGTAGAGTACTGCAAGGCTCCACCGGATGTGTCCAGGCACCAGAACCGTGACTTGTCTGTGCGTATGCCTCATTATGGCATTCTTGTTCAGGTGTGTGTGCATTTCTGATGGGTGTCATCAGCCATGGCTCCAGTGCATAACCAGCATCCTCCACTAGGTGACCATAAGGGATGTACCCACTGGCAAATCTCTGGTAGAGCTGCGTCAGATGCCAGATGTGGGAATCGTGATAGCTTCCAGGGCAGCCAGCACACAGATTCATTTTAATGCCCTGGGCATCGCACATGACCTGGAAGTTGATGGAGGGGAAGCCCTTGTGTTGATGTAGACCCTACCCCACTCACCGGGTGGTGCTTTGATGCATATGTGCATGCAGTCTATAGCACCCACTAACTCAGGGTATTCTGCTATTTTTTGGAAGAGATGCATATTGTTGGCCAACGCCTCACAGGTGTTGGGGAAATATACGTACTCACCGGTGTGTGCTGACATGGCATCCAGGAACTGGTGGAGTACACTGGATGCTGATGCCTGTGAGATCCCCATGATATCCCCATTTGGCTTTTGGAAGGTACCTGTAGCTAGTATTCTTAGGCCTACACATTCCTTGGTATCCACTGGGATATGTTCCCCTCTGTTAGTTCTGTGTGTGAGGCGTGGCCAGCACAGCTCAACAATTTGCTGTAGGAGGTTCCTGTCCACCCTACAGCACTCCACTATCTCCAGCTCATGTAGCCCCTGGTAGGTTACCCTGGGTCTGTACACTCTTCTCCATCTCCTCACTGTGGGTTGGTTGACAGCATTCTCATCCTCACCACCCTCAGCCTCTTCCACATGTTGTTGTATGATAGCTATTGCAGCCCCTATCATTTTGTTGCTTTTGTTTGTTAAAAATTCCCCGCTTGTATACGCCGGTGGTGTATAGTTTGTGGTAAAAACCAGAGGGAAAGGTGTTTGAATAGTTTATAGTAGTGTTCTGTGCTGGGTTGGACTGCTGCCTGTGTAATTGGATGATTCTGATACATGTCACCTGCCAGCTATGCTAGCTCTCCTTGATTACCGTCCTACTGCTGTTTTCCCTTCCCACTGCCTTCCTGTTTAAGTTGGGGGCGCTCCATGCAAACACAGTGCTCAAATGTGCACAGAGCTGCTATTTCCTGGTTTACTTTTTTTTCCTTTAAAACCCAGTGCATGGTGCACACACCCGCTTAGGCAATGTAAAGAATGCTAGGCAGCCTCAGACACACCCCCTTGCTTAGTTCTGCTAAGCTAAGGGCAAACCCAAGCCACAGGGCTCCAGTCTGCTTACAGTATGCCTGACACACACCCTTATGATATCAGCTAACTCCTAGGCTTGCACCAAACTATTCCTGCTCTTACACTGTTGGGTGCTGACTAGCCTGCAGGGGAAATCTGGGATTCAGTATCATTCCTCTCTTTTGCATAGGATTGCCTGCTGATGCATAGTTACAGGTCCCACACTGAGCCTCCCCCCTTAGTAACCACTATTCACTGGCCATGTTGTCTTCTGCCTGCCATTGAGTATAATGGCAAAATAGTGATTTTGGTTAGAATGCTTATTTTAGACTTTTTTTATTTTTCGCCTGACCCCGTTTGCGTGCCGCTGCCCTACGTTTAAACAGCCAAGATTGGCTAATCTAGCTATCTATCTATGTATTTATTTATCTATGTATCATATTGATCTATCTGTCTTATCTATCTATCTATCTATCTATCTATCTATCTATCTATCTATCTATCTATCTGTCTGTCTATCTATCTATCTATCTATCTATCTATCTATCTATCTATCTATCTATCTATCTATCTATCTAATCTATCTGTCTATCTATCAATCTATGTATTTAGCTTTGTTAACCAGGTTTGCACAATGATCCTCATGGATCCTTTTCAGGTTCAGTAAAAGGTTACAAACTGAAAAAAATAACCATATATATGTTATATTGCAAAGAAGTGTGTGGGAAGTTAGCACTGTTATGTTAGATGGAGGTAAGAAAAAACAGTAGATTATAGTTTAGGGCAAGTAATTTGGAAGGCTCCTTTAATCAATTAACTAGAAAGAACTCTGAGGCTATGATTTATTAATATTAACCCATAAATATTATTTCATTTTAGTTGTTTTACTGCTTTGTTTTACTTTGTTCATTCAGTGCTAGCAGGTAAATGAACCTTACAATGAGGCAGTGCATTGCTGGGACTGAGCAAAATGAGGTGATGAAATGTAAAAATTAACCTTCATGGCTTACAATTGCTATCTATGAAGAATCAATTTGTACAGAAAAGTAAGCACCTCAATACTGGACTCACAAATAGAGACAATATGTCAAAAATGAGCTTTTTTTGTGTAGTCACATGATTTATGTCCTTTGCGAATTTATTTTCTGTATGTGGACATTTGGTCAACAATTTGCACTAATGAATATACAACATACTTGCTAGTCTGCATAAGAACAGCCCATCTAAACTGAAGATTTATGATTCACTACAACATCATCTTCCCTTGTACCTGTAACATCATTCACCAGTGTACCCTCTTTCGACAACCCACAGAGACATTTTATCAGTTGTGTGTGTGTGGGTGTGTGTGTGTGTGTGGGTGTGTGTGTGTGTGTGTGTGCGTATGTGCATGTGTGCATGCGTGTGAGTGTGTGTGTGTGTGTGTGTGTGTGTGTGTGTGTGTGTGTGTGTGTGTGTGTGCGTGCGTGTGTATGTGTGTTTGTGTGTGTGCATGTGCATGTGTGTGCATGTGTGTGTGCGTGTGCCTCACACATTTTATTTCCTGCATGTAAGCACACATATGTGGATGCTTGCTACAGTCACTAAATCGACTTCAGGTGCGATGGTCGTTTTCATAGCACGAATCAGTGGAATCATCTTACTGCATAAGCATGCCTGTTATACAGTATCAGTTACTGCATCCTTAATCTTAAAGATACCATGTGATAGTATTGCTATTCAGTTACTTAGAGGCATTGCTAGGGTGGTGTGAAGGAGGAAGCTGCTCCAGATGCTAGGTATTATTCGATGTGATTTTGAGATGCTGATCCATGGTTAGATGGCTAGTGCATTTGTATTCAAAGATGAAGTGCTTCAGCAGCCTGCCTGTGGTACAAGATGCACCAAGCCACCTGCTACCTTTAGTTTTGGTCCTCAGCTGCAGAACAGGTAGGTATGGCTCTACAGTTATTGTTAGTAATATTGGTGTTAGTTACACCATCATCAGGAAAATGAATGGGAACAATTAATTTCTCATTATGTCACCATTTGTAAAATTTTCATCTCAAACAGCAGCACCTGTCTTAGTTATTTAAAAGAAATGTAGCATCACAAGTTAATGCTATAGTGAGGGCTAGACTTCCAAAGGCAGTAGTGAGCCAGTTTGTAATAAGCAGCTGCAGTAGGGTCCCTGACCCATTGGGAATTAGCAAATCAGGAGGTGAGTAATGCTCATATCTCTTCCCTGCCTGACCAGAGTTTTGCTGGAACTCGCAGAGAAGTTTTGTAGAATATAATATGAACTTCTACAGGAATCAGCCACTCATCAGCAGGTGAAGAATGGCAGAGATTCATACCCTCATTTTGCACTACATTACAGTGAGTTTAAATGTGCATAAGAGGGCATATGCACATCACCACATAATGACATGCAAATAAAACTTGGCATGAAAATGAGATCTTAATGATATGCAAATTAATGTGAGGTGAACATAGTCTTGATTTATAGTGAAATGAAGGGCAAATTATGCACCAGTGTACTTCTGAATATAAATGGGAAAAGTACACTAACAAGGTTGGAGTTGCAGACAGCACCAATGTTTGAAGTAGCAGCATCAGCCATTCATCAGCATACTGTAGTTAATAGCACTGCTGCTTCCCAATAGTATGGATGAAGTGGCATCCAACACCAAAGGAAACGTTGCCACCAGTGGGGAGCATGCCACAGTTTCATTGATACAGATATAACTGATCACTTCATTGTAGACTGGGACATTGTACAGATCTTGGTGAACATATATCATCCACACACAGACTCTATAGGAATGCATGATCTTCCCATACCTGTAAAGACAAAGGTATGTATAGCTCTTTTTATTCTAGCTACAGGAACCTTTCAGAGATTGACTAGAGACATGTTGGGTATTTCATGGTTTGCTGTGTCTAGAATGCTTAAAAAGTCCCTTGACATAAGGCTTGACATGTGATGGAGCATATATAGTTTCTTAACACACCACAGAAAAGAAATAACACAGTGTATACCTTCTACATCATCATCAGCCTTCCCGATGTACTGATCATAAATTGTACAAATAGCAACAAAGACTATGAATGGTCCACATTTACACAGGCTTGGGAACAGGAAGGGCTACCATTCCAAGAGCTTTCAGAAAATGTGTGAGGTATTGCTGGATCATAACCATTATTTATGCACACCACCCAAGCAGTCCATAAAATTCACACATATGGCACACATCTCAGATATATTTCTGCTTCCTGCATAGTAATATTCTGCAGGGCCATCTGGTTGGTAAGAGCTGGCATTGTGGCTAATGTTAGTATAGACATTTATATTCATTCAAATGCAACTTTCACATGATGATACTCTGTTGAAGGTGACATTAGATACTCACTGGATCCCTGGCTTATAATATCCATTCAGAACCCACAGAGCATGGACAATTTCTAGTATAACACCATGGATGCACTAGTCCATGATAACATAGACTATGTGTTCAGCCTGCACAAGGCCCACTTTTACTGCCTTAACATGCCTAAGGGAAACTTCAGTTTGAACTTTGTACATCTCATGGGATGAAGATGTCCTTAGCATGTTGCATGCTATACAATACACTGCGGAACAGACAGGATACCGTTATAGTTAGTGCACACATGGCCAACAGGGAAATGCATTAACACCATCATCTGATCAAATTGTGGTGGAACAGCAGCAATCTACAACCACACATCTACCCTTAAGCAGTGATAAACCCACTATATGCAATTCAAGTGAAGAACTAACATCTAGTGCAGACCTATGGGCCCCGCTGAGTAAACAGTGACAATGCACTGTTGCGCAGAACTGACATGATGCATGCAATGTTAATATCAGTCTATCCTGGATATGCATGGTCATCCCACAGTGTGTATCTCACATTCCCACATATATAATACAGAAGGGAAGTTGGAGTGACTCAGAGTAATCATGTACAGTGTTGGCTAATGCTACAATGACATATATCTGTCTACACACACACACACACACACACACACACACACACACACACACACACACACACACACACACACACACACACACACACACACACACACACACACACACACACACACACACACACACACACACACACTGAGAAGGGGACATATCATAGGATTCTAAGATGGGGCTCCTGAGGTGATGGCTGTTCTGAATCAGGGACAGTTTCCTTCTGCAGTGGATTGGGGTGTAACTATATGACTGTGACCTGCAGCCACTGCCATGGCCACCCATAAGGAGGGGTGAGAAAATGATATGCACTTCTGGATACTGGTAAGAACTGTGAACTCTGTGATGGTGCCCCTATGTGTTTACCCTTGGTGCATATACTCTATCCAACCCTACCCTCAGACAACACTGCTGGTGTGGACAATTAGGGTGACAATAGCAATCATCTGTGTGTAGGTGAAGAGAGACCTATGTGTGCTATGATAAACCTCATATGACTAATCAGTATTAGGAACCAGAACTCCATGCTTTCATTGATGCTAAGCAACATGACGATCAGCTCCATACTGGACTTGATAGTAGCAGACTGCATTTGAATGATATGCTGGCACATCTACTCACTGATTCTGATTGCTGCCCATGTATCAGGGTTAACTGTGACACATTATGATACTGGCCACCCCTACACAGCTACACAACACTAGGTATGGAGTGCTCTCAACTGCTGCGACTACTACAGAGGGAGCATTTCTGTTACTTAAAGGCACTGGATATACCTCAACCACTGAAGGAAGGTGATCACTCATACTGTACGCCCTCATGTTTATCTGTTGGCCAGATCAGACTTTCACCCATACTTTTCATGGATGCCTGCTCAGAATGGAGACAGATGGTGCCACTCTGTCATCAGACTTTGATTCAGGTATGTGTGTGTTATATTCATTGTCGGCTCCTTCATGAATGCTAACATCAACCTATTGTCCTTCCCCCAGTCCCTACAGACCCTATGATAGCAGTACTCTTCCCTGTTAATACACAGCAAAACAAACACCACATGAAGCATGAATAGCTGTTAAAACAATAATCTTTGTTTTTAAGCACAAAGGGTGACCATGCAAGATTTAGCATACAATCCTAACCCATCTTTGATGCCGTCCTGATATGGCTAGGTACCTAATCTTCCTATAACAGAGCATAAGCAACATATGCTGTGGTCAGCCTAGAGTCCCTGCATACAACGTCACTGTTCAGAGACCTTTTGGCTGTGTTACTAACCCGGTACATTATCCAATAACATTCATGACATGGTTCCATCCTTAACTCATTCACTCCAGTGGAGCTCAGGAAGTTTGCACTGTAACTTCCAATGGGCAGAGCCTAAGCCTTTTTACAGAATCTAATTATGTCCTCACATATCAAACAAATGTTCAAATCTCTGAAACCATAAGGATTGTTAAAGAAGTATAAGTGCAAACTCTTTAGCACAAACTACTTTTGTAGCGGTAGCATTCTTTAGGTTCTAGGTCTTAAACTAAATTTTATAAGTCACAGTAAACACAGTAATTATTACATTTGTAATATTTTGTAAATAACTTACAATATCTCAGCAACCACTCAAGTTACACACATACTGTCAGCAGCATTTTATTCATCTAGCTAAGGGCTTTCATATGAGGCTAAGGAGTTCTGTCTGTGTTACTTGGCTGTCGATTTATTTAGAAAAATGTGAAAATTATATCTGTATAAATTAATATAACAGCAACAGTTAATATCTATTTACCTGCACTAGAAAGAAGTCAAATATTAATGCAGTTGAGTTTGCTACTGTGTAAGCTTTAAGATGAAATCTTTTAAAACCTTGTACATAGCATGGTTTTGGAATTACTGATGCAAATATGAACAACCAATATTTGAAGCCTAGGTGTGTCAGTAGGAGTTAACCGCAGATGCACCTGGAGGTATCACACAGATGTAATGAGTTAAGCCAATATTTACTCCTACTGGGGTGATTTCAGAACCGTTTACACTTTCAGGGACACCAAGTACTCCTTTGGCTCTTTCAATCTTATGCTTTTGGATGACATCTGGGAATGACCTCTCAGCTGTCATAGAACATACTTTTGCCTTGGCATGGCATTATATGTCAGTAACACACTTACTACATTTCTGTAATGTGTGATTGCACCTTCACAGCATTTATGTTATGGATAACTCACCACACTTGGCTCCATGTAGGCAAGTTAGCACTCCCCTCCCCAACAGGGACTCTTCCATGAAGGTGAGTTAGCACTCCTCTCCCCAACAGGCACTTTTCCATGCAGGCAAGTCAGCACTCCCTCTCCAGCAGGCACTATTCCATGAAGGCAAGTTAGCACTCCCCTCCCCAACAGGCTAATAACTAATAATGCTAATAACGTGACAGCTACAGATGAAGAGGTATCTTTGTTATACCATGCTATATTCACAGGGACAGCTAAGGAGAAATGCTATACCATAAAGTGTAGAGACAGGTGTAAATACATACAGCAGGTATTCTTGCCACATACTAGTATATACCCACTCCCCAAATAGTTCAGTCAGTTTAGTAGGATCAGCAGTTATGCATAGAATAAGGTATTCATCCCTGATGCCAGCATTAGGGGGCACCTTGGTAAATGCTGGTGCCACAGTCCTTTCCTAGTACAGTGGGGGGATACATATGTGTAGGCATAGAACTGCTATATCTACACCATAGGCCATGATATAGACTAGAAAGACCATTCCCTGTCAATACATAGTGACAGGTATGTACAGGTAGAGGTCTTCCTGATTACATAGGCTTCCTTCTTACAGGCTACATGCAATATACACAAGCAAGTGCACATATTCATATTTGCTAGCCTTTTGTAATGTGAATTCCTGTTTACAAAAACTGCTTATCAAAAACTGCTTATCAAACACTTTCATAATACTATGTACCTCCTCAGAACTGTCTATAGGTCCAAACTAAGCAGATGTCCCTCCTAATACTGTTGTCTTGATATCCAATATAACTTCCCAAATCTGGGCAACAAGGAATACAAAATGGTTGTGTATCCCTGAAACAACACAAATTTATATATGTTTGCATGACATACAAGATAAATTAGGTAATATCATATGAATGTCAATAAATGTCATTATTTTGTTCATTTACATCTGTGACTTAAAATATTTCCATAAACTCAGACAGTCACATTATCCAGTAAAGATATCCAAAAGTATTTCAATAAAATTTCAATTGAAAAGCAAAAATATCAAGCACTTTCATCTTATTGTCAGACTTCTTCAGAATGTAAACTGGGACCAGTCCTAGATATTTAAACTTTAAGGAAGCTGTTATGTGACCAGGAAGCAGAACAATAATATATCTTTCCTTTAATCACTAAGTAGTATAATATTATAAATTGCAAGAATTAACAGATAAAAAATAGTTGTAAGTCACTATAAAACTGCTCCGTAACATCACCATTACATGCAATAATAAAAAAAATGCATAAGGGCAAAATGTGAAAACAAAAAAAAAAAACAAATGCATCTCTGTTATAGCAGACAATAGAATGTTTAGCAAGGACATTTTTCATGCTGCCCTTTGATATACAATAGGTGTGCTGATATATTCTTATCCTAAGTTTTTCACCATTTTACCTATACAAAATTCCTGACATCTTGTGCATCAATTCAAAAATATCATACCCACATTGTTGCAGTTGAATCTGTTGAACAGTAATCCATTCCAAAGTAATTGTGCCATGTAACCCTGGCCCTTATAATCTATATACTTACACTGATTACTCCTGACACACCTGTGCATACCCTTTTAGTTATTGGCAGTGGGGACTGTCTTTATCACCCACCCTCTCAAAAATTCTCTTCAATTTTTTTTTTTCCCTAAGCAAAAATCAGCTCATTGCCTATGACATCTTGCTGTATTCCCAAGTGAAAAAAATATACCAGTGTTTATGTATAAATGTATAACCCCTTGATGGTTTCAGAGCCTAAGCTGCAGCTTAAGACCATAACTCTCTCATATGACTTAAAGCTGACCTTAGGGTTTGTGTTAGCTATGGAAGTTATACCTGTCATCTGTTGAATAAGAGGTGCATATGTGTCACCTCTTTTACCCAAATAATTTTCTCCCATACTGGATGTGTATTACCTGTCCTGTAACATTTCTTGAAGTTTGTTTAATTCATTTCTGAAAACAGCATAATCAGTGATAAGGTTAGAAATCCTGTTCATTTGCTTTCGAATATCACACATTTTTTGATGGAAAGAATGGCGACTATAAAACTGTACCAGGGAATTACTGTGAGTGGATTTCTTATAGATACATAAGTGACGCATTTGGTTCATACAATCATTGGTGATCCATTCAAGTAATTGTCCTTATCTCTGAAACAGGAGTGGAAACATTAAAAAAAATCTGTGGAAGTGTCTGTCCACTCAGTAAAATCTCTTAATGTCTCTCCATCCCCTGACCAAATCATAAAAGTGTTGTCCAGGTAACGAAAATATGTCTGACTAAATTTAAACATGTTAGCTTTAAACAAGCTTAATGTGAAGAGGAGTACATGTCACTCCCATGGCTATTGCCATCCTCTGATGGTAATCTGTGACTTAAACTGCAGCTTGCTGCATATTCTTATTTCATGATAGTTTATGGCTGTGAGCTTGCGTAAGAGACCCATTTGAGTACAGACATCACATTACTTTACAGTCACATGCTGGCCTTCCCATGATTCAAAAATCACATTGAAAGTGTGATTCACTGGCTACCAGTTTGTTCCTCATAAAAGTGAGAATATTATTAAAGAAGATTTTGGAAAATGACAACTTCTACTACCTTCTTCGTGAGAGCTCTTGTATGGTGCATGAAAGAGAGAAAGATTATGCTTTATCTTTTGCATGGCCAATTCATGGAACATCTACTGGGTCTCTGGATGGATCATTGAGTAAATGATGATGAAGTTAATCCCTGCATGACCTGTCTGGTGGGCATCACTGTAATGGGGATCAGTGAAGGCATCATTATGCTCATTTGAGGGGCCAATAACCCTGATGATCTCCATGTATTGGAAGTGAAGCTCCGGTAACATTCTCCAGAATGTTACTGTGACTATGTAGCATTCTTTTATTTTATTTTCCTGTTTTATGTCTGGGATTATAGCTGTTAGTGGCAGATTTTTAATAAGGCCAGTTTATTAAATGTGTGTGCGCTATTGCATGGATCTTCAGTGTCAGGTGAAGGTAGAAGTGGAACTTAATGAAATATGATAACTACATGTAATGTGGTTTTCTGATTGGACTTGTTATGGGATGGGGTTACACTGTATCATTTCATATTGTCTACACATTACCTGGTGTTTCTGCATGTGTAACTGTGGGGGGAATTTAATAAAGCCTACCTGTTTTTTTTTCTGTATAGGCATCGTGCCACGCTGCTTACATGGCCGTGAATATTTTTAAATTCAGTAAGCACTGCTGAGTAGCACGTACGGATGTGCCAACATGGAAACTTCTGTGGCATTCAAATCACCTCATAAGCAAGTGAATGTCATGCAAATGAGGCTGGTAGATTGATCTAGCTAGCAGATAGGCATCTCTTTAGACCCTGTGTCAGTGTCTGTAGTGTACATGGAAAAATTCCATGTACAGGTGTGTAGACAGACAAAAGGGGTTTTAAAATGTAGATATTATGACAGAAATGTCATACCACATACACATATAAATGAAACTATCATCCTGTATGTCAGAAAAATTAAAGCAAATACGTTAAATTATTATTTTTTAAAAGACTGGGCATGTTTGCACAGCATGCTGCAACGCGCAAACATGCTTTATAGAAAAATAAAAAAAAAATGAAAATTCAAATTAATTAGAATGTAACAGAAATGCATTACAAGACTGTGCATGGAGTACCTACAGTGGTGCTGTTGCTAATGTGGTTGGGGTCTGAAGTGTGAAGTTTCCAGATTGTGAGCATGGATACCTATGCAAATGAGGTAGAGGTACTTTATAGCAGAAAGGTGTAATCATGTCCACATATCCCTTTCATGTAGGCTTAGACCCATGTTGCTGTTTACACAGGATGTAACTAACATTGGGGGGTTTCTACTGGCTTCTAAGCTCATTTCAGCTTAGGTGCATGTGTTTGCTCGGCGTACCACCTTGCTGAATGTGTCCTTTCAGTGGGGTGTGTCCACTAATTTCTAAGCTCTGTTTACCATCTGTGCAAGTGTTTGGGTGGTGTGCCGCCATGCTGGGTGTGTTTAAAAATGTATTTAATTAGTTTTGACCCTTGTTTAAGCTAAAATAGGGCTATTAAATTATGTTAATTATATTGTAGGTAGGTGGAATACATCCTAGTTATGCAATCACACATTCTGCACCTACAGCAGACCCTATAAAAGATGCATACATCCTACATTCCGACTTTTTCCCTGATACTCTGCACCATTGGAGTACAGACTTGGGAATTTTAACTGAGAGAATGGCAGGGGCTGCTGCAGATCTGCTACATCTGTATGTGCTAGATGTTGAAGTCACTGCTGCTGCTGCTGCTGCTGACAATAGGCCTAGACAGAGAAGAAGAGAGTGTTCAGGCCCAGGGTAACCTTTCAGGAGCTACATGAGCTGGAGATTGTAGGGTGCTACATGAGCTGGAGATTGTAGGGTGCTACAGGGTGGACAGGGACTTACTACAAGAAGTCACTGAGCTCTGCTGCCCTCAACTCAGACCCAGAGCCAACAAAGGGAAACCCATCCCAGTGGAAATAAAGGTATGTGTAACACTTTGGATACTAGCTATAGGTACTTTCCAAAGACCAGCTGGGGACATGATGGGGGTCTCACAGACATAGGCATCTAGGGTACTCCACCCACATGCCAGTGAGGACATTTCTTTTTCCCTCTCCTCTGAGGTGAGGGCCAGCAATTTGCAACACTTCTACTGTGTAGCACACTACCCTGAAGTACAGCGTGCCATAGATTGCACTCATGTACACATCCAGGAACCACTCAGTGAAGAGGGTAGAATCTATGTCAACTGCAAGTGGTACCACTCCATCATGTGCAGTGCCCAGGGGATTATCATGAGCGTGTGTGCTGGCAGCCCTAGCAGTTGTCATGACTCCCATATTTGGCACACCACAGCTGTACCAGATGTTTGCTAGGGGTACATACCTCACGGCCATTTACTGGAGGATGCTGGCTACACCAGGGGAAAATTTCAGAATGTAGGATGTATGCATACTTTATAGATCTCCAGTCAGCCATATAAATCACATCACTGCCTTGGCCTAAAACAACTTCACTGGCTTGAATTCCCCCAGATTTTCCTTCTCTTCCAGCTACAGCTTACTCACTCCCTACTAAATAAACCCTCTGCCTGTCCCTCTTTTTCTTCCATAGTATCCCTTTGCATCCCTGCTCATTCACTGTGTAGCCTTGATCAGAACGTTCTAGACATCTATAAACCTAACAGAAATATCGGCAAACTCTTGTATAAAAAACTCAGTATCCCTAGTTTGGAATAAGCTTCCTCCTAACAACCATAGTATTAATAGTAGCAGCTCCTTTAAAACTAAAGTTTAAAACTGCTTCCTGAACTCACTATCCTGCCCTTGTCACAATCCTCCTTAAACTTTCATTTCCTCTCTAATTTTTATCTTTCTCCTCTCTTCTATTGTTCAGAATATGCTGGTCATATTCTCTCCACTCTTACATATGCAAAACTAACTTGCTGTCTACACATGCTAAAAAAAAAAAAAAAAAAAAAAAAAAATATATATATATATATATATATATATATATATATATATTTGCTTGCTTCTTTACATTTTATTTGATTAATTGTACTATTTGTACTTTTGATGTACTCCATGTGATATTTTTATTTTTACAAAACATATTTTTTGTATCTGTTATACACTTTCTTTGTGCTCTGTAATTTCATAAATCTGTATGTTGTATGCTGGAGCTTTTCTCCTTGGGTCTCCACTGAAAAGGGCCACTTGGCTCATTTGGATAAACCTGGTCAACAAATGTCAAATAAATAATAAATAAATAAATGATGACACCCATCAGAAATGCACACACCCACTGAAGAACACCATAATGAGGCACACGCGCAAACTAGGAACATCATAGAGCATGTGTTTGGGCTTCTAAAGTCACGGAATCGGTCCCTCAATATATCTGGTGGATCCCTGCAGTAGTCTCCTGCCACATGTGCACATATGTTCACAGTATATGCTATGCAACATAATATGATCCTGTGGAAACAGCTGCAGCAAGATCATCAAAAGGAAGGGATACATAGCCCACCACCAGTGCCTAAGTCACCACAGCCACAGTCATGGGAGGACTCGGAAGATGAACCCCCTGATGATGTCCCTGTAGGCAGATGTAGGTGTGCCCAGTACACCCTGGCTTTGGCTAAGAGACAATGCATAGCACATTCACTGACAACCTAGGTTCCCTAGGGAATGACACATTACTCCTACTCACATACATAGAGTAAAACTGATTCCAGCCAACCCATGTATTAGCTGTGTACTGCTTGCATCAGACAGAATCAGCCCTGAACAACAGTTCTGTCAACTGCTACATTCGGAAGGTAAGTCCCTAACCTACACACTACCCTTAAGGATTACTATAATGTATGTATGGATCCGCTTAATTTATGCAAGGAAATATAGTGGGCTATTTGGATACAAGTAACATCCACAGTGGACTACAGTTACCCAGTCCATTAGTATGTGCTCCTTAATATTCACTAGGCCTCATGGTTGGAATATGCACCATATCAGTCAAGGGAGATGTTAAACAGTGGGGTTGCATGATAGTTGGACTACTGTGTATCCCAGCAGAACATGTGGTGTTGTTTCCCCATACCCAATGTAATACTTTTCCCATATAACTGCTTTAACAGTAGGTCATCAATGGTATATCAGCAGTCCAGGCAAACAAAAGGCAGTAACATAGAAATCGATCACACAGTATATGTCTCACTTAATGCAAGAATAACAACGTACATATGTATGCTGTTGATTGCTTGATGAATGACTACTCTCTTGCTGGCAGCTTGTGTGGCTCAGTGGATTAGGGAAGTTAACATGGGTAATGCTGTTGATGGTTAAAATCTGGAAGTGTCTACATCTTTTGTATGTGAGGTATTATTATGCTGGTGTTTTCACAGACTGTCAGTCTGAGTGTCATGTAATATTATGAACCTCTGTTGCATATTAATTACATCAAATAGCTGGAGAATGCCATGGACATTTTGAGTGAAGTGCAGTACAGCAAAAACAGGGATATATGTCAGTGTCTGTAACACACACACAATCCTGGTTAAACTGAGCACAATCTTGTTGCCCCTTGATCAAAATGACCTATTATGTATACATATGTCTATACATATATACATATAGGTATACATATCCGTCTGTCACTATCTCGCTCATATACTCTATGTATTTTCAAATAGATATATACCTATATTTATATATATATATATATATATATATATATATATATATATATATCTATATCTATATATCTATATATGGGTCCCCTTTACATGGTCGACATTTCACATTGTCGACATTCATATGGCGATACCACATGATTGACATTTGAAATGTCGACCATGGGGAACCGACATCTCCATACAGCGCGGAATGGAAAGATTTCCATTTCTGCACTCTAATGCAATCCCAGAGTTGGTAGAGTAACATTATGGGGGGTGCAGGGGGACATAGCCCCCCTGCTAGCATCGTTAAAGTTATTTTTTTTTTGCTGCTTGTATGTTCGACATTTCAAATGTCGATCATATGGTCTTCGCCATATGGATTTCGACATTGTGAAATGTCGATCATATCAAGTAGACCTATATATATATATATATATATATATCTATAAACATACTTTTCAGTCTCTCCCCATATATCTACATAACACATAGGGTCTATGTCAGAATAACGAAAAATTTAAATGTCGAATGCTCACATGAGCGAATAATCAGGAAATTGAAATCACTACTGTGGGGCGCTGTGCCCCCCCACACCCCTGCTAAATATATATTTCTACTCCAAGATCGCACTACAGTAAGGAAAGGGCAAATATTCTGATCTTCACTGTACTGCGATCCCAAAAAATCAACAGCGACTTCCTGATTATTCACTCATGTGAGCGCTTGACATTTCGAGTTTTCATCATTCTAAAGTAGACCCAACACATATACATATCACACACACACACACACACACACACACACACACACACACACACACACACACACACACACACACACACGCACACAGCTACCTTTATATATACATTCCTGTTATATACAGAAATATGTATGTGGATGTCTTTATTGTCCTACATACTCCAATACTGGTTAGTAAAGCTGTTCTATCACACATCTATAATGTTGCTCAGAGGATCCAAAGTAAGGGCTCAATAGTACATAAAGCACTTAACTACAGCCCCCTGTGCCTACTGGATGTCACCACACAGAAACAGGTAAACAAGTGTAATGTATAATGTTGTCTACACATGTATGGACAGGGAACATTGTTCCTGCTCACAGGCTTGCCCATCTAAGTGCAAACAGCCACATATGGCAATACTGGCAACTGTAGGCATGTAACTAGTATAGTAACAGTTATCTCACTGCTAGGATACTACATGCAGATAACAGTACAAAGCAATTTCACTCTGCAGGCCACACATGCTGTTCAACACAAGTTTGCCTGCAATCACATATAAAGCAGCCATCAGCTGTGGTGCATGAGATAATTACTGTGGTTTGTAGTGTGTAAGACTAGATATGTAGGGGTTCTAATCTCACTGCTGTTCACTTGGTTTGTGTGTGTAGATATATATATATATATATATATATATATATATATATATATATATATGTGTGTGTGTGTGTGTGTGTGTGTGTGTGTGTGTGTGTGTGTGTGTGTGTGTTACCCTATGTCAACTGAAAAGCCCTAACTGGCTATCAAGCAGCAATGGTTATGGACTTTTTGGCCCTGTAAGTTGCTGCTGACTTCCAAACTCCCCTCTTCTACAAGGCCTGATCATGTCATCTACCTTAAGACTATCAGTTCCCATCCTTACATCTGACTTAAGCTATGGTGCATGTGATAAGTACTGTGATCTGTAGTGTGTAATACTAAACAGACAGGGTTTCTAATCTCACTGCAGGCCACTTGGTGCAAGTATGTCCATATGGCATAAATATAATCATCTCAGTGACTTAGAAAAAGTTTAGGGTTTTGCAAACTTTTATTTGTAGCGAGTGATGTGGCCATCCAAATGCTTGACCACAACTAGGCCTGCTGATGTCATCAAGCATAATATTTCCTAAACTGATAGTACTATCAGACATGAGGTGTGTTGCATGCATCACATACTGTGATCTGTAGTGTGTACCATTACATATGTAAGTGTTCTAATCTACATACAGCCAACCTACACTATATTTGTGCTGTGCCTTGTCCTGTAAGCAGTAATTGGAAGTGGTGCTAGCCTCAAAGAAGCCATGTTTGTATGTGTGGCTGTTACAGCAATTTACATCAGCTTATGGAAACATAGGACGTTTGAACTTCACTAGCATAATGGCCATACAGCCATCACAATTGTAGACAACTGTATACCCTTATTTACATGATCAGCACATAATGCCCCAGTCAAAGAGGGACACAGGCAGAAGCCCTGTGGTGAAATGAGGGTCACCCAGCCTATCATACAAATGGCATGTGCTGAGGTGCACTGAGGTGCTCTGCTAGCCATTAGCAAGGGTTCTGTTTCAAAGGTGGGTTAAATTCTGCTAGACATATCTCTCCCACCAGCATATATTAGTAACATCACATAGTAGGTTAATGTTCTTAGAGTGATTAATCCATGCACTATGCCACCTACAGATATGCAGCATTTACAATCAAGCAGGGTCACACGTTGCCCCATATGCAAGGCAGAGATCAACTCTGAGTAGTCTATATGCCACAGGCTACAATGACACTCATTTGAGATGAGCCCCCATTAAACACATGCTGAAGATGTGAAGTTCCCTTGTGAGGGGACCATACTGTTGTGTGCAAGTGCCAGTACTGCTTGGAAAGGTCCATTGCTATTGCTTGATTATGTGCCTTTCCAGTATTGGATGGCACCTGTACTGCCTCTGGGAAATCACAGTGTTTCACAAAATGTGGATGTGTATCTATCCTTAATGAATATGTATACACCACCCACATTATAGGTTCATAGGTTCATAGATAGGTACTAGGCTATCAGCCCAAGGGCCTAAGTAAGCCTTGCCAACAAGGTTCCCTCGCTTACACCACCCAAGAAAGTTATTTTCCTGTGCCCCTGTCAAGCAGAGCTACAGAAGTGATCCCCAGGGTGTATTTCCTATTTCCCATCCATCCCATTTTCTTGAAGAGTGCTAATGAGGAACTTTTCTCGACATAGATGGGTAGTTTGTTCCAGAGTATGGGAAGTTTCTGGGACAGGAATCTATCCCTCCAGCATGTCCTGTTTATTGAACACTGTCATTTTGATGTGTGGAGATGTGGCTGGATGTGTTGCCTGGAATGGTTGTGGTGCTGTTCACAGCTTTAAACCAAATGTCCTTGACTGCACATATGTCTGCATAATTCAGGGTGGGGACACATCCCACAGAGTGGAGTTTAGTGTTGCCATACCCACTGTATAGCAGCATAACCATAATGTTGTGCAAAGATGGTGTTCTCATTGCCAACTTTTCCCTGTACAGTGCATCTAAGATGCATTGTGGAGGTGTCAGTAGCCATGGCCATTACTCCAGATCTCAGGGGTGAGAGATGAACAACATCAATGATGAAGCATTGATTTCTGTTGAGCAAGGAATCCCATGCAGACATGTAGTATATCCCCTAACAATGACACCACATGCTAAGGCAATTATTGACTTCCATCAATTTGTGTGTGTATGGAGCCATTATCCTAGGTGGCTAAGCACAGTCATGTGTCTGCATGCAGGCCAGTGATGTATGTCCCTAGTCATACACACTTGCAGGAACTATGATGTCAACAGTATGCTAGCTGATAGCCCTTGATGTGTGGCAATGTGTGGTAAGGCCTATTGTGTCAACCCACAGACAGCTATCTCTGAACTTTCCCATATGTAGCCACTTCACACAGACATCAATGAGTCTCACAATGTAATCACCTTTGACTAAGAGGTGTGAGTTTGTGTTTTGCCTCGGGTGTTTGACTGGTGAGTGAGTGGTACATGCAGGATTATGTGTACTGTGCACTCCAGAGTCAGGAATTTCTTAGGTGTCTGTTTGGCAATGTATCTGGTAAGGAGCTGCACACGTGCAGTGGAGGTGGTGCAGGATGTGAACTGTGCATGTTGGCATATTGCTCATTGCCATATGTAATGACTGTTGTTGGAGACACAATTGCAGCAAGGTTTGCAATGCAGTCACATCTGTCACATGTTGTGTTTGTGTGTCATAGGAGTAGAGGGGTTGGGACACTCCCAACATCTCAGCAGTAGGTTTTGCAAAGGTAGGATCATACTGCCACACTCTTGGGGTTGACAGCCTGATATACAGTGTTTGTAGACACACCTTCCAGTGAAGATGTGGATGCCCATGCATGCATAGAGGACTTGTTCAACTTTGCTGACATTATGTTGGCATCACAAGTGTATGATACCTGTCAAGACACTAGACAGCACACTGGTTGTTGTGTGACATGATGTGGGAACACAGACATGTTTCGGTACATAACTGTACAGTATGACATGCCTGGTATATGTAGCAGGAGGACACACATTGGCCAAAGGTGGCCAGTCTGCTGCAGTAGGCCTCATAGCCATGTCATGCAGATATCCACCAGTAATCTGCTGAAGGACAGAATGCATGACTAGCTGTGAAATTGTAACCTACGATGGCTCAACACCAGTGTGCTGATTATTACAGCAAGATTTGACATCAATGTCAGTGGGCATTCTACATTATATTGTGGTGCTACAGCAATGCTACTAATCTCTCTCTTGTCAGTTTCCTAGTGACATACCTCCAAACCTGGAACAGACAACATAACACATTCAAAAGCTGACTGATTGCCCAGGTTGATAATCAAAGAATCTACTTGGTAAAGGGTATGTGAAGCCTACAGAGTCTTTCATGATGTGGGACAGCTATGTGGATGAACAAACAGGCTGTGTCCTGCTTATCATCATGGGCGTCAAAGTAACATTTTGCATGTGATGATAGAAAACATATCAGAGCATGGTTCATAGGGTTCATATAGGTTCATACTAAGCTAACTGCCCTTGCGAGCCATTTTAAGCCTAGCCAATTATCCCTTGTGAGACTCAAACCCTGCATCTTGTGTTTGTAAGGCAAACACCTTAACCATTAGGCCACCCTCCCAACCCCCAATGGTATCCTATGTGAGAGTGGTGTTGGTGAGAACAGCATTAGTAGTTGCCAGGCACCAGCAATTCTGTGTACACCCATGTTTAACACAGTCTTCACAAGGTAACTGTGTCCTTCCAGTACACACTGCTTGAGTAGTGTCAAGCTGCATAATACCTGTGTAAAACCCCCACCTTACCTACAAAGGGTATACATATTACATGCCCCTAACATGCTTTCTGCACTCTTTACAGACACGTTGGATGACTCTCTTCCTGGAAAAAGCTGGAAGCAACTGCAATACATAATTGCATAAAGGACTACTAGCATGTAGTGCCCATAAGTGTCCCCAGGTCTCTGAGTCAGGTGACATTAAATACCATGAATGGAGTTAGCATGGATACGAGCAGTAACACTGTCATACACCTACTGACACTGGACCACACACTGTTTGTTATGCTCAAGGCCAAATCATGCCTACCAACTCTAACTGGTGGACCCCATTGAATGTTACACTATTCAATGGATGACATAAATATTACTCACTCTACCTACCATGGCCCAACAAGGTGTTTGACAATATTAGGCCAGCAGGCCTTGTTGGAGAATGTGTAGGTTATCTACAGAGTGGTATGTCAGATGGTGGATAGGCAAGTGTGTGCCAGTCATAATCTGGCATGATGACATTGGGATACCTACGTTGCAATGACACCAGTCACCAGTGGATTTCTCCGGATCATTGATGGCATACTGCTTTGAGCCATTCCCTCACTTCAGTCACATCCACTGTCAGTGCCCTCTGACTGACTACATTAGCAGGTGACTGCATTTCAGGAGCTGTCACTGAATCCCACGCAGAACCAACAGTTATCCAGGATGGCCTGAGACACACATTCAGTGTTTGTCTGAGCCACTGACAAATACTAAATGTCAGCAATTGCACAAATCTATCCTTTGGAAAGTCATCCACCCCTGAGAAATATGGTAGTGTCTGCACACCACACATAATTGTGCCATTACTCATGGATGTATGGACACAGAGAGTAATGTAGCATTTGACTTTCACTGGTCATAAGATGTGGTGATGCATTCAGTGTTGTACAACCTTAGCAGATAGGTCTGTGATGTAACTCTCAGACTGTCATTGTCATACTGAATGTGGCACTCATCACATCTATCACTGTATACAATGGCACCCTTGCTATGTCACTACACAAACATATCTTACAACTGCAGCAGCCTCACAGGATCCATGGTACAGCAATACACATTGCAGATAACATGTCCTGTGGAGTCCGTGTCAAGACCGCACATGTGAAGTCTTTCTTATAAATGCATTGAAAAGGATGTGTATGGCTGCCATTACATGGAGGTGTCAGATCCCACTGTGTACCTACCACATATCCACGACAGGACTAACACATGTCTTACCTGTCCCACACACCTACACCATCATTGTGGTACAAATAGTACATGCTGGAGAGACAGATATGTAACACAGACAGTACACCCTATATGTAACTGGCCTCCCATGCATGTGTAGCACTCATCTGATGTGACACTCATCATGTCCAGGTTACACCATGGGATGCAGAACAAGACAATCATAGCTGTTGTCAGAAAAATATCTGTACTGGGCACAGGACATTTGTAGATGGGTCATCTCCAGTACCACATCTTGTAGATATGTTAGCTCCCAAAACCTGGTGGCACTTATCAAGGGTATCAGACCTTTTCACAGATTAGGGATGTATGAATATGCTGAATGATGCCATTGCCCTTATTATCCTGTTATACACATATGGACATATGGAGCCATGCACCTATAGTGCTGTACTTGGCGTTGGACATATTTCTTCTGTGCTGACATACTATCCTGTACTGTGATGTCTATGGCTTTATTGCCACTGTGCATCCATAGGTGCCCCCAACAGAATCCTGTAACAGAAACATAAACAGGTCGATGACACACCTTTCACTGTGTAAGTATACAGCCATTACAACATCATACAACATAAGGTACACAAAATTATGTGGCTTACTCAATACAAATGTCAGCATACAGTATCTGTTGGTAACCACTACAACTGGGATGGCAAAACAGCAATGCATCACACAAGTACATGTTAATTTGGGTCTATATTATATTATCACATGCTTACAAAAGTGAATGATAATTAATCAACCCCATGTAAGTGAAAGCTTACAACGTTGAAACCTCAGAACAGTGATTTTTGGAAAAAAATCACTGTTCCAAAATAAAAATAAAAACTTTAAAACATCACATAATGTGGGGGTCTTTGCCCCCACACCCCCCAACATGGGGGGCTGTTCCCCCTACACCCCCCTACTTAAATATACCAACTCCAAGATCGCACTACAGTGCTGGAAATGGCAAAGTAATGAAAATGGCCAAGCAAATTCTTTCCCAGGGAAAGAATTAGCTGAAAAGCCGCTTCACTATTTTGCCTTTTCACTCTTTTAGGATCAATCAAGATGCATTCAACAAACTACGTCTGTGATCTCATAATAGGGAACCTGTTAATTTATATAGTCACCCTGTCCATCAGACAGATAGCTTTATTTCCCTGCATTGATGACAAGGATGACAGGGATATGGCACAGGTATCATCACTTGCACAAGGTGTTGTGTGGGGGGTGCAGGAGGCCTAGGATGACTCAAAAGGTTGACAGCATGTGTGCGAGTCAGGAAGGGAAGCAGTCAAGATGGACCATGGAAATGTGCTGTGTGTGTCTGTAGGTGACCGGCATTTGGCAGTGGTGTGTGTGTGCATGTACAGAGTCAAGCTCAGTGCTAGCCCTATATGTGTGTATGTTGGACAGCTTTGAACCATGCATGGTAGAGCTGTCAGTTCACCATCTCAGGCCCCGAACATGGGAACTGATCCTGCCAGGAGTTGCACTGGCACCTCCATGCCCAAGGTCAGAAGTGGTGCTAGTACCTGACGATGACTGCTGTCTGTTGGGACCGTGTCCTCCACTGGACCACCAAGGACCATGAGCCAATGGCCTGCCACGTCTTGGTGTGGACAGCACACTCCCCTCTGTAGCACTGGATGTACTGCCATTACGGGAGCGTGATTATGCATGGCCAGATGGACTCTCTCAGATGGGGTGGCTGACCTATGTCCATGTGTCCAATGCTCAAATCCAACCACACGTTCCAGCACAGATACTGTGCATTCCAAGACAGACACTGTCTCAATCCACCTTCTTTCTGCTGCATCATTGAACTGATCCAGGGTGTCACCAATACGGTGGAGGCAGTCACGGATGTCAGACTGTGCTGCATCCATAACCCTGAGCATACATCTGAAGTTCCTTTCAGAATGTGCCTGTGGCTCCATGACAGCCCGAAACATACGCCGAGTGAACTGTGTTGTGACACCTGCAACAAGTGGTTGAAGAACAGCAGGTCTCCTATGAGCACTCCTATCAGTCCACCTCTGTGGAACCTCACCAGCTCTCAGGCTATGGCCAGTGTCTACACTCACTGGAGCCATAGTTTCCACACTTTCCTGTTTAATGTCCCCACCCTATGACTGGCCAATATCTGTAGTCTCCAGGACTGGGTATGTGTAGGCATACTGACTGTGTGCTGTGACAATGAGGTCAGTGGAGTGGTATCAACCTCTGGGACAAATTCAGCCCCTGATACCCTCACCTGTGCCTCACTGTGGCTACCATCATCATCAGTGTCTGAAGAGACACTGATATTAGGTTGTGTAGGGGACAGAGACCAACCCCTTTGGTCACCTGTGATAAGAGTGGAAAAAGCAGTACATTAATACCTACACTATTATGCTCTGCAGTACTATGCTGCAATAAATGTACATCTCTATACAGTGCTGGCACTATTGCAGACCTGTTGAAACTCCAGCCTTATATAGTACGGCAAGAAGACATTTCTTTTCCCAAAAACAGCTATAGCTACAAGTAAATAAAGGCTCTTTACACAGCAATCTCTTCATCGACAATACTGTCACATCTATCAGTGTGGTGACAACTACAATACATATGTATGACTGTAAGATGTGTACAGTCAGAAAATATCTGTGCAGTTGGCAATCATGCTGACAGTACACCACTACAGGTATCAGGCCTGGGATGACACTTTAGGGATTACATTGCTGTAAACCTACATCTAAAACAAAACATTGTTGTGCTTTCCAGGAGCAGGGCCACAGCCTTTTCTGATACCTGATGGACCTATAAAAAGGCGAGGGAGAGGTAATGTCAGTACCACCGCATATTATACCTTAACAAGGTAATACATCCATATATCTCATTTTTAAAGTAGCTGCCGTATTTATTGTTATATCAGTCAACATCAGAGAAAGAGAGTCAAACTGCAGTTAAATCCTCCCCCCAAAGAACACACACCCAATACCCACATACGAGTATGTACACCCCGGCACACTGAATGCTACAGTATTGTAATGGTGATCAAACTAAGCTTACCTGCACGTTCCTCTGCCATGGAAACTGTGGCACCCACATCCATGATGTACAGTGTGATGGATGCCTGGGAGCTGTCATGTGTGCCTAGGTTTATCAGGAATTCCTTGTGGCTGAGAGTGGCTGTTCCTCTGCAGGTCTTCCACCGGTGATGCCATGATCCCTGGCTACATCTGCTGGTCTTCTGCATGCAGCATTGATTATGTCCATTGTGCTGTGTCTAACCTGCTCGTATGCCCTGCTTTGATGACCTGTGGCATTCACATCAAGGTCAAGATCAGTCAAGAATGCTGCCTACTATTCCCTGTTTTGCCTCCCCCTGGACAGTAAGAGGCCATTGTGTTGCTGGGGGCTTTCAACTATAATATCATTCTCCGCATCTGTGAAAGGTGCACAGAGTCTTGGGTACATGTTTCCTGCAAGACAACAGAATGGGAACACATGTAAGGATCACATACCTGGAAGCACACTATGTAGAGATGCAGCAAGGACAGAATGGCTGGCAGTATCCATTGCTTGATCACACATGTCATATTCCACAGTGTACAAACATACTAAGCATGTGGATACAATGAAGATACTAGCAATAGTCAGCTATTCCTGTGTGTGCCATGACAGATACTGCTGTATAATCATACACCCAGCATTGGAGTCTATTGTAGTGTCCCACAAGACCAATTTGCCACATTGACAAAAAGCATTCCACCCTTGATGTATTGTATGTCCTCTGTTGGTGTACCAATTCTGGAGATCAATGACATGTCATTATCACAATTCTAAGAAGGCTTAATGCTGTAATCCCTATTCCCTGTAAGTATATTCACATACCTGCATCCTGTTGTAAGCAAAAAGGTTACATACCTGCTGCAGTGCAAAACTCCTCTGTTGATATGTGGTGATATTTAAGTTTTTGCAAATGCATGTTCTGTGTGCAGAAAGCCTCTTACAGAATGGTTCTCCATAGCCAGCATGTTTGGCTTTTAACATGCATCTCATTAGCAGACGATTGCCTCTAAACCAATCTGTGGTTCTGAAATGCTAATTGCAGTCAACACAGCTGATTTGCACTATCATCAGCCAATGATATGCAACCACTGTACAAGATATAAGGCCTCTGGGTAGATTAAAAGCCCTTTCTAATATGTTATTCCGGAAATGATTGGGGTGAGGAGACTATGTCATCACAGAGGGTAGGTCTGTAGCAGCTACTGTTACATAGAGATGTGTGTGCTACAGGCTGCAGCTGCTGCTGCAGGTAATAGGCCTAGGCAGAGAGTGTGAACACTTTGGAGGACAACAAGCTGTAGGAGTAACTGTGGCAGCTGTGGCAGCCTTGTAGTAGAGGCAGAGCTAGAGTGAGGGTAGCCATTCCACTCCAATTAAGGCATGTGTTTAAGGTAAATATATTAGGCAATGGTATCATTAACAGAGTACTAGGCTAATTGTTTGTTGTGTCCTTGAGCAACATAGGGGATAAATATAACAATATGTCCACCATTTGGGCAGCTGTCAGTCCACGTGTTACAGTCTGTTACTCATTTGGAACATGTATGTTGGCAGCCCTTGTTACAAGCAGGGGCTTCATATGTGTATGTTAGTTGTGCAGCTGTGTTAATCTGCACTATGAGTTTGAAATTATTATGTACTGTACTCTGATATTAGTGGGCCTCATTTGCATTGCCTGAGTTAAAATCCTCTGTGAATGCATATTAATGCATGACATGACACTTTATGCACTTATAATTTTGCTATGTGGATATGTGAAGTGTGTTACTATCTACAGGCCTGTGACTTCCACCAGTGACAAGCAGACATTTAATTTGTAATGCACTGTGGATACAGAGTGCATGACTCAGTAGTTAACTGCTGGCTTTACAATAATGTTATCTAAATGCTACACACCACTGGATTTGAACCCAGGACTGTGTGTGGGAAAATGCACTGTTTGCAAAGCATTTAACTAACTGAGGTGCTGCATCACTGTCACAACAGGTGTATTTGCAAAATATAAGCATACACATATAGGCTGTAACATACTTTTTGCCGTCATCATTATGTGCATGGCTTTTTATGGATGTGTTTCTGCACCAGGGTCTCTGTTGTGCATGTTTTTTGCCAGTAATGCCTTAGCAGGTGTACTTGTAAATGTTGCTGATAAAAGGGGACATTTACCTGCTATTAGTGAATTCACTTACATCCATTCTTGCGTGTTTGGCTTTCTAGTGGTGTATTCTTGCTCCAGACTATAAGGTGCATTGCCAGTTTTTCCATTTATCTTTAAGCAAGTTTGTGTGATGTGGCACGATGCGCAGCTCAGCTGAAACATGCTTAATGACTGTAATCTGAAATTACTATGTTTTGCTTAAACCACCTGTTTTAATTAACAGTTTTGTGGCATGGCAGATTAATGTAGTAGTCTGCAGGTGCAATGGTCTTGCATTCAAAATAATGGAGAGGTGTCTAATTTGTACATGTTTATTATTTAAAACTCTGCTTCACACCATGCTGCGCAAACAGACATTAAAAAAAACATATGATAATTAATTACATCCAGTTTCTATTTTTATATGTCTGGCAGGTGTCAGCTGTCTATTTGTAAGCACAGCTTGGCATTGCTGCACTCAGCGCTGTGCAAATAGACATTAAGAAAATTAAAAAACTAAAAAAAACAATAATTTATAAATTTAAAACACAAACTATTAATACACAGTACATTTCAACAGTAGCATGGAACATTACAGGGAGCCTCACCATGTATATAACATCTGACCAGCCTCCACACTTCTTCCTACACGGATTCAGTATCCCTGCTACTATGTTCTCATTCAGCAGCTCGACATGATTAATATACATGGCACGCTGCGAAGGGCAAACTGTGGCCGTGTCATGGGTACTTTCTATGTAGGCTCTACATGGAGCCTACACAGATTTTATTAAATCCTGGGGTGTGCCATATTCTGTGTAAACATGTTAACATATGTCTTGGTGGCACACACCTATCTGTTGGCTGGCATGTAGCTAGTGGGATGTGTCTGGAGCTGTAACTTGTATCGGTTAAGCTTGCATCTTAATGTACACTTTCACAGTTTTCTGATGTACCTGGTCTCTTTCAGTGTGAGCAGACTGAAGCAGCAATTAGTTTACCTACTGCAGGAGACAAGAGAGGCTTGAGGCTACCAGGGATAGTTCTACTCAAAAATACAGACTTGTTTTAAATATATTCAGTCCAATGTCAGTAGAGAGTCACATATGGTAAACTTCTCATTGTGTCTCTTCACTGCAGATCTAGGTGACAGGCTTGTCAATGGGCACTTTTGTCAGCGCTGTTTCAGTCGAGGCTGTTGCCAAGTAGTATGAGGGCAATGAAGCTGTAAGTGCCTCACTGGAGGGATTCTTGGCCACTCATTGGCAGGTAACCCAGCATTAGTACCTGATGAATCCCAGCTGTAGCTTCAGTGGGTGGTGGTGGCTACAGTAATGAGACAAGCTGGCAGGTGCATGGCCCAGATGGAGTCCCTCCTGATGCAGAAAGCAGTTGTTGTTACCCAGCTTGTCCCTATCAATGGGACAGGAGTGGAGGGTATGGCTTTTACCACCATCTACACTAATCTACTAGGTGATAATGAATGTCTATAAAATCCCAGTGGCAAGGGGAGTCAGAAGACTTATTGCTGATAGTACTTTCTCATCAATGCAACTGAAACAACACTTGCCACTACTTATCTCCTCCCCACACTTCTTTATAGTGCTCCCACCCTACTAACTCCCAGGTGTTAAAATATAAAACTTGAACAATGCTATAACAACGTTTCTAAATTTGCAGCACATAACCCTTTCAGAACCCACCACTGTATGACACTGAAAAGCCTAAAGTGGTTAGAACTGCCACATCAACTAACATATACACAACTTCTTACCACCTATACAATTATCCAGCATCCATCTGCCTGTCCTGCACTAAAAAACATTCTACACAACTGTGTTCCCAGTCAGTTATTGCGATCCAGTGACCAAAAACATTTGTCTGTTTACAAACCTAGCAAATCTGCTTGGTATTGATTGTACTCATTCAAGGTTGCTAAAACCTGGAACTCCTTACCTGTATCCATCAGGTCTATACCCTCCTTCGCATCTTTCAAAACCACTCTGAAAGACTTCCTAGCTATAATCTGGCTCATTTCTTGCTCAAAACCAGGATAAACTACATCCCTAGATGTAAACAAGTACCTTTTCATTCCTTATACCTCCTTACTCTCCCTTCTTCACTTACTTCCTTACTGCTATCAAATTCTCTTCCCTGACTTTTTCTCTAAATATACCACAAGCCTGTTTTTCCTCACTTCATATTGCAATTCCTGTTTGTATTAGACTAATTTACTTTTAATTTCTCTACAAACTATCTAAAATTTCTCTAAATATTAAATGATCATCATATATCTTGTATCCATTCTTAACCATCTTTCTTAACTGATGTTTTTATATTATGTCTAATTTGTTATAATTATTTAAATTGCAGGTGTTTTTGTTTTATTTTTGATGATTGGAAACCTATTGTTTTTAAAATGTTTTGTAATAATTTGGAGCTTTTCTCCTAGGGCATCTGCTGAAAATGGGCTTCTACTCAGTCAGACTTTGCCAATAATCAAATGCCAATAAATAAATAAATATATCTAGTCATGTATGTCTTCCTCCTCTTGTGTCATACTTCAATTCATCTATGTTGTCCTGTGCTCCCTATCACCATTTGTCCACCCTTTGTCTCAGGCCATCACACATATTCCTGTCTTAATATGTGCACATCCACACCTGTTTATCTGTGCTGTTCCATTTTCACCTTTCTACCTCTGTTGTGTACTATCCTACCCATCTTTTCCTACCCTGCATTCCTTTTCATCCTTCATCCTCCTCCCTTCTCTCTAAACAATTAAAAAATATGGAACCTATCCCCAGCAAAAAGTTACTGTGCCTCCCTATATGCTTCGCAATCCTATACTCTACCCTTCTGTGTGAGTATTTGCTTCCCCTTTTTCTACTCTCCTACACTGTCTACCATTTCCTTTTATGCATCTGACAGATGTTCACATATATGGACAATATAGCACTGCAGATGCAGGTATTACATGGCTATAAAGTTTTCTTCAATGCTTTGTGATGCCTGCCATGGGAAATGAAAACAAGTGCAACCTAGATAATATACAATGTTTTATTTCTGAGATGTACTTGTCTATGAGTTTGATTCTCACAAGATTATGCAATGTATTGAAGAACTTAGCCTGTATCTTCCAATCAAGATTTTTTGTCATAAGACTGACACTATGCAACATATCATATGCTTCTTAATAGGAGTTTTGTTGTGGTTTACTATCACTTACTTGAAAGTAATGCCTCTGAAACTGACATGACCATCATGTGAAATGCAGAAAATCCTGTAGTCGGCAGTGGTAATGTCGAATGCTGATGTTCAGTAGTGCAGTTCCTGTCGAGATATTGCTGTCGACCATTGCAACTGGAAGAGTTACCCTTTTCCACACTGTAGTGCAGTCTCAGAGTTGGAATATAAAAGTGGCAGGGGTGTGGGGGTGCAGCCCCCCACAGGGGGATGCAGGGGGGCTTGCCCCCCCTGCAAAACATATGATTGTCAGCTCTGTGCAGTACAGCTCTGGTCCATACTGATTGCTGCTGAGGGATTTCGTACTGCAGAAGTTGAATTCAACTTCAGTTGCAGTAGTTCCGATATTTCAGCCTGTTTACTGTTGTGAACATCAAACATGTGAATCGCACTTTTGATAGGTTTACGTTCTCATGTTCGATGTTTTGATAGTAAACCTTTTATTGCACATATGGGTCTATCTGCAAAATTACTGCACTACTCATTTATGTATCCTGAGGTGTAATTAGATGCATGGAAGCAATGCATTTCTCACTTTGGATAGCTAAAGGATCCTTATGTCACCTCACATGTCAGTTACCAAGCCTTGCGCAGATATGCAGTACACTGTAGGGCACCTCTATGAATTTCATCCTTTATGCTGTAAACACATCTTGCCATTCAGTTCAGCAATGTTACATCAGCACTTGTTTTTAATTAGTAAGTGACAAATCTGCAGTATCTACACATTTAGTTTGCAAAGACAAAAAGCTTGTATTGAACCTCTAATTAACAATTCCAATCAGACTTTAGACAACAACCTAGTATCATAAAGAATACTGAAAGTTTTAGCAGAACATTTTATATGCCCTGCATATGGTATGTGTTTAAACTTATATATGTGTTCATAGGTTCATAGGTGTGTACTAGGCTAATGGCCCTGGGGCCTTTACAAGCCCAGCCCATAGAAGTGCCCTGGCATTGTGCCACCCCTCATTAGTTCCCAGTGCCTCTATTAAGTAGATCCACTGGAGTGATCCCCGGGGTGAACTTTCTATTTCCTATCCACTCATCAAGATTTCTCTTGAAGAGTACTAGTGAGGTGCTCTATTTGACATGTATTTGAAGTCTATTCCAAAGCATGGCCAGTCTCTGGGTTATGAACCTTTCCCTCCAGCATGTTATGTTGATTGTGGTAATGAGTTTGAGGGATCTGGAGCATGTGGTGTGGAGGGACTGGGATTTCTTTAGATGTAGCATTTCTAACAGAGCTGGGTCAGACATGGCTTTGTAAGTCAAGGAGAGATTGCCTCTTAGTAGAAGATATGAGACAGAGAATAGCTGGAGTTTTTTGAGTCTGTCCATCTAGGACATGTGTTTGAGGCCTAAGATCCTCTTCGTGAGGCACTTTTGTAGCCTCTCCAGCTGTTGCAGGTGTCTAGTGAGGTATATGCCAAATGGGGCATTATACTCTATGATTGGTCTAATGAGGGAAGAGTAGAGAGAAATGATGACCTCTTTCTTCCTGGATGCAAAACCGTTGGTAATGAGATGTGCCACATAGAAGGACTTTCTGACCATAGTGGCAATGTGGTGGTCGAAGGAGAGGTTGCTGTCAACCTTTGTCCCCAGATCTCTTATAACACCTTCAGTGTTCAGGGTTTCCCATCGATGTGGTAATTAGTGGGTACTGAGTTTTTCCCAAAGGGGATGACAACGCATTTTTTTGACATTAAGCTTAAGGCCATGATTTCGACACCAGTCATTGGTCTCAGTGAGGCCTTTCTGTAGGATGTCTGCATCACTTGGGGAGTTAATAATGACTCCCAGCTTGCAGTCATCTGCAAATTTGGTCAGCCAGAGTCCCTCCATGTTGGCCTGGACTTCTGAGAACTAGATGCCAAACAGGAGAGTACCCAGGACCGAGCCCTGCTGGATTCCACTTGTGACAGGTCAGTAGTCTGCTACTTTCACATTGTGTGTTTTATCTGTGAGCCAATTTGCAACCCACCTAATGATATAGGGGTTGATACCTAGATTGGTGAGTTTTCAATAATTCCTGAGTGAGGAATGGTATCAAAGGCCTTGGCCAGATTGAGGCAGGCTGTATGGACTGCCTTACCTTCATCCACCGCTCTGGTGACTGACTCAAAGAAATTAACCAGGTTGAGCAGGCATGATCTTCCTTGCACAAAACCAAATTGCATGGGATCTGGAGGTTGGAGATTCCCTATAACCTTGTTAATTTGGTCCATGATGATGCACTCCATAGCCTTACATATCAGACTCGTCAGGCTAATGGGCAATAATTTCCAGGGTCTGTAGTCTCTCCTCCTTTATGGAGAGGGATGACTGTAGCAGTGCACCATTCAGTTGGGACAAAACCTCAGGTGAGGCTGTGAGTGAACAGAGTACACAGATGTGGTGCCAGTTCATAGGTTCATAGGTAGGTACTAGACTATCGGCCCAAGGGCCTACGTAAGCCTAGCTAGCAAGGTTCCATAGCTTATGCCACCCAAGAAAGTTATTTTCCTGTGCCACTGTCCAGCAGAGACACAGAAGTGATCCCTGGGGTGTATTTCCTATTTCCCATCCACTCATCAAGATTTTTCTTGAAGAGTGCTAATGAAGAATTTTGCTTGACATAGATGGGTAGCTTGTTCCAGAGTATAGGAAGTCTGTGGGACAGGAATCTATCCCTCCAGCATGTCCTGTTTATTGTGGTGACAAGGTTTAGGTCCCTAGAGCGTGTAGCTTGGAGGGACTGGGATTTCTTTAGGTGTAGCATGTCCAACAGCTCTGGGTTTGACATAGCTTTATATGTTAGGCAGAGATCACCTCGGAGTAGGCGATATGCTACGGAGTAAAGCTGGAGTTTTTTGAGGCGGTCAGTGTAGGGCATTTGTTTGAGGCCAGTAATCCTCTTTGTGAGGTACTTCTGTGGCCTTTCCAGCTGCTGCAGATGTCTTGTGAGGTACATTCCAAAAGGGGTGTTGTACTCTATAATGGGTCTAATGAGTGATGAGTAGAGGGGAACAATGACCTCTTTTTTCCTGGATGAGAATCCTTTTATGATGAGGTATGCCACGTAGAAGGACTTCCTGCCTACTGTGGCGATGTGACTATCAAAGGAGAAACTACTGTCCACCTGGGTCCCAAGGTCTCTTATCAAGTATTTGGTGTTAAGTAGATTTCTGCCTATGTGGTAGTTCATGGGTACAGAGTTTTTACCAAAGGGGATGACACTGCACTTTTTGGCATTGAGCTTGAGGCCATGGCTCTGACACCAGGCATCTGTCTCAGTGAGGCCCTTCTGCAGGATGTCTACATCATTTGGGGACTTGACTATGGCTCCTAGTTTGCAGTCATCTGTGAACGTCATTAGCCAGACACCTTCTGTGTTAGCCTGTACTTCAGAGAAGTAGATATCAAACAGGAGAGGTCCCAGGATGGAACCCTGTGGTACTCCACTTGTCACTGCTTTGAGGTCAGATTTGGAGTCTGCAACTTTTACAGTGTGGGTTCTGTTAGAGAGCCAGTCGGCAACCCATCTTGTGATGTAGGGATTTATACCTAGTTTAGTAAGTTTAGCTATAATTCCAGAATGGGGGATGGTGTTGAAAGCCTTGATGAGGTCAAGATAGGCTGTGTGAACCACCTTACCCTCATCCATGGCTTTGGTGACTGCCTCAAAGAAGTTTATCAGGTTCAGGAGGCATGATCTGCCATTCACAAACCCGAACTGAGTGGGATCCAGTGTTTGGAGGTTACCAATGTCTTTGTTTATGAGTTCCATGATGATATGTTCCATGGCCTTGCAGACCAGGCTTGTCAGGCTAATAGGTCGATAGTTCCCAGGATCAGTGGTGGCTCCCCCTTTGTGGAGTGGGATAACTGTTGCTGTGCACCATTCAGTGGGCACAAAGCCTGATGTGAGACTATTGAACATGGTGCTTTGGTGGGGAGCCAGTTCGTTCTGAAGTTCATGTAAAACGCAGCCTGGGATGTTGTCCATTCCCATGGATGCTGTGATTTTGGCTTTAGAGAGTGCAGCTTTTACCTGAGTAGTTGTGATTACAGGGACTCTGCATTCTTCCTGTATAGATATGGGCCCATTAGGGGGTGAGAGGGGGGTAAAGTTAGCACTATACCTATCTGCCAGGATGTTGGCAATATCAGTTGGTTCTGTAATTTTTGTGCCTTTATTCTGTAACTCAGAGCAGATCTGGGTGTTGCCATCTAGAGTCTTGACATAGCTATAGAATGCTTTGTGGTTGTCCTTGGATTTAGTGGCAATTTTGTTTTCGTAGCTAGCTTTGGAGGATCTTATAAGGGATCTCAGTTTCTTACTGAGGCTGACCAGGGAGCTCCCCCACTCATGGGATTTTACTCTCTTTTGCAACAATTTCTTCCTTCTGTTGTACAATTTGCTTATGGCAGGGGACCACCAAATTGGCTTTCTTATTTTGGAGGATAGCATCTTGGTTCTGTTTGGGTAGCACAATCCATGCACTCGTGTACGTGCTTATAGAGTGCATTTGTGTAGGATTCAGCAGTTGTAACTGTATTGTCCATCTGCATGGGTGTCATGAAGTTCACCACTTCTGTCTTAAGAAGCATGAATTTGGCTTTGGAGAACTTTTTTACTGTGGTTTCCTTAATGGGGGTTGGGGGCGGTATGTGGATATCAAGGGTGATAAGCTTATGGTCGGATCAGACCAACGAGGAGTTGACTTCAGGTGTGGAACACCGTTCAATCATGTTGATAATGGCTAGGTCTAGGATATTGTTGCCACTGGTGGGGGTGTGGATAAGTTGATCTAGGGCATTGGAGTTTATGAATTCCAGAAAGCGTTTTTGCAAAGGAGTTGGTACAAGAGTAGTTTTCCCAGTTAATGGTGGGGTAGTTGAAGTCGCCCATTATTAGGGTGTTTGGTTGAAACCTAATATTTTCCAGTACATCAAGAAAAGAGGAGTGGGAATCCTGGGGCATGGTGGGGGATCTGTAGCAAGCTACAAATTGGATTGCAGTTTTGCCCAGAGGTAGTTGCACTTGGATAACCTCGGATGCATTATGCTGAGCAACTAGCCTGGAGGTGTGGATATCCTTAATGAATATGGACACACCTCTGCCTTTGGTGTTTCGGTCCAGGTTACATGGCCAAAAAGTGTGGTATGAGTTATAACCTGGTAGTGCAGGGGTGCTCTCTGGAGCCTTGAACCAGGTCTCAGTCACTGCACAGATATCGATGTTCTCCATTTTAAGGAGTGCCTTGAGTGAGTGCATTTTGAGATTTGGACTTCTAGCATTGAGTAGCATTACCCTCAGTTTTTGCTTGCCTGTTCCTGTTATGGTGGTGAATTTGTCATTTGAACCCTGCCTAAAAAAGGCACTATAGGGGCAGCAAGAGCCTTAGCCAGTATCCAGAATCCCAGGGGTGACAGGTGCAGGCCATCTGTGGCAAAGCATCGTGGTCTGTCGACCATGTCATCCCAAGCAGACAGATACTGGATCCCCTTAGAATGACACCAGAAGCCTGGCAATTGTTGAAGTCAATCATTTTGTCCTTGTACTATGGCATCATTCCGGGCGATGGCAGAATGCTACTCAGGGCTAGGGTCATACCTGCCTGGGCTACAAGATCGGAGAGCTTTTCCATGTCTCTTTTCATGTAGTGCAGTGAGGTACATCTCAGATCATTCACACCAACATGGACAATGACAGAGTCATATTTGTACTTGTTGTGGAGTGACCTGAGTCCGTGGGTTATGTGGCAGATCCTGGCACCCGATAGGCAGCTGACAGTAACCTTCTCCTTGTTTAGCCTGGTGAGTGGGACATCAGTGTGCCTGACTATAGAGTCACCTATGACTAATGTGTTGGGAAATTTGTTTTGTCTTATTGGCTGTGGTTGACTGGCACACTGAGTCTGTGGGCTATGTGTCATTTGGGTTCTGTTGTACACTTTGTAATTCATGTAGAACACAGCCAAGAATATTGTCGGGTCCCATGGAAGCTGTATTCTTGGCCTTAGACAATACAGCTTTAACCTGTGCTGCAGTAATGCAGGGTGCCTGGCATTCTTCTGATATTGAGACTGGTCCTTTAGGGAGAGAGAAAGGGGTAAAGGTGGCACTGAATCTGTCGGCCAGCATGTTGGCAATATCTGTTGGCTCAGTATAGTAGGTACCATTGTGCAGTAACTCATAGCAAATATGGGTATTGCCATGGAGATTCTTGATATAACTAAAGAAGGCTTTGTGGTTGTTTTTTGTGTCTGCCCCAATTCTGCCTTCATAGCTGGCTTTGGAGGTTTTGATGAGAGATCTCAACTTTTTGTTGAGTCTAATAGGGACATTTTTCCAGTCTTGAGACTTCACCTTTTTCTGCAACAGTTCCTTCCTTCTGTTGTAGAGTTTATTGGTGGCAGGGGACCACCAGACTCTCTTCCTTTTTTTGGAGGAGAGTGTCCTGGTTCTGTTGGGTATGGCTAGTTGCATGCATTTATGTACGTGTTCGTACAGTGCATTGGTGTATGATTCGGCAGTCATGCATCTATTTTCCATTGGCATGGGTGCCGTGAAGTTAGCCACCTCTATTTTTAGGAGTCCAAAGTCAGCTTTGGAGAAGTTTTTCATGGTGGATAACTTTGTGGGGGCGGGGGATGTGGTTTTCCATGGTGATTAGTTTGTGGTCAGATCTAACCATAGAGGAATTGACTATTGGTGTAGAGTAACTGTCACCCATGTTAGTAATAACCAGGTCAAGGATGTTGCTTTCTCTAGTGGGGGTAAGAGTGAGCTGGTCCAGGGCATTGGAACTGATGAATTCCAGGAAGCATTGGGCCAGTTCATTGAAGCTTGAGTAGTTTTCCCAGTTGATGGAGGGGTAGTTGAAGTCTCCAAGTATGAGAATGTTGGGTTGGACCGTGATAAATTCCAGGGTACTTAGGAATGTGGAGTGAGAGTCTAGGGACATGGTTGGGGACCTATAGCAGGCTATGACCTGGATCGCAGTCTTACCCAGTGTTAGTTGTACCTGAAGTACCTCAGATGCATTATGCTGGGCTACTAGTCTGGAGGTGTGCATATCCTTTATGAATATGGAGACATCACCGCCTTTGAAGCTTTGGTCAAGGTTTCAGGGCCAAAAGGTGTGGAATGATTTATAACCTGGTAGTGCAGGGGTACTTTCCGCCACTTTAAACTAGGTCTCCATTATAACACAAATGTAGATGTTCTCCATTTTGAGGAGTGCTTTGAGTGAGTGCATCTTGAGATTTAGACTTCTAGCGCTGAGCAGCATGACCCTCAGATTACATTTATTTATAGCTGTTATGGTGGTAATTTTGTCTTTGGAACTCCACCTAAAAAATGCACTATAGGGGTGGCAATAGCCTTAGCCAGTACCTGGAAACCCAGGGTTGACAGATGCAGGCCATCTCTGGCAAAGCATTGAGGTCTGTCAAACATATCATCCCAAGCAGACCGATACTGGATCCCCTTATAATAACACCAGAAACGTAGCCAATTGTTGAAGTCAATATTTTTTTTGTTTGTACTGCGGTATCATTCTGGGTGATGGCAGGATACTGCTTATATATATATATATATATATATATATATATATATATATATAGGTTTACTATTGAAACCTTGAAATTGCATTCACTGACCGGCCTCAACGTCAAACCAAAATCTGGAAAACCATAACTGCAAACAAGCAGCAAACTCAAAACTGAATACATCGACTCCTGTAGTTTGATGTATTTGGCATACCAGGAGGTGACGTCAGTCACCCAGGCTATACACCATCATGTGCTGTGACACTCTAGAGTCAATGGCATACCAACTTTACTATTTTGCAGGGGGGCAAGCACCCCTGCACCACCCACATCTCCTGCAAATTATATATACCAACTCTGAGATCACACTGCAGTGAGGAAATGGGTTAATTCCTTCTTACTCACTGAACCACAATCTCCACTTAAAATTCCAAACTCAAATACTCAAACTACACTACCCATTCAATCTGGTGTAGTTGATGTATTTGAGTTTCCAAAACTACCCATTGGAAAACTACAGTTCGACATTGTGACTCTCGATCGACTGCAGTTAGCAAAAGTTATTGTAAACCTATATATATATATATATATATATATATATATATATATATATATATATACACACACACACACACACACACACACACACACACACACACACACACACACACACACACACACACACACACACACACACACACACACACACACACACACACACACACACACACACACACACACACACGCACACATACATGGATTCACTTTAGAATATTGAAAGCCTATAACACTGCAATTCAAAACATTGAGACCAAAATCTTGAAAATTCAAAACACTGCAAACTCAAAACATTGAATCCCATAACATTAAAAACCATAGGAAAGCAACATGTACTATATTCCAGCACAACTACATACTAAAACAAATCAAAAACAAACCGTATTACACCTCTTCACATATAAGCAGAGGGGCAAGCCTCCCCTGCACCCTCCATGTGGGGGGCTGCATGCCCACACCCCCTGTAACTTAAATATATCAACTCCAAGATTGCACTACACTACACTAAGATGTGTATTATGTTGTAGTATAGCAAGTAAGAAGGGAACATAACTGAGGTTACCTATGAAACTCCAGTAAGTATCGCAGAGATATATGGTAATGTGTAATGTTTTATCAGTGAAATAGTGTTTCTAAGAGAAGGCTGAGGATAGTTTTTTACAATTTAAACATATAGTCATGAAGCGCAGAATAGTATGTTTGCCATTTTGTTCTGTGTAGCACATTGGGGAAGTGTAATATGGTTTGTTTTTATTTGTTTCTGTATGCAGTTTTGCTAGCATATATTAATTGTTGGTTTCCTATGTATTTTCAATGTTATGGGATTCAATGTTTTGAACTTTCAGTGTTTAGAATTTTCAAGATTTTGGTCTCAATGTTTTGAATTTCAATGTTATGGGCTTTCGATGTTCTAAAGTGAATATATATATATATATATTGCATTTTATTAAATCCTTTACAGTGATATGGCTCCAAAACAAAGTTATGTAAATCCACATAAGGTAATAGTGCAAGCCCACCATCACCATTGTTGTAGCTGACAAGCCCTTCGATGACTGTATCTGGCAGCAGGTGGTCGATGATTTTAATGATGTGGGTGGCCATGGTTGTGACTATCCAGTCATCAGAGTCAGTGACATGATCACCAATGCCAAGATGAGATCAAGTGCTATGGCACTTTCAACATTCTCCTCTTCAAGCTGTGGTAGTTAGCTTTCCTCTACTATTTTGCAGGGGGGCTATGCCCCCCTGAACCCCCATGTGGGGGGGTGTTGCCCCCCACACCCCTTGCACATTAAATATACCTACTCTGAGAATGCACTACAGTGAGGAAATGGGCTACTTCCATGTTCCTCACTGAAGCGGGATCTCCCTCCACAGTCTCGGCATGTCACTTGTCAAAAGGTTGAGTACACCATGCAGCTTGACTATCCTCAGTCGGCTACTTTTGGTTTGATTTCCTGCCTCTTGGAAACTGTGGTTTTGCACATCGGCCGTTCGAATTCCTGCCATTCAGGTAAGTCATAGTAACCCAGAAAGAATCAGAAAAAGAAGTAAAGTAAATGACAACAAAACAAATACACATTTCTGTAGGTTTCATTAACAGAAATTAACTAACTAATTCATATCACTACATACTTGCAATCCATAGCTATAAAGCCATCTTCCCAGTAAACAATGCAATGGCAAACATGGTAAGTTTAAAAAAATGTATAACTCCAGAATAGATGGCAACATTAATAATGAACCAAGTGGTTGGAATGAAAAAAAAAATGTTACCATTTGGGATAAGCTTTGTTGATATCAGGTATATAAAACAGGCTTAACAGTTTTTGGTCCTAAATGTAGCCTTCACATTGCTACTGCTCATATAAACTGTGCTCACACATGTTCAGATCCACAGAGCAATGTTGCTATAAAGCCATGTTAACATTAACTGAGGATACTTCAAATAACAACAGCTGTACATTCTATACCAACACAAATGGACAAGATGCAGACACCAGGCTATGTTATCTGAAAGATAAGCTAGTACAACTGTTTAAATATACTGAGTTGTAAAGGAAATTCACACACCTTCACAGGTTTGTATTAAAGTATGAAAAGCAACTGCATCAGTCAAAAAACAGTATGTGAAGTTGGCGAATCTAAGTAGTCTCCCCTACTATGATCAAGTACCTTAGTACCAGATTGCACTTATAGAGTGCAGATTAATCCATCTGAACACTGTGAATATGAGAATCATGAGTCAACTCATCATCTTTCATGAATCACACAATCTGCTTGAAGTGCTGGGCAGGTAAACCTGTGAAGACCTACACGATGCTGTGCACACACTCTAGCAGTACAATAGCAACTATTGAGAAGTGGAGCTTGCTAAGGGCTCACAGTTGTGACTCATTAGCAGTTAGTGCATGAACAATTAAATCTTTAACAGTCCTGCCACTTTGATGCACACTTACATAAGGAGTGTCAGGGAGAATACACTAACAAAAGAAATATGAGGTTACTTTGATTTACTTAGGAGATAAAACATTATAACACATTTCTGAATATGAGTTTAAGAAGTAAACTTGCCTGCAATCATAAAGTCTAAGTTATGTGAAGTACATGAAAGAGAAGCATACAAAGCAGACATATGTAAATACTTTAAAGCATAATGGCATTGCTTTGCAAATGTATACAAACACAGTTACTGCTCATGAAAGAAAGGGAAGAGTACACTCTTTTACTGCATACATTTGTCATTAATGTCACATGATTTTTCAGGTTAATTAGTGCAAATGTCAAACACATGCAGATCTCAGCTGTGAAATGAGAAAGGTCAACTTGATAACATGGAGATGTTGCTCCATAATTGTAAAGTTTTAGAATGCTAAAGCTTGAGTGTTTGTGCTCCCCTTTCTCTGCCTCATAAAGCTCTTTCTGCATGTGGCACATGCAGTTCCTCTTCCAAATGTTTCATGCTAATGACATGGTTTCAAGGTTTAAAACTTGGATCCTTAATGTCCACATTGTAATGGTTTAAGACCACAGAGCTCAGAAATCATCACACAGGCAGATTCTTTCTTTTCTCTTTTTTATTAGCTTCATCATTTACAAGCTTCTTGGCATTGTGCAACAGAGACTGTCAGTAATCATGTGCAGTGAAAAGTGGTTTACTTCCCAAGGAAAAACTCAACATTTACATTGGAATACCATCAGTAGCATGAATCAGACTGCTTCCAATACACTTTTCTCAACACACCTGACAATGCACTTGTCAATTACCTTTCGCTATGGCCCAAGGTGTTAATGCATTAAGTTATGGAGAAAAGGTAGGGGTAATGTTGGGTTCAAATCCTGGCTACATTTAGTTTTACTGAAGGGATCAGAATAAACAGTGTCACATAATCTTTATTATGAATGGAATAACCCAACTATGTCTAATGAATGATAAATTACTTATAGTCTATGTGAATTGCTGTTAAGCATAAAACTGGTCATATTTAATTGAAATAACACTAGCATATGTATACTGCTAAAAATACTTTGTAGTGATTTCCAAAATGACAGCTGTTGTGTAACTTTCTCTATGGATCAACATGTTAGCACAGTAACATATGTGTGACAGCAACAATAATACTTGGCTTGCTTCCAGGGGTTTTGATAATTTCAAGGTACTATTCACAGTGACACAAATATTTTGTTGTTAGAAATTGAACTATTCTTAGCTGTAATTACAAAATTTGATCTGCATGCTGTAAAATATGGCACTTTCTAAAGTGTGAGAAAATAAAATCAGTAACATGATAAATGTGGAAATATTTATAATTTTAGTCTGGATTAATTATCCACATCTCCCAAGTGGTACTCATGAGAGCAATACATCTCCTTTAAAAACATGTCATTATTACTTGTATATGGTGTGAAAAAATGAGCTTATGAAATCTCCTGTGTGGCACCTTTCTTAAGACTTGTCATTACCTGAAAGCCTGATGATGTGTTACAGAAATGCAAGCTATCATAATGCAAATGTTGCTAAAAAAATTAACGTGTCAGTTTTTTATTTTTATTATTTTTAATTTTTATGTTTTTTTTTACATCTACATTTGCAAGTCACTTGGCATTGTACAATGGCAATTCAGATTTTAAGGCAAAAACCCAACATTTTAATTTATTCTCCTATCAGTACCACTAAGAAAATTGGTGCTGTTAGGCTTTTGTCAACACTCACCCCCAGATTCACTATCCTTCCATGCAGGACTAGCTTAGTCCTGCACGGAAGCAGCCGTTTAGGAGCAGGACGGCAGCGCGCCATGCATATTAATGAAGGCACACTGACTGAGCTCCTAATCTTACACAGAGCGTGTAAGAGTGCAGGGGGCATGTCTGAGAGCAGAGCTCTCAGAATATACAAATCTCTGCAATGAAGAACAGCAGACAAGTCAGAAAAGAATGAGTGAGACCACTCATAGGTGTAAGCATACCCCCAGCAACATCCCCCATGTGTACAAGAGCAATAGTTAAACCAACAAATATAAAGTTTTTTTTTTTATGAAACATTTTAAATTTAACTGTAGCTGTGCGGGTCTGCCCATCACTTAGCTACGGCTAATGCAGCTTAAATGGCAGAAGAGGATAAAAAGCAAGATATATGCAAATGAAGCAGTACAGCAATAGTGTAGTGGGCAGAGCATTCGCCTTACGAGCAGTCATTCCATTTGAGTCCCCCTGCAGTACAGTCCATTTTCCATGTCAAATCACTTTATGACCAATATTTTTAGTTGCATAACCTACTAAATAAATATTTGTGAACTGGAGTACTGCATTAAATGCAGATGTGAGGTGTCAGTGTCATAACGTTGCAAAGTTCACAGATAATACATGTGCCCCCTACAGTATATGTACACAGGAATCAGGGGTACAAATGGAAGGTATAATGTGTAATGACTGATAACTCCATACAGCTTCCAAATCCCCCGCCTTCCCAAGAACCATTAAAAATTACTGTCTAAATTACTGCAGTGGTAAGTGGGAGTAAGCACTAGTAAGCAAGTGAAAACACTATTAAACAGTAGTAAGCAGGAGTAAGCATATGTAAGCACTAGTAAGCGGGTTTAAGTCCGTTTGCATGGGGGTACGCAGTGCATACCTACTATCCCTCCCCAACATCCCACTCTCACCTGAAAAAAAAAAGGGAAATCTGTTCCCAAAAAAAATTATCACCGCATACATAGCTGTCCATATTGCACACATGTCCACTGGACACATGTAATATGGTCTAATTAGCATCACAACATTTTTGTTGTCCTCACCCCTCTCTCAGGGCTTTGAGTGTCCAAATCTACCTCCAAATTCAGTGTATATGCACAGCTGTTGCTCTAGAAGAAATGGGCAGCTATGGACCTTCCCTACACACTCCTGCACATCCCTAGCTATTTTCCTTACTGTCTTTCCTTCTTTGTGCCCCTTTTTCACCACTTTCCTATCAACCATTTTTTCTTTTCTTTTAAAGAAATGAATAAAGGGGTGAGCGGGAGTAAGCACTTTTAAGCAGCAGTAAGCGGGTTTAAGTTTGTTTAATCAGGGTTAAGCAATGCCTGCACAGGTTAAGCAATTTAGAACCTAACTGAGTATAAGAAACCGAAACCGGAAGTTAGCAGTGCTTACCTCCATGCAAACCTGCTTACAACTGCTTTAAAGTGCCTTAATCACTCTGTATCCAATGGCCCTTGTTCTGCCCAGCAACAAAATAAACAGCCTTTGCATGTCTTGAACCCAGGACCCTGCACACCACAGCCAATGTGATTTACCACTAAGCTATCTCAGTTATACATAACCCTGATGTTTTCACAAACATATAATCCTGCCCAGTCATTCAACAGTACAGGAAAAGTATTTAAACATATAGATTTATGTGTGTGTGTGTGAGTGTGTGTATATATATATATATATATATATATATATATATATATTTATATCTAAACTGATATAACATATCTATATATGTAGCTATGTATGTATGTATATATATATATATATATATATATATATATATATATATATGTATATAAATATATATATATATATATATATATATATATATATATATATATATAAGGGTTATGCTACTCAATGCCAGGAGTTTAAATCTTAAAATGCATGCACTCGAAGCACTCCTAAGTATGTAGAACGTCGACATCTGTGCATTAACTGAGACCTGGTTCAAGGCTCCAGAGAGCACTCCAGCACTACTGGGCTACAACTCATACCACACATTTCGGCCACAGAACACGGACTAAAACACAAGAGGAGGGGGTGTATCCATATTCATCAAGGACACTCACACCTCCAGGTTAGTGGCACAGCATGATACCTCTGAGATCATCCACGTGCAACTAACATCGGGCAAATCTGCAATGCAAATTGTGGCCTTCTACAGATCACCCTCCATGACCCAGGACCACCACTCTGCCTTTCTGGAGACACTGGAAAACATGAGGGTCCTACCAAACACCCTGATATTGGGCGATTTCAACTACCATTAACTGGGACAACTACTTGAGTACAAACTCCCAGGCTCAGTGCTTCCTGGAATTTATCAACTCAAATGCCCTGGATCAGCTGGTAAACTCCCCTACTAGAGGCCACAACATATTGGACCTGGTCATCACCAACATGGGCGACAGGTGTTCTGTACCAGAGGTCAACCCATCACTGGTTAGATCAGACTATAAACTAATCACCCTGGATATCAACACCCCACCACCACCCCCAACCAAGGAAACCACAGTGAAAAACTTTTCTAAAGCAAACTTCACCTTACTTAAGGCAGAGGTGGTAAGTTTCACAGCCCACACGCTAAAGGATAACACCGCCCAAGATACAGAATCCTTTACAATTGCACTCTATGAACACCTACAAGGATGCATGGATCAAGCCATCCCTAGCAAGACCAAGACTCACTCCCCTAAGAGAAGAAAACCGGTCTGGTGGACCCTACCATAAACAGGTTATACAGCAGAAGGAGGAAACTAGTTCAGAAAATAAGCAAATCCCAAGAAGGAAAGACATCCCTGATCAGTATCAGTAAGAAACTAAGGTCCCTCATAAAATCATCCAAGGCTAACTTCGAAAGAAAAATAGCCAAGGATTCGAAAGATAACCACAAAGCCTTCTTTAGCTATGTCAAGAATCTAAGTGGCAACTCGCAGATATGCTCTGAGCTAGTGCAAAATAGCACAAAATATACTGAATCTGCTGATATTGCCAACATCCTGGCAGATAGATTCAGTGCAAACTTCACCTCCTGCTCACCTTCAAAAGGGCCCACAACAATGCCAGAAAAGTGTAGTGTCCCGGAAATCACAGAAGCACAGGTGAAAACAGCCCTTTCAAAAGCCAAAAACACAGCATCTGTGGGGCCAGATGGTGTCCCAGGCTGCATCTTGCACAAACTACAGAACGAACTAACCCCCCACCTAAACACGCTGTTCATCCTCAGCCTCTCCACAGGCTACATGCCCATAAAATGGTGCACAGCAATGGTTATTCTGCTCTATAAAGGAGGGGCCACAACTGACCCTGGTAACTATCGCCCCATAAGCCTGACTAACCTGGTCTGCAAGGCTATGGAGCTCATCATCATGGAACTCATTAACAAAGACATTGGTAACCTCCAAACACTTGACTCGACCCAGTTCGGCTTTGTTAAGGGCAGATCATGACTAATAAACCTGGTTGACTTCTTTGAGTCAGTCACCAAGGCCATAGATGAGGGAAAGGTGGTTCACACAGCCTACCTTGATCTCGCCAAGGCGTTCAACACCATTCCTCACTCAGGTATTATAGAAAAACTCACCAGCCTGAACATAAACCCCTACATCACAAGATGGGTTGCCAACTGGCTTACAGACAGAACTCACACTGTAAGAATAGCGGGCTCCAGGTCCGGCTCTAAACCAGTCACAAGTGGTGTCCCGCAAGGCTCGGTTCTGGGACCCCTACTATTTGGCATATATTTCTCAGAAGTACAGGCAAACACAGGAGGACTATGGCTAACCAATTTTGCCGATGACTGCAAACTGGGAGCCATAACTGACTCTCCGGCTGACACGGACATTCTTCAAAAATGCCTTACTGAGACAGACACCTGGTGTCAAAGTCATGGCCTGAAGCTAAATGCCAAAAAATGCATAGTCATCCCGTTTGGGAAAAACAAAACACCCACGAATTACCACATAGGTGGCAGCCCCCTTAATACAGAAGAGGTAATAAGAGATCTGGGGACCCAGGTAGATAGTAATCTCTCCTTTGACAATCATATTGCCAAAGTAGTTAGGAAATCCTTCTATGTGGCCCATCTAATTACTAAGGGGTTCACATCTAGAAATAAAGAGGTTATAGTGCCTTCTACTCATCACTCATCAGACCCATCATATAGTACAATTCCCCATTTGGGATGTACCTCACAAGACACTTCCAACAGCTGGAAAGACCACAAAAGCACCTCACCAAGAGGATTACTGGCCTCAAACATATGTCCTATGCAGCCCGACTTAAAAAACTCCAGCTGTACTCTGTGGCATATCGCTTACTCAGAGGTGATCTCTGCCTGACTTACAAAGCCATATCCAACTCAGATTTGATGGACATGCTCCACCTAAAGAAATTCAAGTCACTGCAAGCCACGTGCTCTAGTGAGCTAAACCTCGCCACAACAATAAATAGAACATGCTGGAGAGATAGATTCCTGTCAAAGGGACTCCCCATGCTTTGAAACAAAATTCCTAACTACATTAGGCAGAGCCCCTCACTAACACTCTTCAAGAGAAGCCTTGACGAGTGGATGGGTAACAGACAATACATTCCCTGGGATCACTTCATTGGTTCTGCTTGACAGAGGCTCAGTTAATTAATCAATGGGGCAGCGAAAGCCAACACACTCTGGCTAGGCTTAAAAATGTCCTCGGGCAGATAGCCTAGTACCTATCTATGAATCTATGAACCTACATATATATATACATACATATGCATACATCTATAGATATATATATGTCTACATCTATATGTCTCTAGATATATATATATATATATATATATATATATATATATATATATATATATATATATATATATATACAATATATATATATATATATATATATATATATATGTATATATACAGCAATATATATATATATATATATATATATATATATATATATATATATACACACACACAGCTCTATATATATATATATATATATATATATATATATATATATATATATATATGCATAAATATATATCTATAATAGGTATATGCAGACATATATCTATAGATATAAAAGAGAACATAACAAAAACATATATGTCTACATGCACAGTTAATGGGGGTGAGGGGGCCCAAAGAACATACGTCTTGTATGTATAGATATCAACCCCCCCCCCCCCACAGCCAAACACGTCTGCTCTGCAATACAATACCAACTGTTGCAAATCCCATAACCAGGACCTGACTCAACATGGGCACAAGATGTTAACAGTACTCCATCCCACCTGTATGATGTCAGGCTGGTATCAGTAACATATCATGCGGTAAAGTCTGGCTACCATAGGGAATGTACAATGTGGAAGCAATCAACATTCCTAAGATACATCTACACAGACACATATGTGCTGATATATATATATATATATATATATATATATATATATATATATATATATATATATATATATTTAGATAGATATATACATATATATATGTATATATATATATAGAGAGAGAGAGAGAGAGATATATGTAACTACACATACACACACAGATATGTATAGGAAGATACATATGTAGAAGGTGCACACAATACAGAACAGACACTATGCCTACAGTTACCACCTTACCAACTGGACACTGTATGAGCCACCCACACAAATGACAATTTTTGCCTGCAACATATACCCACAGAGAGGTCAAAGGATATAACACCACACACAGGTTTGCATACATGGGAAAGCTTTATTTGTGTACTATTACAGTTGTATATGCCATGTCATATAGCTGTTTAAACTCTGACATACATATAAACAGAGTAATGCAACTGTGAAATAGTTATATTAATACAGTAGTCTGGAAAGGTTTACATATGTCGCTGTCCAGGCCGAGGCCTTCATGTAGTACAATAGCAAAGACAGACTGGGCCACAGGATAACAATCAATCAACAGTAAGTAATGCAGATGTATAGTCCAGCAGCCTCTAACTACACTCTGTACACAATCCCTAGGGGGTAAAGACCTCAGTTGACACAATCGGATGTATCTTTTACATAACAAGGCATAACTGACACCATCACAATCACACTGACAAACAGAACAGTCTGTATGGCAGGAAGCAGTAGGCCTGCATTTAACCTAGGTGAATTGTATGGTAATGTACACCAGATACCTTAAGGCAGCTTACCCCTGATACCCCCACATGTTGTAACAGCCTAGGTTAGTTATGGTGCATCTCCCACATAGACTGAATAATACAGGGCCATATACCACTGTTACATACACTGGCCTCTGGAGTGCATAAGGGTACACATGTATTGTGTAGATGAAGCCCACACATATATGGACCCAACCCCACAATATGTGTGGGGGCCACAACAGCAGTGGACTGATGGCAGGAATGGCAGCATGACATATTCACAGCCCACTACATAACAACCCCTGAAAGCATGTCATATGGACAAAGCCTGGCATGTAGGTGGAGGACAGAAGCTGGAACACAGGCCCATATGTGAAATACTGTTGTCATACACTAAGCAACTCACTGGTGCTACAGGATAGTCTGCATCATACCCTTAGTCAGGAATATGAAGTTAGAAAAAGACATGGATGTAGCCAGGTACTGATAGCACTCAACACACACACACACACACACACACACACACACACACACACACACACACACACACACACACACACACACACACACACACACACACTTCCAGTGATATATCTGACACAAGACCTGTGTGGTAGACAGACAAAACATAATAGGTACACCTCTGGTCATCAAGTGGATAGGCCCATAGTTGAGAGGTATGCAGACAGACTGCATTCCAAGTTAAACTTGTATGTACACACAAACCCTGTAACACTGGTGCTATACAATGCATACAACACTACTCACACTCTGTCTGTAGTTCTGTAACCTCCTACATATATGTAGCTGGCCTGAGTGTGCAGGTTCTCTTGTAAGAGGTATTGCTACCTGCTGTCTGTAACACTGCTGCCCACACACAGGAAAGATGTCCACCATACAGCAAAGGTAAAGGGACCATGCCCACATGATGTAGGGATTTATAGTAGTTGGTTGCCATGACAGTGGTAATTGGAAGTACTACACAGCATTCTGCATGCAGCTAGCAAGTGGAGGACACTGGTGTAGAAGCCATCACCCGATCATGTGCATCACCTACAAAAGCCATGCTGCAATCTATTGAGAGAGAGGGAGGGAGGGTGAGAGAGAGAGAGAGAGAGAGAGAGAGACAAAAAAAAAAAAAAAAAAAAAACATCCAACAAACTTTCCAGAAGTGACATCATTCACACAACAAGTATGTGAAATATATATGCAGGTAATTGACTGTAGTACTTGGCCCATAATAATGGGATAGATGATGTGGAATGATTTATATGTGCCATCAGGTGTTGTTGTAATGGTGTTCAGCTGAACAACTGCTAAGGACAATAGAGACTGTCCCTGTAGGTAGTGGGCCATACCCGTCAACTGTGCAGAGCAGCACTGACTGATAAGATGTAAGCCATCATAGTGTGTGTTGTGTATTGGGAAGTATGTATATTACTGGGGCCAATAGCTGGTGGTGGAAGTAATGTCATAATGATGGACACTTGGGTTCCACAGCCCACTTCTTGCATGATACTCAGGTTAACCTGTATTGTAGCATGCAGGAATGCCATAGGTGTGTAATAGGGTTACCTCCAATCTGGCCCTACATATACCCCCCTAATGTCAGGCTGTGTCCATATGTGGTACCTGTCTGTGTTGTAGCAAGGCAGAACTGTGTAGCTGTGCAGGAAGGTGTTTTGAGACTGTGGACCTGATGTCTGAATGTACTCCATATATAGGTATGCATATGTGTACACACACATATATATATATATATATATATATATATATATATATATATATATATATATATATATATATATATATATATATATATGGATTCCTATTACAAGAATGAAAGTTCACTACTTTGAACTTGTAATAGGAAGGTTTACTTCTGCGAAAGTTCACTTTAATGAAAGTGAACTTTTGCGTAAGTGCACTTCACTGAAAACACCGCAGCACAGTGGAGGACATAAAAAACAAGCTATGTCCTCCACTATGGTGCGATAGTCACGGACCTTAGGGTTAGGGCATGGGTTAGGGTAAGGGGATTAGTAAAGCTATCCCCTCCCAACCCATGCCCCAGCCCTAAGGTTCATGACTATCGCACCATAGTGGAGGACCTGCTATGTCCTTCACTGCTGCAGTGTCTGACCTTAGGGTTAGGGCAGAGGTCATGGTGGGGATAGCCCTATGGGCTGTCCCACTTACTGCACTAACCCTAAGATCGTGAGTACTGCATGGAAGTTCAGTACAACACCCGTTCGTTGTACTGAACTTCGTAAGTGCACTTTCGATTAAGTGCACTTTCGCTGCAGTGAGCATTCCATGCACTATTTTGAATTAGTGAAAATTTGATCTAGTGTATGGAACACACACATATATATATATATATATATATATATATATATATATATATATATATATATATATATATATATATATATCCACAAATATACAGATACCCATGTGTAGACATATATATAAACACATATAGACATCATCATATATATCTACACATATATACATATATACCTATATACACATGTCTACATATATACACACACACACAAACATATATGTATGTAAATACATGTCCCCTATATTACCACCGCAGTTCTGCATGCTATGTGTGAGGGAACAGCACACATAGCAATACACACAGATATCTACAGCTGTCAGTGTGTGCAACATGGACAGATATGTCACATGTGAACCCCTTGTTGGGACCATATTGCCCTTGTCTGTGAAGTATGGAATGGGAATAGGGAGAAATATGGCAGGTATAGTTGTGAAGGTAGTCAGGGTTGGTAGATATAGAGGACAGCCTACAGGGGAGGTATGTGACACATGTGGTGGGTAAACACCCTGGATGGTGTGTGTCGTCTGTGATGTGGAAGCCCCATGGGCCCCAATATGGGCACAATGGGAACAAGCCCCTCACCCACTGCTACTCACAACAGCAGTCCACGTCCCAAAGGTGCCTGGCCTGGAGGCTGAGCAGGAGGAGCATGTGGACCCTGTGACTGTGTACTGGGTGCCTCAAGGTGATGTAGCACATCCCATATGTGTCTGTGGAACCCATTATGGAACAGACCCTGAACCTGACCTCGGGTGACAAGATCATGTCTGTGTGTGCCCCCGGGAGGGGACAGCATCCCCTGAGTTGGTTCCACCTGAAGCTATTGCTGGACCAGTACATGAGGAGGCCCCAGGGTGGGTCCCACATGTGATATGGCCTGATAACATGGGCAGATGAGTTTGGAGTGGTAGTTCTGTTGGCCAACAGTACATAAACATGCTATTGTGTCACTGTTATAGAACATATGTGGGTAGTAATAGTCTACACAATCCTGGAACATGTACAACAGCATGCATAGATATCCCCAATAACACAGGCCCTGACAATGGCATGCAGGAGAATAGTCTGTAACAGGCCAGCAATGATAGGGTCCACACAGGGAACATGGCTACAAACACATTGCACAAAGTGTGGTACAATACAATATCTGCCCCACTGGTAGGTAAGCTGTAGCCATACCTATTGAGTTGTGTGTACAGTTTGTTGTCGCTGATATGGTGGGGGGGGTGACAGTGATGTGATGTGTATTAAGAACTGTGGTAACCTTGCTGCATGACTTGCTTCACCTGTGTCCATCTTTATGTCTTTCAGGCAGGATGTCACATGGAAGGCTTTCGGCTTACTCAACAGCTGAGAATGACATTGTGGTAAAGCACCTAATCCAGCACTACCTTGTCTTGTTTAGCTGGGCTGCCCATGATCAGCAGAAGCGGACTCCCCTGTGGAACAATCTAGTCCACAGGGTCAGTGATATCAGACTGTACATCCACAGTTATGAGCAGGTCCAGCATCATTGTTCTGACTTGCTTTGCAATGCCCATTGGTGTGCTGCTACTGTCCATCCATCCCCCCTGACACATGTGGAGAAGCTCCTAGCCAGCCTCATGGCACCTGCCCATCTGCATAGCCAACAACTGCCAGATATCATTGTGGAGGTGGGTGCTACCCACACACTGGCTGAGGAGCATTCAGATAAGGCCACGGGGCACATCAGTAGACCACTGTTGCGTATTCATCCACATCTGTACAGGTAGAGCATGCATATCTGACATGTTATAGATATAGTTTGTTGCTGCATAGTAGTGATAAACAGATGTGCATATTTGGTAGTATTGTGGACATGTACTGCTGATGTATTGTAATGCTGCACCCACCCTGTAGCAATGCCACAGGTGTGGCCACTGACTTTACATCTCACCCTCTTATGTAGATCCCTCTGGTATATCACCAAGGCAACAGCCTGTAGCTGGTGAGTATGGTTTATGTTGATGCTTGCCAGTACACCGGGTATGTAATGGCTATGGTATATTCCATGCACACATCTAACACACCAACCCAGAATGCATGCTGTACATGTGCATGTATCGTCGCTGTTAAATGCACGGCATCACAGTGGTGACCATGATGGGGTATTGGAAGGGTATGTCAGACACCTGCAAGATAACTAACATCCTGTCATTGTGGAATGTGTCTACAGGGAGTAACATAATGGTGGGAGACATGGCCTACAGTAGGGACATGTTTGAAACATCACCCGTATACAGTGCAATACCAGTGTATATACCTGTAGGACAATGGCAACTGTTGCAGAGTTACACTATGGCATAACGTATTACTGTGGTTCACATTATCAGCTGGGACTAGGCTGTAACATGTGGTGTTCAGTGTATGGGACACTGCAAACTGACACACATGTAGGCCTTACTTGTCAAGCATCTGCAAAAAGGCTGAAGGTGGGGGGATGTTAACATGACACACCAGTACACTGCAGCAGGGATCCTAAGGATGCTAAGAATGGCTGTATCTGCACATAGGTTCAGGAACTGTGGCAGACATAACCCTACCCCCACAGCAATAGTGATGGCAGTATGTGAACACCAAGAGATGTGCACATGAGTAGACCTTGCAATCATGCAGATTAGGGGGACATGTGTAGGGCAGACTGAACATACACTGGGAAATGCAGATGGCCCATGCTAGTATACTCCTGCCAAGAGTAGTGACTGCTGTAGTACACATAACAATAGGTGCAACAAACCATCATGATAAGGGTGTGCACGCATATGCCCACATGGAGTGCATACATCTCGGTCAGTATCAGCACACCTAACACATTCCGTAGACATTGAATGTGAATGTACAGGACATATGTCACATATCGGGCTCATGTACTGTTAATATATGCGGTGATGTGGTCCCATGGCAGATCAAGGAAGGGTGCATCATATCAATAAGGGTGTGTACACTCCCCATAGCCACAGTATACTCTGACGGTTGTCAGTGCAATAGTATTGGATTGATCATAAATGGTCCGCTGATGTTGAGAGCTGTAAATCAGACATCAGTCATTCAAAAATTACATCTGTCCACATATCATCCCAGGTATGTGTTGCTGAAAAACATAGGGGCTGTGAGCATTAAAGCTAACATAACTGACACAGTACTACACATTCAGCAATGTGTTGTGCACCTGTGAGGTGTGGTGCACAGTACATGGCAGGGTGCAGAACAGGTGCACAGCAATACTGTGTACATGGGTTCAGTGGTATCGAGGAGAAGGGGCATCACCTAGTAACACAGCACATGGATCAAACACATGTATACTGTTGCTAGCATGAATTGACTATAGCTGCACTGCATGCTGTTGTGTACCATATGTTATGCATGTTGACAGATGAGTAATAGGAGGACTGTGTGTACTAACATTGTGCAACCTCACCTGTAGTGTGTGTGTGTGTGTGTGTGTGTGTGTGTGTGTGTGTGTGTGTGTGTGTGTGTGTGTGTGTGTGTGTGTGTGTGTGCATACTGGTGGGTGATTAGATTGTCTGTAGGGTCACTCTGGTGAAGTGGAGGGAGGTTGATGCATGTAGGATGAGTGTGTGCATGTGTGTGTGTTTGTGTGGGTGTCCATGTATGCACATGTGTGATTGTGGGGTTGTTCATACAGCAGTACCTCCCTTTTGGATCATGCAGTACATGGACATGGACTTCCACATGACACACCAGGAATTCTTGTCATGTATGTATGTAATCACAGGACAGCTGATAGTATAATAAGGTCTGTAGCATGGAACAGGCATTGATAGGGAAGGTAGCCACCAGGTATACCCTTAATATCGCATTCAGCAGAGAGGTGACTGACAACCCACATTTGAAGCACTACAGATGCATTAGGAAATAACTAGTCAACACCAGGGAATGTATCCATATATTACAGTTGTCACATGATAGGCTGATTGAGCAGCATATCTGGCATGTACTGAGCAATACATACACATGACACTCCAGTGCATGATATTATGGAGTGAACATTATAGCCCCCACATATAGGGGCCATGCTCATGATGTCTGGACATACACAGGGTGAACACAGAATGACAGCAGTGAGGCCATGTAAAACCACTCCACTCAGGTCAGGCAGGTAATGGATTAACAGGTCTTGTGTTGTGATCACTTGTCTAGGCATTTAGAGGACTGATACATTGATGAGTGGTATCAACGAGTGTATGTTACCAAGTGTGATTCAGGATGGGGAACGCATGGGAATATACGCGGGACTGTCTGTAAAGTCATGGACAAATAAATATTAAGGTGATGTGTGTGTGTGTGTGTGTGTGTGTGTGTGTGTGTGTGTGTGTGTGTGTGTTTGTGTGTGTACTGTTATGCAATGCTGTACAGGTCTTAAAGTGCATTTATTGTTTTTCCCCACAGGTGGCGAGGTAGATCAGGGTCCCTCCTGCATGCAATCTGATGTTGGTGTCCATACATACATCAAAGATGATGATAGTACTGTTGAGGCACAGGTGGGATTGTCAGGGGCCGAAACAGCACCATCATTTGACATCCCCCTTTTAGCCACCCCAATCTTGCACACAGTTTCAGTGCCTGTACATATCCCATCACCAGTGGCCATAGTGGAGGGACAGCTGGTGTTTGGTGGCAGTGCACAGGAAAATGTGGTAACCATGCCTACTGTGTCTGATTGCATCAGGCCTAGCTGGATGTCTGGCAGGGCACCACATAGGCAAATGTCCCAGGGTGCTCATTGTAGGGCCACTGGTCATCATGCCCCAGGCAGATACGACACAGCTGGTACCAGCAAGCGCATGTTTTAGGCTGTCATGGTGGCACAGGCACATATGGAACGTTACACCAGACAGGGCCTGAGGCTGCAGAGAGCTGCTCTCACATCTGCAAATGACAACTTCCGTGAACGCTCTGGTGTCATCCGTGCATTTACTGAGCTCATGGATAAACAGTCTGGTGAGAGGATTGCCCTCATCAACTGTGGTTTTTTCATGCTTGAATCTGTGGTGGGAGTGCAGTGATGGATGCATAGACATAGGCCAGCAATGCCAAAAGCTGGCAGTCAACATGGACATAGAACACCAAAGGGCTCCCGTAGTGGCAGTACCAGCCCTGGAACTGTGGAGGGGTGCTGTCCACACCACACCACAGCAGGCCATGAGCACATGGTCCTGGCCAGTCCCAGGAGGGACCTGGTTCCGGTGGACATTTGTCATCATCAGGTGAGAGTAGCGAATTGAGGCCTGTACCTGGATGTGCCCATGGAACCCCAGGCAGGCACAGTCCATGTGTGCATGGCCGGAGGCAGTGAACTGGACACCCTGCCAGGTATGGCCTGCAGCTGTCCATAAACACCTGTGTAGGGCAGCCACATGTCAGAACTGTGTGCATACATGCCCACACACTATACAAACACAACTAGGGCAACCCCATACCTATACACACCACATCACCATACCCAGTTCATCTTATTACACCCCTCACCCACACACATGGTGTCAAATGTATGGCCCACCCTCAGCCTCTGGCAAACCAACAACACACCCTGTGCATATGATGATACCTGTGCCACATCCCTGTCATCCATACCATCAATGCAGGGACAGGCTTATATGGTTCTGATGCAGACAGTGACTGTACTACAGTGTACCAAAGTACTTCAGTGTAACATGTTGTCAGGAGTAGAGTGTAATACATATACTTCAGGTAGTGTAGCCATCCAGCAATGATGCATTATAGCTGTTAGTAACACTGGTTGATTGTGGTCTCTATAACGTTATCCATTTTTGTTGTAGGTGTACATGTGTCAGCATGAGGATGGTCTACAGTCATATTCCACAATGGGGTATGACACTGTGGTGACACCATGACTGTGACATATCTGGGGTACAGTTGAACATATGTCACAGGTTTGTCTAACAGTTATTGCCTGTGCCACATAGACAGGTGATCCGCTGGGGCATGTATAATCTGCAACCTGATGTAGACCCATCCACATACACACACACTCTTACTTGGCAACACTGGGACTAGACCCCTACCTAGGTATGTTGTGATACTGAAGTGTGTGGCTTTCATTGCACACACCACACAGCATTTAAAATGAGGTGTGCTCCAAGTTACATGTTACATGCAAAACATCCCTAGACATGTACAGTATGCTAATGGGGGATATAATGGGTGTATATGGACAATACATAGTGTGACATACCTTCATATACACTTTAACAGACACATAACAGGCATACTCACGTCTGAGAGGCCTGGGCCTATCACTGCTTACTAACTTGACCATGTGTCCAATGTGTTACAGGTAGGCTGCATACAGCACATGCATAACTGGCCTGGATTGTGGTATCACTTACCTGTAAGGTTGATGGTGACAGTTGTAACCATAACATGGTACATGGGACATATACCAGGTGTCCCTTGCTGTTATGACAGTGTACACAGCACCCACAGCCCCCAGTGGATATTGTACTCCCTGAAACCCATGATGACACTCTGACATACCCACCATCACACATTGCCCATGTCTGCGATACAACCCATTGTATATCCCAACAGTGGTACTACAGGGATATGCATCTAATGCACATGTCACAGGCATAGTGGGGTGTTGCATTGTTATGCCTCACCTATGGGCAGCAACAACACTATCTGTACTACTGTGTGGCAATGGATATTGTAAGAGGAGTATGTGGCCTTGGAATGCTGTACCCTACACATATACAGACATGCACACATACACATGCTTGCCAGAACTCAATGGGTATCCCATGCCTATCAATCCATTTGTACAACACTGTTGTGCTGGTACTGCAAGACTCATGTAGCCGGTATGGAGAGGAGCTTAATAGGGTACATGTAATGTCCCATACAGCAGCAGCCAAAACTGACTATGGCAATGGGTGTTGCGGTGGTTGTGAAGGCCCTCATGGAATTCCTAAGTACAGGTGTGCTGACACACAGACACTGCTATACTCAGTAATGCACACGTGCACATGTGTCAGTACTGGGGTGCATCTCTGCAGGTGGTCATAGCTGTGTACCAAGCTATTGTCCAAGGAGAGATGGGTTGTGTAGGGGATGTGTGTACAGTGATATCCTTCCATCTGCCATGTGACAGCAGGCAATCTATCAACAGACACTACTGTGGTGACCCTCAGGGTGAGAGTGACATGCATCAGCCAATCCTCCAGGTGCCTCCCGCACATGGCCACTTAGGTGATCAAGTTGACATGTATGCAGCATGCATTACAACACATGGTTTGTGTCTGTAATGGAGACATGTACCCAAGCATGTTCTGTTGACTGTGGTAGTGTAGTGTAGTGGAGGTACCTGTGGCATATGGTGCAAGCAGGGTGTTATCTCCTATATGTACCAGTTCTTACAAAGCTGGGCAGACATGTCAGCGTCAATCAAGATTAGGCTGCCTGTACATATCCCAGCTGGATACCTGCCATTTGCACATCTGTACAGGGACTGACAGTCATCAGCTTGGCAAGTAGCTATTCAGTAGGATGAATGTGTTGACAGATTGACGTTTGACAACAATATGTATGTCATAACTACATGTTAGAAGCCCTCACTAACATGTGCTGTACAGATGGTAGTCAACAGTTACATTTCACATTTTGGATCATTATCCAGTAGGGGTTATATACTGTGACACAGCTCACACATCAGGGATACAACAGGGAGGCCTCAGAGCCCAGCTATGCCTGCAGGTGTGCCTGTTGTCAATACTACATTTAGCACTCTACTCTTGCCTGGGTAAGCACTGTCAACAGTACTACCACCATGATACACTACATACCAGTGTGACAGCATGTACCATGGGCTACTACCCCTGTATGTAACACATTCACATGGATAACAGTGCTGTACAGGCCTCATATACATCTGTGTCCCAGACATGACACTCACACCCCTTGCTACTGTAATGACAGCACATAGACACATATATTGTACATGGCATTACATACACTTATTAAAGATGTCATTACCCTGCTATGTTATCAGACTGGGTGATATGAACTGGTTATCAGGGTTAAGCCATACTTAGCAGGTATCAGCATTGCTGCAATATAACAGCGAAGCTGATTTGTGCACTAGTAAGCGAAGCCTACACTGTGTAAGTGCACGTATATTTACCCGTAGCTTAGCACCACTTAGCTTCATGCAGACCCGAGCAAACACACTTAAGGCTGCTCAAAACTGCCTTAACCACTCTGTATCCGACAGCCCTTGTTCTGCCCAACAACAAAATGAACAGCCTTGCAGGTCTTGAACCCAGGACCCTGTACACTACAGTCACAACACTTAACCACTATGCCATGACCACTGTGAAGAGAGCAGTTGTTTTTCCAATATATCTGTCAGTACACATGTTGATTAGTATTGAACAATTGCTTTTACTTCCAAAATTGTGTAGTTCTTGTTAGTAATATGACTGTTGCATTACATATGTTGTTTTATCATAATGTGCACATAGCAGATACATACGGTGAGATATATCTGGGAGGGTATACACAACTGTGAGGTTTACACATGACATGAATATGGATATATACATATAATAGGTTGATATATGTCTACATGTACATACACATGTATATTCATACATAGGTCTGTATACACATCTATATAGTGCAACATATATATGGCCATGTGTACATCTATACATGTATATATATATATATATATATATATATATATATATATATATATATATATATATATATATATATATATATATATATATATATATATATATATATATATATATATATATATATATATATATGTATATATAGATATATGCATATATAGCTATATATGTATGCACATCCTATGGGTACAGATATGCCTATTTATGTAGATATATCTGTAGATATCTATAACTATATGTACATACATATCTATTCTGATATACCTATTACTGTCAATATATATGTAGATATCCATAAGTATATGTACATATGTATCTCTATCTGTATATGTGCAGACATATATTGCCATGCATATGTATATATCTGAGTCTTTATATGTATATATATATATATATATATATATATATATATATATATATATGTACATATACATATCCATCTATGTATGCCGATATGTATATGTGTGTGTGTGTGTGTGTGTGTGTGTGTGTGTGTGTGTGTATATATATATATATATATATATATATATATATATATATATATATATATCTATATATATATAGACATATGGATAATTATATATACATATATGTTACCATATGTCTAGAATATGGAGTGGAGTCCTACCTCAGCCCAAATAGTCCCAACCTCTTAGTGCAAGGGGATGTCAGGTATGTATTGCAGGTATATATGCTACTGTAATATTGGTTGTCTTCACAGACATGTTGTGTGTGGAGGTCACATCTGCTTTTAACATGTGCAGCATTGGCTACTGACAGACATCCTAAGGACATCATAGTACAGTACCACTGCTAGCACATTAATGATCCTGTGGATGACAGCAGAGATATCACCAATAAATATGGACAGTCTGACACACTCTGGTCACTCCAGAGGTATACACAGAATCCCTTAAGTGCAAGACGTGGACCAAGCCTGACAATGTGGATGTTAACGGCCATGTAGATGGGTATATCACGTAAATACTGGTATGCATTTGACCCCATAGGTTATGCATTCACACACCCCTGTCTGTCCTGACATATAATAACCACTGGTACAGAGGTGACATGGTCACATACTACCCACTAGTTAGTGACATACATCTGTACAGCATCCCACTGCTTTGTCTGAAATACATTACTGTTATGGTGGTCTGGCAGCAGTACATCTGGAAAGTATCTGGACATAACATCACACTGGGTAAGTACACTAAGCTGCTTTGCATGTAACAAAGTACTGTGCAGGCTACAGGTAGACTGCCACAACACTGTCCTACATTTCTTATGGGGGAATACACACGTGCCTGCATATATAGCAGGCTCTACAAGCATGTCACAGCACAGAGTAACAGACACCTGTGTTAAAGTACCTAAACACAACCAATGTGAACAGAGCCACAGCCACATGTGGTAAACTAGCATAATATTATAGTATATGGACTATCTGATCAACACCATCCTCATATGTGACACTCACACACTAACCTTACATATACTGGGCCACTACACAGTGTGGTCCAGTGCCTGTCTGTGGTATGGGACATGTGTGTGTGTTTGGCCATACAAACATGTAAGCCGATAGGGTAACATACACCGGAGCAGCATGTAATATCAGATAGAACAGGACCAAGAAGAATGACATCTACCACAGTCTGTACACAGGCCAAGGTACATATTCACAATACACACACTGTCGACAATCACCATAGGTACACAGACCTCAGTACTGTACACACAACCACAGAATGCCCAGGTTGTGTCCTCAAATATAACCCCTATTATACATAATGTGTAGCAATCTGATATCTCACTGGCTTGTTATCAGATATGATGTCAATAAATTATGGTGTACAGAACATAAGCACCTCTTACTGCATGACATATCTACAAAGGTTGACAGAATTGTGGCTGGAGGCACAAACACAGGGCCAATATTGACATGTTGCTGTAATAATCTCATACATTTACTGTTGTAGCAGGGTTTTTTGTGACATATGTCCTATGAGGGATATGAAGTCAGTAACTCTTATGGCTGTCACCACGTGCTGACTGCAATCCTCACACTATGCTTCTGCAGTTCACAGATAGGTGCTCTGTGAGTAACACAAGAAACAAAAGGCACCACACACTGCCCAGTCTGCAGATGACCCTACAGATGGGGGTTTCCTCAGAAACATAGCACTGTCATGACAGGTATTAAAACATGTAGACCAGCCATATCCACACACATACTGTTAAACCAACATTACTCCAAATGCAGAATAGCAACAGTTACATTCTGTAGTCATGTCAGGCACATCCCCCTCCTGTGTGTTGGCCTGTTTCCACAATGTATGTTGTTAGATGTAAATCCACAATCCATCTGTGACGCTGTTTGCCAAACACCAGATTTAGGTCCTGCTCACAGTGAATGAAAAGGCCTAATGCCAGCATGATGTTCCTAGATATTGGAGTATGTTTCCATGCAATTGGCTATGGGAGTGTTACCACAGCTGTTCCACGTGCAATCAGCTAGATGAGGGCTGCAATTCGTGGAGAGGCCATCAGCTGATCATGAGCATCATGTACAAAACACATGCTGCTACCTAAGCAAAGCAGGTGCAGTTCTTTACATCCACCAGAGAGGGAGTGAGAGAGGCAGACAGAGACAAAGTAAGTCAGAGAGGGGGTGGGAGAATAAAACCTAAGCATGTTTGTATCACACACCTACCAGTACAGGGTATCAAACCCCTGACTGACTATATATTGCTATCACATGTCTATGCAGTTATTGGATGCACCACATTGCTTATATGTTGAGGAGCTCTCCAAACGTATATGTGATGTTGAGTGACATCTGCAACAGTGATATGGTAGCGATATGGTAGGTGTAGTACACATGCCTGTCCACATGAACAGGTGTCAGCGTCAACACAGCCACACTCTCTCAGGGACTCACACACATTGACACACTTGGCAGGGTCAGAAATACACTTCCTCACTAGTTAGTTTGCCACAATACAGTACTGTGCAGGTATCACATGCACCACAGAGGTTATCCGGAGGTTATGTGGGGAAAGGATATGTGGAGGTGTCTGACATCAGACAGCATGCTTCAGTATGCCAGTGGGGGTTGTAGTGAGTGTGAATGTGGTCAAAAGCATCTCACACCACACACACACAAACACAGGGTGCCAGTACTGACATGCATGCATGCATTGCTTCACGGTTGTGTAGTGGTTGACTGTGCCAGAAGGCTATACAAGGTGAGGTGTAGGGTATACCTTGGCATCAGGCCACATGACAATGGTCTGCAGTGTGGCCCAGGGGTGTAGTGTCTGGATTGGACTATACAGGTGGGTATTGTATTCACCATCCAGTCACCTGGGTAACTATTGTGTGTGGCCATTGCTGTTCAATGCTTGCCATGTATGTGTTCTCTAGTCCATGACATGGATGATGTCTGGGATGTGCACATGTTCCACATGCATGTACAGTGACATGTGGAACTGTACCTGGGGTGTCTGGCCCATGTTGTGTACATAGATTGTTATAATCAGATGTGCCTGCCCTGGCCTCATGTGCTGGGACCAGGTAATGGACAGCAGTTTGACCCTGCACCTACATTGATAGCATGATACAGGTATTCCCTGGTGTCAGTGGCATCTGTCCATACAGGGCATGTGTATAAGGCATGGCATGTCCTTTGTGGGTCACATTTGATGGCACTACAGGTGTTGAAGGCATCCAGTGGGGAGCATAGTGAAGGCACATTGTCTGCATCTACGTGCATACTGTACTGATGGATAGGGTGCCATGCATTCTGTAGTCCACTACAATCACACCATGGTTACTATCTGTGGGCAATATGCAGGGTACTACCAACATAGCAGTTGTTGCCTAGGCAAGTGTGTTTGTGTATGAGACATGGGTTGAGAGTGCTCTCTCTGTAATACAAGGGTTGCTAACTTTGTTCGCCAGGTCTTGATGTCACATGTAGGGGTATGGATTGCCATCCCAGCCTCTTGGTTATTTCACATCTGTTATTCTTGTAAGGTCATACTGCTGTTTTCCCTTCCCATTGCCTTCCTGTTTAAGCCTGGGTGCATGCCGCACAAACACAGTGCTCAAATGTGCACAAAGCTGTTATTTCCTGGTTTACTTTTTTTGTCCCTTTAAACCCTGTGCACAGTGTGCACACCCGCTCAGGCAATGTAAAGAGTGATAGGCAGCCTCAGACACACCCCTTTGCTTAGCTCTGCTAAGCTAAGAGAAAACCCGAGTCATAGGGCTCCAATACGCTTACAGTATGCCTGACACACCCCCTATGATGTCAGCTAACTCCTAGGTTTGCACCAAGCTACTCCTGCTCTTACACTGTTGCCTGCTGACTAGCATACAGGGGATATCTGGGATTCAGTATCATTCCCCTCATTTGCATAGGATTGCCTGCTGATGCATAGTTACAGGTCCCACACTGAGCCTCCCCCCTTAGCAATCACTATTCACTGGCCATGTTGTCTTCTGCCTGCCACTGAGTATAATGGCAAAATAGTGATTTTGGTTAAAATGCTTATTTTATTTTTTTTTTCTTATTTTTCACCCGATCCCGTTTGCGCACTTCTGCCATACGCTTAAACAGCCGAGATCGGCTAAAAACAACTAAAGTTGATTTTATTTTTGCAACTGTTTTCTATGCCAATGGCCTTATATTTGGCCATTGGCATGCTTTCTACATAATAACCACCCTTTATTTGGAGCTGTCATGGCTCCGTTTTGTAGTTTGCAGAAATGTACTAGGTTACTGGTGGAGTACATTTCTGTAGATTACACTCGTCCTGCATGGCTGGCTTCCAGCTTCCTGGATTGCAAGTTCACCTCATTTGCATGGATTTCACCTGCAAATGGGGTGATTTGCATACAGGGGCTGAGTCTGTGCAGGACTAGTGCAGGAGCACTCGTGCATGTCCCTACAGCTTATTCCTGGATTGCACGGCAGGCATATTGCCTGCTGGTGCTCCTGCACTAGTTCTGCACACCGTGCAGGGCTTGCTGAATCCGGGGGTCAGTATAGTACTGAGAGAAGAAAATGCACTTGTCAGTAGAAAATGCACTTTCCAGTGACCTTTCTCTGTGGCTCAATGTGTTAATGCATTCAATTTGGAGAAGCAGCAGAGGTAATGCAGGGTTTAAATCCAGATTGCTGATAGTTTTACTGAGGGGGTCAAAATAACTAGTGTCAGAATTTTAATTAGGAATTGAACATAAAGTAAAATGATCTATTACAAATATTAAATTTGCAACACAATTATGTGTAATGATTGCTGCATAAGTCAAATATAATCTGTGTAAAGTAGTTAAGCATAACAGAGGTTTTAGTTAATTTAAACAACACTTTCATGGGTATTCTGCACAATATGTATTTTTAAAAAGTATGACTCATCACATATAATTATTATGTTCGTAGGACAGTATGTCATTTAAAGTATGAATAGCACCTATCCCAACACACTCTTTACTCAGGTCATGAAACTCCATGTATATGAAATTTATTTACAGAAGAATACTGGATTTACATATAACTCCAGTACAATGACAAGTGGAAGTCATAAACATGCAGGCATGTCTTAATTAGATCTCCACTCATGTTGAAATAATTTTATCTCAACTTATAACTCAAATATGTATGTTATCCTATGGCATTTATAGTTAAAAAGCAACATTTAGCATTATTGCCTTCTTTTTGATGGTGGGTTCAGTTCTCAGATTGTATTACTTAAAGTTTGTATTTTGTATGTTTCATTAATCCATTATGTACAAACTCATAACATTTTAACTGTAAATAACAATAATTAGAACCAGCATCTTGAAGCATTTACAATTTTTGTTTGCATTATGCTAACAACTTTTATCTCTCCATAAACTTGATAAAATCTCCCTGAATATTAAATCATTGTTATATATATTATATCTATTCTAAACTAATGTTTTCACATTATGTCTAATTTGGTACAAGTATTTAAACTGCAGATGTTTTTGTATTATTTTTGAAGATTGCAAAATGATTGTTCTTTAACTGTTTTTGTAATATTTGGAGCTTTGCTTCCCAAGCAATTCTGAAAGTGGGCACCTATCCAGTAAGATTTTTATGATAATCAAAAGTCAATAAATAAATAAATGTGATGATTTTTTACAGTGCAACATGTGTAAATATGGTAAGCCATACATATGGCCACGTATCATTGCCGTATTTCACAGCTCCATTGTAATTTGAAGGAATCATTCTCAAATTCTCTGCCACTACGTTTGTGCTTTCAATTGTGCAAATGCAGCTGGCAAGATTGTCCATCATTGTGCATAGGCTGGTACAAATGAGGTCTGAATTGAATGTCAATTCCAAGACAGATTTCTAGGTGTCCTTCATAAGACATGGCAGGTGAAGTTGAAGGTGAAAGTTGTGCTCCATTTAGAGCCCAGTGATGGTATGAAGAAGAGTCCAGGATCTTTGTGATGCTCCTTTTAAAGTGCTACAGCTGTAGTCTTCTGCAGGGGACTATAGCAGGTCTCAGAACAAGGCTGAGGCTTGAAATGGCTTTGCCAAGGCTATCTCCAGTGCTGCTAGCATTCCATGCACTGGGGTATAATGTCATCACCATTACAGTGACATGAAGAGAAACAAGCAGGACCTCCTATGCTGGTTGGAGGCAGAATTTAGGACTGAAAACATCCCTGAGTTTTATAAGTACATGATACAGTGACCCCCCATTAATATTCAAAAACTGTGCATGCTGATTGGTCAGCATGCACGTTGTAAATCAGAGTTATAGTAATGGAAAAAGGTCCGGTCGCCCGGACTTTTTCCATTACTATAACTCTTTTTTTTTTTTTTTACAGCAACGGAGAACGCAAGATCTCCATTGCTTCACACTGTCTCACTATGTTAAAGTCATTTAATATAGCGAGACAGCATTAAAAAAAAGCAACAGAGATTCTCTGTTGCTTTTTTTAATGCTGTCTCGCTATGTTAAACTCGTTTAACATAGCTAGACAGTTTGTAAAAAGCAACGGAGATCTTGCTTTCTCCGTTGCTTTTTACAAACTGTTTCGCTATGTTAAATGGGTTTAACATAGCGAGACAGCTTTAAAAAAAGCAATGGCTCTGTTGCTTTTTTTAAAGCTATCTCGCTATGTTAAACCCATTTAACATAGTGAAACAGTTTCTTTTTACAAACTGTTTCGCTATGTTAAATGGGTTTAACATAGCGAGACAGCTTTAAAAAAAGCAACGGCTCCGCTGCTTTTTTTAAACTGTCTCGCTATGTTAAACCCATTTAACATAGCGAAACAGTTTGTAAAAAGCAACAGAGATCTTGCTTTCTCCATTGCTTTTGCCCACAGCTCTGATGTCCTGCACAGGCATATGCATGCGCAGTACATCAGAACTGCCGCAGAATACCAGACAGCTGCGGAAGGGCAGCAAGGAGGCATTATACAATGCCATTATTTAAGAAAATTAATTATTTTTTTTTCTTAAATAATGTCATTGTATAATAGCAATAACCCACTTCTGGATGTGGGTAATGCTGGATTTACCCACGTTTGGCTTTGTTTGGTAACTCGGGCTTCACCCTTGTGACCAAACCACACCAACCATGGGTAAATCCAGCATTACCCACACCCAGGCGTGGGTTATTGCTATATTGACCCATCACCAGTCAATAATATATCATGCACTGGCCAGGCAATACAGTTATTCATCATGCTTCTATTTTTCTATCTGTTTTCTGTTCTGTACTACTGCATATGCAGTAGCCAGGAGCAGAGACATGCATCAGGAAAGACTGGCTCACCTCAGAGAGGCATGAGGTAAGTATGGATCAGGTATAAATGCAAGTAAGATCACAGTTGTCCATATGAGCTTGAGTAGATATACCTAACCTTTATAAAGAGCATACATGCCTGCATAAATAGCTCTTGATTATTGCCTTAGGCAATGAGTAAATTAGGTTAACTGTGCTGGGTTCAATTCTCAGCATTAGCAATTAGCTTTTATTACAGGACAGTATGCAAACATTATTTACTGCAATGTTAAATAACATTAAAAATTTAATTTTTGTAACGGGATACATTTACTTGATATGCATATATCAGATAAGCCATAGACAAGTAAATGTTTCCATAGTATTTCATATAGCACTGAGACTAAAGTATTTTATGACACATCAGTGCTTTCACATCATATCTACAGATGCCGAATTTCAGTCAGAGCCATGTTCAGGACTGACCTAGAGATCTGTTACAGGAAACTGTGATGAAAGTTCTAACTGTGCTCAAGCTACATGCAGATTCTCCTCCATTGTCCCACTAGTTATATCCAATCATGGTGTCCCTCATTCTTTTGTGTTCATCACCATCTCTATCATCTGCCTTGTATGACCTGTATGTCTGTGCCTGTTATCTGACCTACCCTACCCTACCTACCTAACCCTCTTATTCCTAACTGTCTTCCACAACAGACCCTTTCTACAATAAATAAATAAATAAATGGGCACCTTTCCAACAAAAAACTTATGCTGTGTGCAAAGCTCTTCACTTTGTCTACGTGTCTGCTTGACGCACTTGATTTGGTTCACTTGGCCATCCAACATTTTACTGTTGCTGTCACCAATTCCTGATATGACGATGATCCAAATTTATCAAATTCTCCCTATATGTATATATTTATGTTGTGAAGAAGTGGATAGCTATTGTGCTCTCCCAACATCATCTTGTATATTCCTTTATTCTTTCTCCAGTTTTCTACCCTGTTCTTGCCCCCATTTTCACCACTGTCCTTTTATTCCCTTTTTCACATGTTTAATCTGGTCATAAAATAGAATCTCACACAATATCCATCCATCCACAACCCTTTTTTCCCATTTCTCCACATGGGATTGGGGTGTCACTTCAACAATGACAATCATCTAAGCCAAGGATTACACAGCTGGGTGGGTAGCCCTGCTGCTGTAGTTCTTTCACACCACCCACACTTGCATATACACTCACACCTATGGGCAGTTTAGAGTGTCCAATCCACCTACTGCATACCTTTGGAATGTGAGAGGAAACTGGAGCACCTGGAGGAAACCCACATGAACACAAGGAGGATATGCAGACTCCACACAGAAGGCACTTCAGCTGAGAGTCAAACCAGGGAGCCGCTTGCTTTGAAGGGACAACCTTGTCTGATGTGTCACTGTGCAATATACATGTGTAGAAAAGACTCATAACAATAGCCTTCAATTTTTGCCCTCAGCATTGGTGTGTGACACTTGGCATTGCAGATCAGTGCTGGTTTATGGTAAAAAGTGTTTCACTTCCTATGGCAAAAACTTGGGAGTCTTTGCCATTGCCCAAACTAGTATGGTTATCTTTGAGAAAATGTGCATAGCCCTGCTGCACTATAGAAATATGCTAGCACTTTTGTGAGCCAGTTTTACATATTTATTAGGCTGCTAGATATAATGTACAACTTAAGGGATGTTATAATTGTCATTACTGTGATGAAGCCTGATGCCTACAGTCTCCTGTACTTCAGTCTGTTTTCACTGTCACTTCAAATGTGTGATTTTAATTTTATGAAGTATGACTTCCTATGTGGTTTGTTGACATAATGCTTAGTTATGTAGACTTTTTTTTGCACAGGGTGAATGGTTTGAATATGTTAAACTTTTATTTAAGTTTCTTTTTTTATATTATGATTGTATGTAGCTGTTGGCTATGTTATTAATCCAGCATTATCATGCTTATGTCTTAATCATGTTTCTTCCCTACCCCTAATTGTTCCCTACTGGAAACACTTTATTGTGCTCAGCAGGACAGATTAATTATGATGACAACCCTAAAAGTAATACACAGAGCTGGATCATGGTGAAATGGGGCCCTAGGCAAGGGAATGGACTAGCCTCTTCCCAGCCATTCTTGTGATCCTTTGCTTGTCCCCCCCCCCTCCAATTACTATAAACACTGCTTAAAACTGTCAGCATGCATACTATTTTTTCCTTTACTTTTGAAATGAAGGCAGCGAAATGGATTTAATTTAAAACTTTTAATTTTAATACCCTTTGGTGACCAGGTTAGACTTTGGTGCTATTTATACTACTAAGGGACATTTGGTCAGGACATTGGGGAACTTCCCCCTACTCTTTTTGATAGCTCAGGTAGATGAGAATGATTTCACAGCACCAAACATTAACACAGACAGAAGAGGCCTTAGTTTAACATCTCTTCCCAAAGACAACACAGGCAGGAGTACAACACTCCCCTCCTAAAGTGCACTGCAGTATTAACACTCCAGCTGCATGTTGTAGAAGTAGAACACACAGCCTTCTGCACCAAAGGCAAGCATGCAGCCTATGGTGCTACTAACAATGCTTTGAAATGATATAGTGCAAACACTGATTGATGGCTATTTGCTAAACAAAGTTTCATATTGAAAACAGACTTAGCATGGACAGCAGTAAACTTCTCTTCACTTGCAAACCACATTCCTTGAAAATGCACTGAAACTCACATTCCTTGAATATGCACCCCTGTAGATTTTTTTCCATTAAGCAGTGAAACAAAATGCATGAACAAATAATACAAAATTACACATTCAGCACATTTCAATCAAATCTGAGAGCTAAGCAGTCTGGTACTTGGTATGGAGGATTAAGGCTTTTGTCTGTTGTAGCAAATGTATGGGGTTTGAGACTACTGAAGCTAATTAAATAACCAGACATTCCTAACTAGGGCATTACACAGACACATGCACACCTACCTCCTAGTGCCTTGAATGCTTGCTGCCCAAGGGAGAGCACCTGGTCCAATGTGTTTTCAGCAGCAGCAACAACCCCATGTCTGTTTCAAAAATATGAAAGCCCATGTGTTTAAATCTCATGTGTTGCCTGTAGTAAAGATGAAAGACCCAGATTCTCTGTTCTTCATTCCTAATATGCATTGTACTAAAGATGTATGATGCATGCACGCAAAAAGAGTACATCCTTAAAGAAAAACATGTTAAATATTTTGTTTATTTAACAATTAAATTTATGGCAACCCCCAGTGAGCCCCCACAAGCCAGTGGCCCTAGACAGATGCCTAGGTCACCTAGTGATGGATCTGGCTTTGGTAACATGCCACAAAGATGACTAGAAATGGTCCATAAACAGAAGTCTTTTGATGTCTCCCAATCTCTTTATCTTATTCCCTTCTGTTTCATCAGTCTTTGTCCTGAGCATTTGCATGATGCCTGGCACCAAGCAGCAATAGTAACTGGAGGTAAATGTCAGATCACATCTTATGGCAAAGACTTGTGAGTTTTTGCCTTTGGTCACATTAGACTGCTACCCCTCATGCTATTGTGGTTGACCTCCATGAGCTATGGAAACACATGCTGATAGCATTATGAGTAGACAGTTATTATAACATCTTGAACATGCTGCAGAGTTAAATTTACACAAATATGTATTGTTATAAAATATGCTCCACACAATCTTTCTTGCTTCCTAATGTTTCTATAGTGTGGGATTCCACCAGCATTAACATGTTTCATAATTATGCCCAAAATGTTCATACCTTCTCAGAAACAAGTGCAGGACATTTGTTACAATCAAGACTTTATGAGTTAACAAGTATAGTATACTAAGCACATCTGAAAAATGTTGCTGCTATACAGACATAAGGTGGTAGGATGTTAAGTTGCATTTCCATGCATTTTCTGAATTCTTTTAATTATGACATATGTTGTATTTTTAGCCAAAACACATTCAGTGCAGCACAATGATAAGGTAATCCTTTCAAATGTGCACTATCTCAGTGTTGTAATCAGACTTGTGCTGTGGCACTTGCACTCAATAGTATGTACTCTAGATTGATAAGTAGGTGGTTCAAATCCAACACTGTGAAATTGATTTTGTGTGTGTTTGACAGGCTTCACTTACACATCAGACATGAATACTGACACTCAGAGAAATATTTAAACAAGAATATGGCTCCTCAACAATGTGTTGCACTTGTAGCCAAAATGTATTCTGTGCAACTCACTGATGATGTTATTCTTTTCAAATGTGCACTATCTCACTTTTATAATAAGACTTCTCTTGTGTCACTTGCTGTTGATGCTGTGTTGTCTAGATTTTATAACTAGATAGGTAGGTGGTTTGAATCCAAGCAGTGACTGACTAGTGTGAATGAATCTTTGTTATGCTAGGTAAGAATGGTTCACCCACAGATATGATGTGTAACTTTACAGTGCTATCAGATTTTCCCATTGTTTTCAGTCTCTTTTAGCACACCCATCATCCTATAAAACCAGTGTTGGTGTCATCCTTTCAAAAGTGCACTGTCACATTTGTAAGCAAGCATCTCATGTAGCACTTGTGATCTTAGTGAGCTAGTCAGTTCAAACCCAGACATTACTCAACAGACTCAGTTGTGTCAGTGTGTGTGTGTGTGTGTGTGTGTGTGTGTGTGTGTGTGTGTGTGTGTGTGTGTATGAATGTAAGGTACTTACGTATTATTGCAACCAGATTTTCGCGGTTGCGAAATTCGTATCATGGAATCAAAACGAGTGCAGGAAACACAGTAAAGTGTTGTTTTAAGTCTTTATTGATAAAGAATAACTTTGGATTATCTTCAGGAAGAAAAAAAATTGAAAGAATTCTCTTCCTGTTATGGGTGCATTAAAAACACGCGATGAAATTGTCATGGTTGCTCTCTTACTGACGAAAGATTTTTTTTCAGTATGTGGAAGGAATCCTGAGACGGAAAACACAGACACAGGAATCATGCTCTTGGTAAACAGTTTTTCTCACAATTTGTAAACATCTTTGAAAATAACCCCTTCAATGAGAGAGTTGTAATAAGTAATGGTTTTCAAAAGGGAGACCAGATTATGTAGACAGCCAATTCTGGGGGGCGTTTTTCACAGAAGAAGTTTGCAGTACCGATTTTGTTTTGTTTAGTTTAGGGATGGTGACATGTTCTGATAAATACATATTGTACTTCACACTGATTATTGATTTTCTTAGTGTTGTAATGTTGTGGAGTGCTCATTCGCTGGTTTGGTCTTTCTGTGTGGTGGTAAATTGTCAGCAATTACAATTCGTAGTGCAATATGCAACTTGCACTAAGTGAGATGCTGGCAGTAAAGTGCGTACATAAAAACAGGACATCTTTCAATTTGTATTGATAACAATGCACCAAACAAACTAAAGTGCTAAAGAGAACACATTATATTACTTTTTTACCACATTCACAAACTGATTCAATGAGCAGGAAGCAAACGGTTTTCCTGCGAAAATCTGGTTGTGATAATACATAAGTACCAAATGTACATTCAAGTAAAAATGGTGTCACCACATATCTAATGTGTACATGTATAGCCAGAGAGGTCTCTTTCATTACTTTCTGCCCATGTTAGCACAGACAACTACTTTATTAAACACTGATGAGGGCATTTGTTGAAATGTGGTTTATCTCATCCTAGTATTAAGCATTCTGCTGTGACTTAAGGAAATTATACAATGTCCCGTAGCTTGTTGGCTTAGTAAGCCATGAGTTTGAATCTAGCATTATCTAGGTATTGTGCATGATTGTGCTTCTCCAGTCACAAGAATGACTGCAATATGCAACACGTGTAGATGGGTATGCCTACTGTCTAGACAATTTTCAGGACAAAGAGAAGAAGCTTTTAGCTAATTCAATCAATTTAAAGGTACACTATTGTCTTGCAGCACTAAGATGATGTAATGCCTTCAAATAGACCCAGTCTCACATTTGTAGCAATACTTCTGCTGTGACGCATGCACTTGAGACAATATTCTGTAACCTGTATACTTATATAGGTAGGTGTCTGAAACACACAGTGGCTGAATAGTATGAGTGTGTGTCAGTATACTAATGTGTAGAATTACAGTGGAAGAGTGTAGAATTACAGTGGGATAAGGCTCCTCCATTTCTTTTGTCTCAAAAACCTGCTTTGCACCATAATGATGATGATGATGATGATGATGATGTCATGCTTTCAAATATGTTATGTCTCATTTTGATAAGACTTCACCTGTGGCAGGTGCAGTTAATACACAGTTCTATAGACTGTAGACCTGCATAGGTAGCCGCTCAGTTCTAGCAAAAGACAGCATAATGTGAGTGTACTGACATAACACATAGAACATTGTATGAATTTATTTACAATCTGTTTCCTTAACAAAACCCCTTGTCAACACATTGGGGATTTCATGACAGTCAAATAGGTGTTATGTGATGCTTGTGGTGAGAGTTTCCCTGTGGTGCAAGCAGTTAATATTGACTTGTATAGCATGTATGCCAGATAGGTAGTGGTTCAAATCTGGGAATGTATATGTGCTAAAACAGTAATAATGGACATGATTGGCTTACCCAACCAACAGTAAAATGGCTAAATCACACTTGTGTGAAAAGTAGCATTGTTGCATCATTTGATCCCTCAAAGTAATCTGTGTTGTATGAATGAACATCAAAAGCCTTTCTTTACACATTGAAGTATGCTCTTTTTGACACATTCTGTTACTGTCTTCTATGGCAGGCACAGTTACTACACAGCTCTGTAGAGTGTGAAGCATGATTGATAATGGTTTGAATCTAGCAAAGTCTATCTGTCCAGCAACTGTGACAGGCAGGAGTGGCTTAGCCCTTGACTGGTGGTAAGACACAGTGGGAGGGACATTTTTAGGTCTCACACTCCATGTTTGGGGAGCCATAGCCATTACAGTAGGATACTGATGTAATCTCTTCTAGTGTGTTCTGCATGACTCATCAGATATGTTTTTTTTTCCTGTGGTGTCAATGGATGATGCACCTGTCTCTGGGATCTGACCTTAGCATGTGTTTGAGTCTGGAGAGATGCAACTGCTGAGTATGTCAGTGACTGCTTGCAGGCATTATTTAAATCTCCCAAAATAACGATTTGTATTGTTATGACTCCATGTACTGCGGTGGTGGTGCTGCGGTAGCGTTGTCGCCTCACAGTAAGATGTTGTCCTGTTCGATTCTCAGCTAGACCATCTTCTGTGTGGAGACATGCGTGAATGGGCGTACCTTCATTGAAGGTCGTGCGTCAGGGCTGGCAACTTGGCACATAAAAATCTACTGCCAATCATTAACGGACCGGAGTTCCGCTGTGGCGACCCCTAACCGGGAAAAGCTGAAAGACACAACAACATTGTATGACTTCATGTAAGCATTTATGTATCCATTTTATTATTTTGATCACACTATAACGCATGGACTGCTGCTCATCTTGTGAACATAACTGAAGCATGTAGGCTTATCATAATGTGTGCATACATGTTAATGAATCCCCTGAAATATTAAATAGGCAAGAAGACAAAAATCCCAATATGAAATGGCATTAAATCCTTCTGTAAATGAGGGGTCCAAAGCACATGGCAAACTAAAAATGTAATTATTCTGATATGATTTGAAATATTTACCTCAAGGCTTGTTTCTCCACATTGCTTTTTTTCTTAAACGTTTGGGAAAGCTTATCAATATTTAAGTACTTCAAGGTGACACAGGAGAATCTACAAAAATCTTATTTCCTGGAAGGAAATCCATTGCATTGTATTTTTATGAAAATATTCAATAAATTACATTTTTGGACTAAGCATTACTTGCTAGTGCATTGTTTCTTCTTGCTGAGGACAAAATGTGGTGGTGGTTTGCATTTTATTAGTTGCTGGCATGCCTTTACATTCCATTGATATTTGTATCGTGTCTTTGGAATTTTAAGCTTGAAGGTCATATTCTTAAAGTTTTAGTTCATTAAATTAGTGTTTAACTTTGATTGCCTCAAATGTTTAGAAATTTAGTAAAATAAAGTATCCTCTCAGTTCAGCCTTGAGGAAAGCCCACATTATCCCTGTGTTACTACTGCCGGATGTGATCTCAGTAGTGAAAGAGTTTGCATGTGGTTAACATGTTCTAAAAAAAACATTTTCAACTGTTAGAATTTGATGAATGGTTCCATTCAAAACCGGTAGGTTTTCAAAAGGTAGTAAAATCTAAATGAAGAATTACGTTTGAATGATTAAAAATTATCTTGGGGTGATAGTGCAATTCCTAATGATTGAAGAATAGAGATTCCTGTGATATATAAGTGGTACATTTTGGGTTATCTCTGCTTGATACTGTATTTAATTTATTTATTTGTGTTTCTCACTGAATATTAACTCAACTGAAGTTGTGGCTGTCTCTCTACAGAATACTTGTTAGAATTTCTGTGTAGCCATTGGTAGCGGGGGGGGGGGGTCATTTCACCTCATAACTGATATTCTGTCCTGCCTTATATAAGTGGTACATTTTGGGTTATCTCTGTTTAATATCTGAGCTTTGGCTGACTAAGATCTACCTGAAATCAACTGGACATATAAGTGAATTTAAGTACACTTTTATCTGCTCTTTTTCATATAGTACTGTATTTAATTTTTTTATTTGTGTTTCTCACTGAGTATTAACTCAACTGAAGTTGTGGCTGTCTCTCTACAGAGTACTTGTTAGAATTTCTATGTAGCCATTGATAGCGGGGGGGCGGGCGGGGTATTTTCACCTCATCACTGATATTCTGTCCTGCCTTAGATGATCAGTTAATTAATCAATGGGGTGGCAAAAGCAGACACTCTCTGGCTAGGCTTATAAATGCCCTCGGGCAGATAGCCTAGTACCTACCTATAAACCTATGAACCTAAGTCTATATAGGACCATTGTTTACTGGCTGGGTACAGAAGATGAAAAGAGTCTGTTATATCAAAATAAATAATTTTGTCCATTATAGCCCTCAAAATGTTAACCTTTATTATTTTAACATTTGATTTTTTTTACCGCACAGGACCAACTTGATGTCTCATATAATTGCTCCCAGTCAGGCCATTTGTTTTATGTGAATAACAACAAGGCTTCCCTAGGATAGTCAAGAAGCCCGACATATTATTCTTAACTGCCTGCATGGCCCAACTGGCACATTTGTTCTCAGACTGTGAGAGTCAAGTGGTAGGGAGCAGATAGCTTGTTGGTCATGCAGAGTATCCTGTCATTCCCTAGGGGAGTACCCCCTCCAGTATGGTGGCTCACTGAGCATTACTGCATGTTTCCAGCTACAGGGTGCATGCTTTTGCATGATGACTGAGCTATAATGATCTGCACAATGACAGCTTGTGCTTCTAAAATTATGAGATATATATATATATATATATGTGTGTGTGTGTGTGTGTGTGTGTGTGTGTGTGTGTGTGTGTGTGTGTGTGTGTGTGTGTGTGTGTGTATCACCTACCACTCCCACTAGGTGTCACTCAAATTACATGCTACAGCCCCTCCTTTCCCAGAGCCTAGTTAAGCCAGTAGCAACTAGTTAGTCATATCCCCCTCAGCCAGGTCCAGCAGGTGTTTGAGCTGCTTATCAAACTCTTCAGCTGGGCCATAGCCAGGGCTCTATCCCTCTGTTTTACTAGCTGGTTTAGCACTGGATTTCTTATTGTGAATTTCAGGTAAGGAATGAAAGGGAAACATTTTTACAACATGGGACTTCTAAGCAAAAAGAATATAGTTGTGTGTGTCAAATTCGTATAAAAAAGGACATAGGAATTTTAAATTAGGACACATACTGAAACAAAAGGAGACAAAATTTTGCTGTAGTTAGACAGTAAAAAAATTCTTTCCAACCTTCTTCCAGTCTTTACACTGATTGAAACTCGAGAGCAAACCATGATTCTTGCCATATGACAGACATGGGCCATATATAATCTGCAGCAAGAAAATCCAAAACAGCAGTCATGGCTTATTTAAACTGATCTTCTGTACTAACCTTTACTAAGAACAGTCCAATGTGGGAGACATGGTCATCCAACACACAGCTTACGTAGCTTGATATTAGGAGACAGTGATTAGATGAACCTGAGCTTACCAGTACAAAAGGTAGTCATCAGTCCAGAAGACTGGTTCTACCACCTGTTTTTTGTTTAAAACCAAGATGGAAAACCATGTCCAGAGAGTGACCACATTTATGAGTTGCAGTAGTAATCACCACAGAGAAGCTAAAGGGCTGGGCTACCCAGGCAGAAGAGTGAGATTTCGGGCTTCTTGATTGTATAGCTCCATTGTGAGTTCATTGGTCTCTTCATTGACTTAAGTGTCTTAGCAATTTATGGGACTTTTGTTTTAAATTAAACATGAAATGAGAGAATTCCTACAGAAATGTACTGGATAGCCTGAAGGATGGAGTATGGAGGATGAAGGATGGAGTATGTATTTCAGTCTTATGGTACAGACATAGTCAAAGAAGTTAGATATTGTAGCTTCCACATGGATGACTTTTAGTCCAGTCTAGTAAAATATAAGCACATTTTCTGCATACCTGTATAATGTAACTGCAGGCTGCATAACATTCATCATTCAACCAATATCTTGAGTATGTCAACAATATTACTTGACTATCCAGTAATTATATCACTCACATATATACATATACATATATTTTATACTACATATGTCTTTTAGAAACACTATCAAATGTCTAATTGCAATGACTAGAATGAACAATTAATACCGTGCAATGAAACATCTAACTGGCATAAAGTCGTTTGGCTCAACCAGTAGGATTTCAGACCTGACAGGTGTTTAACATTAATATTGTGGGTTAAAAACCAAAATGCCTTTTTCTTTCTTAATTTTCCTTACACATTAGATAGCTGATTTCATTATTCTGTTTTGTCACTACTGAGGTATAAAATTAGACATAATGTAATGCTCATATATTGCTTTTTGATGTGAAAAATGCAATATTAATCCTGTGTAAATCATGTTCAGGAGAAAAGGTGATAAGTGCAGATCAACAATGTAGGTGAAGTAAGGCTGAAATTGTCCTTAATTCATTACCTCTACATATGTGTCAGCATTACACAATGTGTACACAGCTATGTAGCTAGAATTCTTATACTTGTGTTAATAACCTAGTCAAGTAAGTATAGGCTGTGAATGAGTCAGCAATCCACCAGGATCTATTAAATTCCATTAGTATTAGAGGACATCCCACTGAGGGCTCCCTGCATATTGGTATTCATCAGAGAATTTGTCCTGTATGTTCTCAGATTTTACTTATATATAGCAACACTCATGCTACTGTTAATGTACAGTAATTAGCATTATCAGACCTCACCTCCTCTCTTGTATATTGAATGTGGACTGAATAAATCCCTGTCCTTCCATGATCCTTCAGTGTAACTGTGCGAAACAGGTTGTGACATATGTTTGTGCATGTAGGTCCTGCATTCACATTTTGGCATACTGTCTGTGCATAATGGAAACATATTTTATGCACTTGGCGCTTACTTCTCAGCTCAGTGTTACCCTGAGTGTCTGCATCTGTTCAACATATTTTTGCATGTGAGTCATGCATTTTGTATGTCAGAACTCACTTTAAAATTTAGTTAGGCTATCAAACTAATCATTTGTGATTCATACATTATACCCTTCATGACAGATATTGATGTCTAACCCATGTGTAAACTGACTGTCATAAGTGTTCACTGTCAATAATTAACAGGTTTTGCTCAGTATGGACATTGCTCTTACATTTCTGTACTAACCTCTTTGGACATCTCTGTAAGACTTTCCTGGTTTTTGTAATGTGCAGTTATGACTCTCAGATCTGAGTTTACTGTTATGTATTGACAGCATATTGATGTGGTAATTTTATGTTACTTAATGCTGATTTGCCCACTATTTGCATTCATTGCATCTTATGTAGGCAGGAAGACATGAAAGTCCCCCTAGGGATGGGTGAACACAGAGAAGATGTATCAGGCCCCAAGCTGAAGCATCAAATTCCAAGGATGAGGGTGTAGACCCAATAAATGAACCAAACCAAACCATGCTGTCATTCCAGTGGATCAGCAATGCTGTACTACACTACCAGCAGCCAACATGAGGGATGGGGTGTGAGAGGTGGTGAATGATATGTTCTTGACACAGATGAAGACAATGATAGGCGACATCTACAGGTATATGACATATGCCAAGTGTGACGTCTTCCTTACGATAATGATGGATCTCATCCATAAACTTCAGCCCAACAAGCAAGGTCCCTCAGGACCAAATGTATAATCTTTGTGCTTCTTCCATGTTATGCAGATTGCATGTGATAACCACACAGGTTAGGACTGTTCTTGTCATTACACATATTTGTACACATTATTCTATATGATACTTGTACAGTCCCTGTAATTTCACTCACAGTATGTGACATGCTGTTCTGCAATGGTATCCTTTAACATGTCATCATTTGCTGTACATATTACATGCCTGTTAATCCCTGTGACATGACAGCCCCTTGTCCTGTGCAGGGCAATTCACAGTGTCACTGATAAACAACACTCACACTTGTCTGCCAGATATTACATTAGCATTTGGAGACAGCTAAATTGACATTACCCACTGAAGATACATGCACTGTATTATGGTATAGCAGATGTGTGCAGTATAGCAGTAGATATTTCCACTGATATGTACAGGAATATAAATGCTACCGCATATGTATGCCTTTCAGTTCTTTCTTTGCTGAGGTGTACTATGGTTATATTTGATGACATATAGATACCTTCTCCACTGATCCCTGCTTGTATTGATATTACTGTCATATTGATAGTGTATGTGTACCTGCGGAGTGGATATGCTGTTAAGGTGTGTTATGTGCCTGTCTTTCCTCACACTGCATTGGGTGCTCCATGAAGACATATTCCCCTTTCCTGTAGTACTGTCATACAACCATATGTACATGTGTTAATGACAAAGGTTCATAAGAGAGCTTTTGCCTCCTTTTTCAGTGTGAGAATCTTTGTTGGATCTCATGCATGTCAGGGAAAAATATTATTGCCATTGTAGTCATACTAATATGTGCATCAGTCATATATGCACTATGTATATGCTACTATCCAGCACCCCTATCTCTGCATGCATGCCTCTGACTCTGGTGTATTTTATCACACCAGTGAGTGAGTTAGTTAATTTCATCATCCACAATTCAGGGCTTTCTGCCCTTCTGCACCATGTCACATTACAGGTGCATGTCAGCTTTAAACAACTATGTGTCTGTGACCCCACTGTCCACTCTTGGGTTAGAGTCCTACAATGCCTCTTCACAATTGCACACATCATGTTTGTGTAATCTTAGTGGGTTACACACATCCTGATATTGCGTCAGATGCTCGATCAGGATGGCTAACCAGTTGGCTTCCATCATGATGCCCTACATCCTTCTCACTTCTCTGAGTAGCTGAAGAAAAAATGCTACAATACTTTATTTTTGTGTTATGGTCTGAAGAAGTGGGTCTGCCCTTAAAGCACTTACGAGTTTTTATTTCTTAATTAAATTGGATTCTACACTCAGCCTTGGTGGACATCTGTTTTTACTTAACATTTAGCATCTACCTGTGAAAATACATAGACCACAGATCTTTTGGCAGATGGTGGAAGTCATAAAACAATTTACATTCCTCCACATTTAAAGACAATACAGAAAACTTCTCAGCACAGCCATTGTATCTCCTTGCTGCCATAAAGTAATTTAATTTCAGCTATTTTTTCTGAAGTTAACCTCCTGTATTCCAGTTTCTACTGTTAAAATATATACAGCTAAACAGTTACAATAGTGCATGCACATTTCTGTTCTATTCCAGCAGGGCATGCTGTGGTTACATTTTAAGCACAGACACTTTATAGAAAATCTTTTCAACACACAAGTCAGTACAAACCTTGTTTGATATACAGATGACATACCATTCTAATACAGTTATAACACAAGCATCTTATAGGAATCATGTTGATATTCACAAATGACATATAATTATTTACAAAATTCCAGATAGCTGGGCTGGCAGTATCTTCTTTTGTGACACTTCTTCCGCCCTTGAAGACTTGAGCCAATTTTTCAAGTGACCATTGAGAAATGTTGTTTGAGAGGGATGAGCCTATATGGGAATACATTAACCCATTCCCTGCCTGGAGATTCCAGCTGCCTTTGCATTGCTGATCCCAATACAGTGCTGCACTGTCATATCATATGCCTGCAATCCTAGGCTCCACCATAGTAATTTGGGATTTTTCTGGCTGTCTCCCTGTAGCCATAGATCCCCTACAGACTCCTCTTGCCTTCTACTGCAAATACTTGGCACCAGGACTTCCCTATCATGGTAAGGTTTCATAGTGTTGACATGGTACAATTTGTGCCCCTGCCTCCTAGCTACCAGCTTTACCATGTAGTTAACATCACTGACCTTCCTTACCACTTTGAATGATCCCTCCCAAGCTGCCTACAGCTTGTTGTGTCTGACAGGAATGAGAATCATAACTTGCTGTCTTACAGCATACTCTTTAGCTCAAGCATTGCTGTCATACCAGAACTGTTTCTGGTGCTGGGCTTCTGCCAGGTTATCCTGGGTCAAGCCTATGAGTTCCCTGAGCCATGTCCTGAGGTTTAGGAGATATGCACAACAGACTCCTTGTGGGATTCACACTCACCCTCGCACGCATCATGAATCAAATCTAGAGGTCCCCTACCCCTATGCCCATACAGCAAATCAAAGGGTGAAAAACCTGTGGATTCCTGGGACACCTCTCTGTAAGAAAACAACAGATGGGGCAAATATTTGTCCCACTCCCTCTTAAATGGGTCTGCAAATGCCCATAGCATGGTCTTTAGTGTAGAGTTTAATCTCTCCACCAGACCATTAGTCTTGGGATGGTAGGGGATGGTCTTTGGGTACTTCACTCCACAGTGCTCCCACAGACAAGCCAGCAGATCTGATGTGAAATTGGCAGCTCTGTCAGTCAGTGTTTCTTTTGGGAACCTACCCTGCTGAAAATCTCTAACAAAGCATTTGCTACCTTTTCTGCCTCAGTGGAGGACAGAGCCACCACCTCACGGTATCTGGTAGCATAATCTACTACCACTAGGATATACTTCTTCCCTGTGAAACTTGGGGTACTCAGAGGCCCCACAATATCCATAGCTACCTTTTGAAATGGCTCCTCAATCACAGGCAAAGGCACCAAAGGAACTTTGACCTTGTCTCCTGCCTTGGCTCCCTTTTCGCACTGCTCACAGGTCCTGCAGTACCCTGTTGCATCTCTAGAAACCCCAGGCTAGTAAAGGCTCTGCATAATACGATACATAGGCTCAGGTTTACTAGCTATTCCCCCTTTTGCCCAGACTATAAGGTAGCTATCACTGCCACCAGCCAGCTCATTATCAGCTACTTTAAGGCCCTTAACAAAGGGTGTCCAATCTTACTGTATAATGTTACTATTAATACAAATGGTAGTTTGACCAAAAGCAAGACCCACAGTGTCACCAAATAAATTTGCAAGAACTCTCAGAACTTAAATAGCTGTACAAAGATCAGCCACAATGAAAGGTTTAAATATATTTAATAATAAGTAATAAAAGAATAAGAAAATACTCAGTATATATTTACAGTGATATCAGAGTTCAAAATCACTGGAAATATTTAAAACAACATTGCAGGACAGTCTCAAATAAATAAAGAAAAAACATCTAAACTATGCTTTTCTATATTCCTGACTATATATAAAACAATTACTATACCCTAGTTAACTTACTTAAGAGCAAGGCAGATATAGTGATTGAATCTTCTTTAGCTGTTGTCAGGTCAAGGACAGAATACAGAATGCTGTGTCTCTCTAAAAGACTTCTTAAATTAATATCTCTAATATTACTGCTGGGACAGCTTGCAGAACTACATCATTTCTTGTCATCTGACTCTATCCCAGGTGAAACCTCACTGCTGACAGTGACCCGTATTTAGCATCTACATGTGAAAATACATAGAAAATGGCTTTTACTCATATGTTAGGCAGATGGTGGAAGTCATAAATCAATTGCATCCTTTCACATTTCAAAACTAGTAATTATTTCACTTTAAAGACAATAGAGAAAGATCCCTAGTACAAACATTGTGTCTTCTTGCTACATTGAAACTGAAATATATCATCTTTTATTGCATAGCCTTAAAGTAATTTAATTTTAGCTATTTTTCTGAAGTTAACCTCCTGTATTCCAGTTTCCACTGTTAAAATATACATTCAAATAGTTACAATAGTGCATGCACAGATACAGTTCAAGCACTTTGCAAAAACCTTTTCAACACACACTTCTGTACCATTAGTTTGATGTACACATGACATACAGTTCTAATACATTTGTAACACAAGCATCTTATATGAATCATTGATATTCACAAATGACATATAATTATTTGCAAAATTCCAGATAGCTGGGCTGGCAGTATCTCCCTTTGTCACAAGCTGATTGTAATCAGAATTGTCCACATGATGTGTTAGTGCATACATTGTCAGATTGATGTGTAGTACTCTGTTGTAGATGTCACATTATATGTAATATTTATGGCCTGTACATATGCTCCACAGTGGCTATTGTTTGGTAGATGTTCTATAAACTACCAGTCACATACTGATAGTGACATCATTGCTTTCAAGTATGGTACAAGTTGGTGTGGCATTTATAGCTTCATGTATGATATGTGACTTTATGTATTGGTGACAGTTGCATGGCTAACCTACAGAAGTAATTTACTGTAATGGCAGCTTATGTTTCCATAGGTAGCTGATACTTGTTTCCACCACACTTGCAGCACACTGAGATTGGTGTACATTTCCCATATAGGTTCATAGTTTTGTAGCCAAGTATTACGTTAGCTGGCATTGTGGGCCATTTTAAGCCTAGCCAGTTTTCCCTTCAAAGGTGAGAACCAAACCCTATACCTTGTGTCGTGAGACAAACACCTTAAGCATTACACTCCACTCTCATGTCATGCACATGGAACATGGAACATGTGACCCTATTTGGCTTGTATGTACATAGGCCTATCTTCATAGTGTTATAAATGGCATATCACCATAATGATGGCTGACTACCATGCTATAGCGACAGCAGGCCCACTTCACCCTATCTTTACAGCACAGAACCATAATCAAAACCACTGTGCATGCTTTACAGGTACACATAACAGTAACATATCAGGAATAGTAAGTTATGCATGCAACAGGCATAATTACTGTCTACAGATAACATGCTGTGCACTATCATTTCCATATAATTTGCTGGCAGTTTTCTGTTTTTATGCATTTATGTCTCTCTGCTGCTGCAAGAAGATTTTTCTGCTACCTTGACAGAAAACTAACATGTATTTTTTAAAATTTCAGGATTGCAATGTGACTTTGAGGACAGATGCGTTCTTACACCTGTAGGGTAACTGGTTCTATCCTGACATCTGTCCCTGTGATTCTACATGTCACCATTATGATGTGATGTTTTTTTTCTGGATATACATTTCCATTTCCATATCTATCCTGACATCTGTCCCTGTGATTCTACATGTCACTGTTATGTAATGCTTTTTTTCTGGATATACATTTCCATTTCCATATCTATCCTGACATCTGTCCCTGTGATTCTGCATGTGTCTAGATCTGTCTTCCTTCCAGCCTGTGTCATTTGTGTACATGTCCAGAGCTGCAAACTTATGACATGTGTACAGTTACACATGCGTGTGTCTGTGCTGTGATATCCTTTTTGGATAGGTAATGCACCACATAGCATGCTGCCATTTATTCCTTATCCCCCTGTAAGATGGTAACACATTGTTAACAACACCACAGCAAGGATGTTGTGTACACTAGTGCATACCTTTACCTTTGTTATCAGGATGATGCATGTGTAGTCCGAACCCCTCCCTTCTTTTGCTAACTCCCCATGACCCTGCCTGTGCTGAGTGTATATATTTTTTGTCTTTGTACCACATCCTAACCCTTTTGTATTGTACCACCCTGTGCTTGTGTTATGTGGTGTTTTTTATGTTACGTGTTTCTTTCCATTCCATTTCTCCTCTGCCATTTGTCAACAAATCACTGGTCCTTCTTTTGTCCAAAAACACAAACTTAGGGACTTTACTCACCCTCTGACCTTCCTTTCCTTCTTTGACATGTGTTATTCCCTCTTTATCCTCACTGAACTTCTACTGTCCCCCTCACTTCTTGGGTTGTGTGTTGTGTGTCCCCTTACCACACACACATTCCACACCCCATATAATTTTTTAGATAATCGTGTAATGTTGTGCTGGTGATTTTGACTTTTTGATTGTCCTCAGCTACCTGTCAGATTCCAAAATATTCTGATAGTGAACATAATTATATAAATGGGTATGTATGACGATTGAATGCTATGAATTCTCAATTATCTACATAATTATGTGGCCTTTATTTCATGCATTCACCTCCATTATATAACACACACATATATTTGTTTGCCATCTGCAACATACCTGAATATAATTTTACAGAGTATGTCATTTCCAGAGTAGACTTTTTTCCTGTTAAGTGTTCCTTTTAGCGAACTGTATGCTTTTTCTTTTAGCCTTTATATTTGTGCTTATCTATCAGCACTTCTGCACTTTACTTCAATGCTCAGCATATACTACTCATCTATATGTTAATTCCACACTGAATCTCAGAATCTCATTTACGTATTATATTAGCTGTCAGGCTTCTTGTGCTAAAGTTGGTGAATCTGATAGGGTTGCTGTGATCTTTTGGAATCAGGCCCATTGAAGTGCTTTGCTCATGCATTCGTGCACCACATACAGACACACACAGACACACACACACACACAAACACACACACACACACACACACACACACACACACACACACACACACACACACACACACATTCACACACACACACACACACACACACACACACACACACACACACACACACACACACACACACACACACACACACACACACACACAGTCACACTACAGTTCATATGTATTTATGTCCATTTTGGTTTACAGGTAAATATTCCTGCCCTATACATAAAATACCCATCAGATGAGGATTAAATCTTTAATAGCATGATTTGGGTGGCCTAACAAAATATTTTGTTTTTTATTTAGCTTAACAAAACTAAATAAAATGTACAGCATTACATTTTCAGATAAGCCTTACACTTTAAAAGTTTAAAGTTATAATTATTTCCTTTTTGCACACGTAGCCAAGTAACAATACAAGAAAAATATGACAGAATAATTTTATTGTATATTGCCATTAAAAATGTTTTAACTTTATAAAATTAAGAGAATGATTTTCAGTAGAATGCCTATGTGTGGCCTAACAAGCATGAAACTAACTGTAAAATAATGAATTAATGGAATTTTGAAAGCATGTCTATCTTAAAAAAGAACTGTGAAGTATGCTCAGGTTGCTGTCGCATATCCTGAAAACTGCAGCAAAAATATTATCAGGCAAATGCATCAGCAGGACATCTGGCATGAGATGTATTTCTTTAGCAGTCTGCAAAGGGTAACTAACCCTGAAAAACAGTGGGCACATAATTATTATAGCTAAACCATGGAGAGAGTGGTACACATATGTCTCTTCAGGGAGAAAGAGTAACAGGGAAACTAAATATTCTAAATAGCCTTCTTTAGTCATGCTGCATGCTGTGTTAGAAATGATTTCCACTTCTATTGCGGCATGTCTGTTTTGTGTGGAATAACAGTGAAATGCATATTTTGTCTTTGAGCAGATAATGTGTGCGGTCTGTTTCCTTAGCTACCTGCATGATAAATACCTCCTGCTGACAGATGGTCAATTAAGTAGAAGCCCTGCTGTCTGATTCCTTCTATTATATTGAATCTGTTGACCTTACTTCCAGACTTCACAGACTGTTTTTTGTAACAGGTATCACTTAACTTTATGTTTAGATTACCTCCTTCCAGGACTGGTAAATAGCTTACTATCTGCCTAGAATATTAACTTTGTGGTAATGTGCCAATAGATAACTGAGGTAGTTTGTTTCATCAGATATGTAGAGTGAGGAAAGAGTAGAAACAGTTTTAAATTTGTTTCATATTTTTTGGCAGCAGGACAAAGTTTCTGTTAAACTGTCTTCCTCACAGTTGTTGAAAATAACATCGATAAGATAAGATCATAATGGATGGTTCTGAACCTGTATTCTGAAATTTAGAGTTTATACCACACAATCTGATGTACATAATAGTTCTTCTTGCAGAAATTTATAATGTTTCTATGAAGGTAGTAAGAGAGAAATGTTTATTTACACTTGCATTTACTTTAATTTGTTATCATAATCTGAACATTTTCCATGAAAAGAACTCAGACTAAAGGAAAGGTACTTGCTTTGTTTGTTTTAGACTTGCTGATACAACTTTCATATTGTATTACTCAAAAAAGTGCTATCTTTATACAGCCGTTTTTAACATGAAAGAAAGTACTTTATGTTTTTTGTCTGATTTCTTGTATTTTTGAAATATTTAGATTAATAATTTTCTGTACAGAATGTTGGGAAATAGTGTGAAATGAGGAATGATATGTAACAGGTAGATTAAGAATCATGAAGTGCAGGTGGTGATAAGTGACATACTGTACAAACACATGCTGGGCATTTATGAAATTATACATTTTGCCCATTGTGCTTATTGTTTCATCTATTTCATGTCTTTGTACAGTAATCATCACCAAAGGTTACTTTTTTGGGGTACCAGCCATATGTACTTAAATGATATAGAGATGAATCTCAAATATGAACATAATCATTTGAATGTTGTAGCTCTAAGCACATGATATGATTAACAGAGTGACATCAGCTGTACTATCTGGTATGCTCACTGTAGTTATGTTTACTAAGTACCTGCATAATAACTTAATTTTCCTTTCCTGTGTTTGCTCTTGGTCTCTTTTAACTACTTAAACTGCTTAACTTAAGTTTAAGAGATGAAAGACCCATTGTCTAAAAAAAATAAAATGGTGGGGATTTAATAAAATCCATGAAGGAATAGTGTAAGTCCTACACAGAAGGTACCGTGGCCGTGTCTGTGGCTCCTTCTCGGCAGCATGTCTTGCATCTTAATGAAGGTGCGCTACTGAGACAGAGCCATGTAACACGGTTACAGAATCAGTGTAGGGGGGTTTTACAGTGTCCAGAGATGAGTAACACACCCCCTGCTCTGTCAAAGTACTGGATGGCACTGAAATATAAAACTTAAATATTTTTAATTTTTTTTATATTTTTTTGTGTTTACACAGTGCTGCGTGGTGCCTAGCAATTTGACATGTGCCAGACATCTAAAAATAGAAACTGAATACTTTTAATTTTCACAGAAAAGGTCAAGTTTAAGCATAGCTGAGAGTGTTTGAGTGACACAGCATGGTGCTCAACATTGCTTAAACATAGCTGACAGCTATACAGAAATGTATAGCAGTTATCAATATATTCACTTAGCTGAATGGTTAGAGTCACGGCATTGTGTGCAGTAGGTGCATGGTTCAAATACACTGACAGACCATTCAGCTTTTATATTTGATAGCAATATTTTATGAATTATTTTTTTTTTGTATTGCTATATGTATTGACATTTGTTAACCGGGTTAATCCAGCTGGGTCAGAAGCCCATCTTCAGTGGAGACCCAAGGAGAAAAGATCCAGTTACACACAAGTTTACAATAAATAAAATACACACTCCAAGATAAAGAAATTAAAATACACAAGATCAGGAAATATAGAACTACAATACATTCACATAATAATAAACTAGCAGCAATGAACAAATAATTTAATTTAATTAATTAATTTATTTATTTATTTTTAAACAGCTAGTTTGCCCTAAGCTAAGCTCTGCTAAACACTGCTAAGCCAAGCCAAGCAGTGCTTAAACAGGACCTGTTTTATCACTGGTTAGCAATGCACAGCTCCACTTAGCTGGTTTGGGCACTGCCAAGCAAACCCTGTTTAAGCATTCCTCAGCTCAGCTAAGCTGTTTATGTACTGCTAAGCATTGCTAAGCATTGTCAGGTTAAGCACTGCTCAGCTGAGCTCAGCAGGTTTGCACGGTGCTAAGCGAAGCGCCACATTTTTATAAATGGCCCAATGGTGGCAAAGTGCTGGAAAGCAGCCTTATTTAAGTCAACAGGCAGGAATACAGCCAGTATCTTTTGGAGTTTGATCTTGGCAGAGACTATGACAGGAGTTGGAGAGGGTGTGTGCTTTCAGGCACAGTGGTGGGGCATTTTGGAGTCCAGGGTCATGTTTGGACTCCTTGTTAAAGACCATGACATCTGGCTGATGCAGGGCCAGTACCAAGGATTGGGATACAAATCGGAGGCCTGGGACTGGCTGGCACATGACCTCACCAGTGCAACAGGTATCCCCTGCACAGGTGAGCAGGTGCGTCACCATTATGATGACCTGAAGCATAGGAAGGGGGATCTCTTGGTCACATGGATCCAAGATGCTCTGGCTGACAATGCCCCACAAGTCTGTAAGTATTGTAAGCATTGTTTTACCATATTCTAGTATGAATATGTGATAGGCAGGTACACATAATGGTGTTTTTCTCTCCCCACAGCTGCAGAGGAGACAGCTTGCAACCCGGAGGGCCATGCAAGGCACCTGGCCAGGTTGCACCATGCGTGTGGTGAGTACAGATATATCTTGCAATCTATAGTCATATAAATAAGAAAGAGTACAGTAGTAACTGCCAGTAGGTATATTCTGTTGTGAGTGTACTGCAATGAATGTGGTCATAGATCTAGACTGACATAAGTGAGTAATGCCAGGTAGGGTCCAATGTAGATGAAAGTATGAAACCTGCTAATGTTAAGGAAATTAAGTTACTACTGCATTAATAATGTTAAGGAAATAAAAGTTTCTACTGTATTAATAATGTTAAGGTAATAACGTGCAACTGCATTCATAATGTTAAGGAAATAAATTCAACTGCTTTCATAATTTTAAGGAAATAAAGTTCAACTGCATTCACAATGTTAAGAAAATAATGTTCAACTGCCTTCATAATTTTCAGGAAATAAATTTCAACTGCATTCATAATTGCCAAGAAAATAAAATTAATACTGTATAAATTGTAACAAAAAGCACGGTAGAATGAACAGGATACCAAACAAAAATAAAATATATTTAGCACTTTCGTCAAATATTACAATTGACTTCTTCAGAATACCTGACAGTCTGAAGGACCATCTTTTATATACATCAAACAATTACTTCACCAATTAATCAATCAATAGAACACTCATAAATATTTAAAGAAATAGACTCCCTTGCCTTATAAAATTATTTCCTTCCACAATAAAATAAATCCGTTTGTAGTTGCACTACAAAAATACATATTTTGAATATAAATCACTATTAATGAGTGCATACAATGCTAAAAATCCTAGTGAAAAAAATAAAAAAATAAAAATGAACAGTGAATGCATACATGAAGTATATAACCAAAAACAAATGTGTGCAATAAAAGTCCAAGTATCCTTATACAAACAACGACTGAGGTCAAAAACGAAAATCTTGAATATTAAATAACAGCATGTCATAGTGTACACCTCACTAAAATAAAAAATCAGCTTTTAGTTTTAAATAACTAGTGAGGGACACCATGCTTTTTGTTACTTGGTGTTCTTGTGGATTTGACTGTATAAATTGTGGAATTACTGCTGTTTTGCAACACCTGTGTTATCTGAAGTATTCATCATTAAAGACTGTTAGATGTATACCAATCACTGCTTGATGTCACCCATAATAAAGCTGTGATGTGTAAAATGTGTGTATTTTGGGCTGTTGGACAAGAAATTGAGTATTATAAGTGCTGTGACGCAAACACATGAATAATACTATGATGTGACTGAAGGTTAGCTGATAAAGACTGTTTTGCTAAAGTGTAGATGTGGGGCTGTATTACAAGATATAATGCATTATGATATTTGTTCTGCAATATGATTTGAGCTTAGAATAGTAATGGCTAAGGTATAATAGTGTGTTTATCTCAGGATTGTCTTATGTTAGCCATTACATTTCAGCTATATGCATTCTGAACTTAGTTATGCTGCTGCAGGCAAGTATGAAACTATAACAGCTGTAGACTACAAATATACCATCTGCAACTGTATATGGGTTAGGTAGGCAACCCAGCAGTCTGATAGGGTCTGCACACATCACATATATTCTCACCCACTAGGGGTTAATTGTGTACACCTGCATTCCAAGTATTAATGCACAGTTCACCTACTATCTCTGTCATGCATGAATCTCATGCATGTGTGTTCAAGTGTCATTGCAGTCTTGTATAACACTCTGCCACTATTACCAGGTCACAATTTGGTATATATTAGTCAACTAACATTCAGCAGTAGCTCAGTGGGATAAACACTAGGTAGGAAATACATTTTGTCACACACAGACCAGGGTTCGAATCCAGGGACAAGTACTACTAAATATTAACAGAAACTGTCATGTGTTGTTAACGGATGTTTTCCCCTCATGAATTACAGGTAAATAAATGGCTGTACTAGCTGTTTGAATGGGTTACTAATTTGTGTGTCCAGATGTACTAGAGTGTTAACAGCAATGCTCAGCAAGGTTATAAGACTGCAGTAAATAAAAAGTCAACAAGTCCATTACTAATACAAGTTATTAAAACAAATAAAAGTGTTTAATCTTGGTACAGCTGTATGCCTGGTTTGTCTGCTGAAAGTCTAACCCCATGCTTGCCAAGGATGGCACTTTAAGCGTAAACTCTCTGTACTGTGCACGATACATGTCTCTCAAGTGTCACTCTATCACGGACTGTGATCACTGTTGCCAAATCCCTGGGACACAGATTTAACAGCCACTTGATTTATCTCAATAGTACAGTCACACTACATCAGTCCACAGTACACAGTGGTACTCATATATGTTCCCCTGACATGTAATTGTCCCCTGTAGTTGTGTATCTGTAGGTGTTACAGCTTGGCCCAAACTGCCCCATGTGGATAGCTTGAGAGGTATGTAGATGCTACAGAAGCTATAAGTCACTTTTATATATAAAGTAAGGGCAGACCAGTGCAGTATATCAGAGTACTGTTGCAAACAATATAGCCTATAGTGGTAGTAATGAAATGTCTTTCTCTCTCCCTCCACCCCTTATCTACATCATAATTTGTTATTGGTTTACATTGGGTATGGCTTACTATTAACATATGCTGTTTTCAAAATGTTATGTTGGGCCTTGTGTTTTATTATTGTGATATATTAAAATGGTTGCATGCTAACATACAGTACCTTGTTGAATTACCTATGTTGTTGGCCTTTTGCCATAACTGTTACTGGCATGTTGTTACAATACTGACTGCTATACCACTGATTGTTGTGTTCCATATGCTATGCATTCTTATGTTACTGGATTAATTGGAACAACTTGGCATGCTGTAATAACTAATGTTTAAATGTTCTGTTCATTAACATATACACTTTGAAAAAGTATCAACACCATAGCTTGACTGGGTAGGCCGGTTTCCGTGGATCCACCTACCCTACCTTAACCGGCCATGGCACTGGGTCCAAGCACATCTAGGACCCAACTTGGAGGTACCACCTCTGCCAGTCCTGTACCACCTATGGGTGGAGTTGCCTCAGGGGAAGGGTGCTGTCCCCCCTGACAACGGGTGTGGAGAGGGAGTGGTCACCCAGCGACAGGTACCAGGAATGGTGTGCAGGATTATGCAGCAAGGGTTTGATGATCAACTGCATGGGATTGAGGGCAGACTGGCCAACCTGGAAGGGCAGGCTGGCCCTTGCTCCCAGCCCCCAGCACAAACACCTTTGGAGCCATGAAGGAGCAGAGGTGACTGCCCATGGGTGGGGGACCTCAGTCTTACTGCTGCCATCTAGGGGCACATGGCTGTCGGATTCTACAACACCCCCACTGTCTAAGGTGTTAATCCACCTCATGTGTCATAAACCATCTGTGAATGCTGTCTTGTCTGTTTGCAAATGCTACCTCTCCTACGCAAGTTACATCCCCACACATATCTATATCCCTCCCCCAACATTCTACTCTCTCCTTAAAAAAAAAAAAGGTATTTGCCCCCCCCAAAAAAATATTGCCCCATACATAACTCCCCATTTCGCTCCCATCTACACTGCCCACAATCAATCATTACAGCAATTAATCAACACAGTTATGTCACCCACACCCCTCCCTCTGGGATGTGAGCCTTCAAATTCCAAATTGTCCATAACCTGCACAGCTATTGCTGTACAAGAAATGGAGAGATATGGTGCTTTCGGGTTCCTATCAGAAGACCGAACACGCACGTTTTTGAATGCGTCTTGGTCGAACTGACAAAACTGAAACTGCAAAATATTGAAGAGGCATGTAAGTGAATTCTTTCCCTGGGAAAGAATTTGCTTGGCCACATCTGTACTTTGCTGTTTTCGGCACTATAGTGCGGTCTCGGAGTTGGTATATTTAAGTAGGGGGGTGTGGGGGGCGAAGCCCCCCACTTAATCTCATGTTTTAATGTGCTTTCTTTTTTTTTTTTTTGTTTTTTTTGTTGGGACAACAATTTTTTTCCCTTGGAAAAAAATCGCTGTTCTGACAGTTCGGTTTTGTAAGCTTTTGCTTATATGGGGTCGATTAATCACTATTCGCTTACCTAAGCGTTCGATGATCTAATATAGACCAGTCCTTTCCTACATCCACTCTGCACATCCCTACCTGCCTTTCACATTGTTTTTCCCCCTGCTGGCCCCCATTTCACCCCTTTCCTATCACCCATTTTTTCATTTCTTTTTTGGAAATAGTGTGGGTTTAAGCAGAGCCAAGTGTTGAGCCATGTCGTGCAAAACCACTTAAAGCTGCTTTAATCACTTTCTGTCTCTCTGACACTGTTCTGCACATCAGCAAAATGATCACCCCTGCCAACGTTCAAACCTGAGACTCAGCCGACTAGAACATAGGGCATTAGCCCACTTGGCCAGTCAGCTCTAAAGACTAGCAGGTGTTTCCATAAACATATCCTGAGTGTTAGTGATGCACATCAGCAAAAAATTCAGTCCTGCCAAGTCTCAAACCTGGAATCTCCTCCATTACAGCATACTGCATTAGTTCCAAAGAATGACAGGTGTTTCCACACACATATCCTGAGTATCAGTGATGCACATCAGCAAAAATCACACCCCTGCCAAGCCACAAACCCAGGACCCTGTCAACTACAACATAGTGCATTATTCCACTAGGCCACTCAGCTATGAAGTGTAATAGGTGTTTCCATGCACATATCCTCAGTGCCAGTGACATGCTGCTTGTACATATAATGCGGAAAATGACAGCGTACTTGGGACTGTGATGCAGTCACCAAACCAGTACACAGCGAAATAAATGCTGATGGATGTATGTGGGACCTATATCAGGTAGAGCTGACAACTGCACATACTGTTGCAGAATGTCCGCAGTTGTGCCACCTACTTTTGGCACAGTTGTTACAAAACCTATTCTGTGTGCTGAAGTACTGTCAAGTCAGTACAGATTGAGATTAGAAAATAATGCCAAACAGTTCAGTGAGGAAGATTTGGGACAGACAGGACGAAGGGAAGAGGAAGCAAGGACATCCAGCAAAGAGGTGGATGGATTGTGTGAAAGAAGATCTGTGACAATCAGGCATGAGTGTTGAAGAAGGCAGGAGTGTGGCACAGAAGTGAGAGTTGGTGACAGTTAACACAATACCCAGACCCCATGTAGAAAAAAATGGGAAAAAGGGGGCTGATGATGATGATAAGTTCAGTGCCACACATCATACCCATCTGGTCACACATGTTCATGCCAATCCTGTGTAACAGACTGTATGCAAGCACATATGTCGTGCAAATACACCTGCTACAGTATTGACTCAGTAGCTCAATCTGTTACATACCTAGCATGCTTTACATTTTGCCACCCACAGTCCTGGCTTCCATTCCAGTCTGTTGCATGTCAAGTACATGCTTGCCAATGCAACAAATAACTGACTGATACGTGCATTTTTATGCAGAACCAGATACTGCTACTGCAGTCATTACTAGCATGCTGTACATTTTGCTTCTGTCCAAACAACAAATACATGACTGAACCCTAAAATCTTAAAAAGAACCAGTTGCTGCTGCTGCAGTCACTGCCACCCATATTAGCAAGGCAAAGGCCTGTAGGTTGGAAGACACACTTCACAAATATGTATAGGCATCCCAAATGTTGCCTATCACTCTCTAGATGGCACTATTACATAACATATGTACGTGAGGCACATGCCTCACCTGGAGTGTTATGGGTGCCATTATCCTGGATGTGCTGTGACAACAGAGCTGGCACTGCTCCCTCACTCACATATACAGCCTGCTGTCCCCCAATGTGTACACAATCCCCCGTATAACTCCTGGCCAGAATGCAGCTGCAGCCTGCAACATATGCAGCAGTATGTTTAGCTACCTGCTACTGCTATCATGCCTCTCAAACACCTAGAACAGGGTATCCACACAACACCCATACAGAAAGGGGTGGAGGGGATGGTCAAGTGACAGTGACATGTGTCACAGTCTTCCCCTACAAACATACACAGCTGATAGACCAGCAGCTACTGCAGCAGCATGCATATTCTGATGCAAATGACTATGACACTCACATTTGTCTGTCCCCTTACGGACTGCAACCCACATTGTTAAACAGTAAACTGCCACATAATCAGAAAGTCTTTTCACAATGGCCAAACAGCATGCTAAACTGTGGACATACTACATAAATCTGGACAGTGGACAGTATTTTGCCTACCCTCTGTGATGCTGTAGTCCCCACACCTCGATAATGTACATCTCACAGGCCAGGAAAAGGGCCAAGGCCTACATGAAGGCTTTAAATATAGCACTGTGAGGTCATGCCATTGGCTAATGAAAATGCAACCCAGCTGTTCTAGATGCAATTAGCAAGTATGAGAAACAGATTGGTGCACAGGCAGTCACCTGTTCATGAGCTTTACCTATAAAAGGTAAGCTGCTGCCTATGGTAAACAGGTCTTTGACTTTCTTTATGAAGACAGACAGCAAGAACATAAGCAGTATATTACAGGATATCTGCACATAAAGGAGAACAACACTATACCAGGTATGTAATAGAAGTCTCCATGTAATGGGATGCAGATGGGGGATGCAGTCATGGGAAATAGTGATTACAACACTAGGTCTGTAGTGTATATCTTGGAATGACATGTTGCTGTTAGTCAGCTATCTGGCACCTACAGGCTTCCCTTTTGGCTCTGTCTGCTGTGACATAGATCACAGCTCTGGCCCTCTGAGTCTCTCCAACAATGGTTGGCTCATGTATGAATGCTACTGGATTGTGTTTCAGACAATAATGACAGTAAGTACTGGTGGATGCAGCTGACATATGACATGATGTACTGTCAGTCAGCTCCTCTCAGTCTGCGAATGTCACACAGGCATACTTCAAACATTGTGCAGGTGCCCCTGACTGTTCCTAATGTACTCTGGGTAGGTCACTGTGTACTCCAGACACATATCCCATCGCTTGAGCGCTATGCCTAGCATACCTGTTGACACCCTACATCAGGACAGCAGGTTATAGCCAGTAGTAGTGGGGGGACACAGGCCTGGCCTCAGCAACAGAGTGTAAATATCGAGCATACAACATAAGGAAATGAATACAGTACCAGATATTAATGTACTATAACTGTTTTCTGAGGGGTCTGGTGTGTGACAGCCAGATTACCCACAGTCTGAAAATAAACATTACGTATTGTCCAACTGTTTACCACGCATCCACATTTGTCTGGCAGAGGGCCCACATATAATAAGCACATATTCACATTCTGCAAACATCTGTATACTGCAGATGTCAGACACCTACAGGGAGAATATTCCACATCACGTTTGCAGTGCTGTCTGTCATTGAGTCTCATACATGTTGCTGGACTGTCCCCATATACTTGTAGTACCACTCACCTATTTGTTGGATGGTGGCTGTATGACATGGTACTGGGAAGTCACCCATAGGGGACACACCACAGTAGATGACAGTGACGGGTGTGGAGACATGACAACACAGTTTGTCACAGCACACAGGGCCATAACCAGTATACCTATGATCATAGGAGGTTATTAGGGTATTGGCCCTGAGGCTCTCATTAGCCTAGCCCAGAGTTTAGGCTATGTTTATGCAAGCCAGCACGTGATACCCCAGCTGAACAGGGACACAGGTGGTATCCCAAGGGTGTATGACCTGTTTACCATCCAGTTATCCAGGTTTCACTTAAAAAGGGGTAAAGAGGTACTCTACCTGATGTGGACAAGGTGTCCATTCCACAGCTGGGTGAGTGTGTGGGACAGACATCTGACCCACCAACAAGTTCTGTTGATGTCACAGACCAGGCTGAGGGTGCGTGTGTGGGTTACTTGATTGTAGCTTGAGTTGAGGATGTGCAGCAGTCCCATCAAGGTGGAGTTCATAGGTTCATAGGTTCATAGGTGTTTACTAGGCTAATGACCACAAGGGCATTTTTAAGCCTAGCCATGCATCACAAATCTCTGACAAGTTCTGATACCCTTGATAAGTGTAAGCATGGGCCTAGGAGATGAACCATTTACAGGTTACCTGTTTGCATTAGAGACATAGGTGCCAAACCAGGGATGGATTTCCCATCCAATTGTCCAAGTTGCACTTGAATTGAGTTAGGGAGGAACTCTGCTTCCCATGGATGGGGAGCCTGTTCCATAGATGGGATAGTCTCTGGGATACATACGTATCTCTGCAGCAGGTCCTATTTATATCACAAGCAAAGTTTAAGTCTTTAGAACATGTAATTCTGCTACTGTTTGTCTTGTGGATATGCAGGAGGTCCATTAGAGTGGGGTCTGACAATGCCCTGTATGACAGGCATAGATCTCCCCTCAAAAGCCTGTAGGAGACAGAATACAGGGATAGGGCCTTGAGACAATCTGCATAGGACATATTATTTATGCCCTGTATTTTTTAAGTGAGGAATCTCTGTGGATGTTGCAGTTGTTGCATATACTTTGGTAGGTACATACCAAAGTGTGCATTGTACTCAATAATAGGTCTGATGAATGCCGAATACAGTGGAACAATGACTTCCTTGGATTTAGATGCCATAACTTTATTTATAAGTTGGGCAGCATAGAATGATTTCCTCACCACTGTAGACACGTGATGATCAAAGGCTAGATTACTATCTATGTGTGTCCCTAAGTCTCTGACTGCTGGGTCAACTCTAAGGGGTGTGTTGTCAATATGATAGTTACCAGGGATGGGTGACTTCCCAAAGGATACTATTATGCATTTCTTGGCATTTAGTTTTAGTCCATGGCTCTGACACCAGTTATTTGTCTGTGTCATCCCCTCCTGGAGACATTTGTGTCAGTGTGAGATTTAATGACAGCTCCTAATTTGCAATCATCTGCAAATTTAGTCAGACAGAGACCACTGACATTGGCCTTGACTTCTGAGAAGTAAATGCCAAAAAAGAGTGGTCCAAGGACTGATCCCTGAGGGACTCCACTTGTGACTGGCCTCTTTGTAGTGGTGAACTCCCCAATTGTAACTTCCTGGGTCCTGTCTGTGAGCCAGTTGGCTATCCACCGGGTGACATACAGGTTTGTACTTAACCTCTTAAGTTTGTCAACAATGCCCGAGTGGGGTATTGTGTTAAATGCCTTGGTCAGGTCAAGGTAGGCAGTGTGAATGATTTTGCCCTCATCTATTGCTTTGGTGACCTTCTCAAAGAAGTCCACCAGGTTGAGTAGGTATGATCTGCTCTTGACAGAACCAAACTGGGTTGAGTCCAGTGTCTGGAGGTTTACTATATCTCTATTGATCATCTCCATGATAATTCTTTCCATGGCTTTACATATAAGACCAGTGAGACTTATGGGTCTGTAGTTTCCAGGGTCTGCAGATGGCCCAACTTTGTGCAGGAGGATGACTGTTGCCTTTCTCCATTCCTGAGGCATAAAGCCTGTTTGGAGGCTACAGATAAATAGCAATTCCAGAGGGCCTGATAGGTCATGTTTCATGCTATTTAGAAGGCATACTGGGATATTGTCTGGCCCATTTATGCAGTGTTTTTGGTCTTAGAGAGAGCATTAAGGACCTCTTCCCTAGTGATAGTAGGGGGAGTTATATTTGATTATATTTCCTGAGGGAAGGCTGAGGGGGACAGAGGAGTAAAGTTGGAGCTGAATTTATCAGCCAGGTGGTTTGCTATATCTTCTAGCTCAGTATAGGTGGCTCCAATTACAATGAGCTCTGCACACAACTGTGTATTGCCTTTGAGGTTGTGGACATAGCTAAAGGATGCTTTGTGGTTGTCCTTGGCCTGGGAAGGCAAACTTACCTCAAATGTGGCTTTGGTAAACTTTATTTATCCTCTGAGTTGTTTGTTTAGTTTAATGAGAGTGGTTTTGTCCTTGTGGGTGCTGCACCTCCTACTTTTTACCATGATTTTCTTCCTCCTGTTATACACTTGACTGATTTTGTGATTCCACCAGGGTGGGTTGTTTTTGAGTTAGTTCTGTACTTCTTCCTGGTGGGTACAGCTGCCTCTGTGCAGCTATCAACATGCTTGTACAGGGTTTCTGTGAACAGTTCTGCATAGGCAGAAATGATGTCACGGTTTATAGGGGCTTGAAATTTTGCCAGGTTCTCATTTACTAGCAAGAGGTCAACCTTAGAATAGTTCCTGAATATTCCTGGTTGAGCTGGGAATCCAAGTTTTATTTGTACTTCAAAGGAGACCATTTTGCGGTCTGACCTTACCAGGGAAGGCATTACAGTAGGGGTTGTGTAGGAGGTGTGCAGGTGAGGACCAGATCCAATATGGTTGCACCCCTGGTTGGTGTATTGACTATCTGGTCCAGGGAGTTTGTGTTTACAAAATCCAGGAATCTCTGTGCATGTACATTTGATGTCATATAGGATTCCTAGTTAATAGTGGGATAATTAAACTGACCCATGAATATGGTATTGGGTTGGATGGCTAGTGTTCCTAATAAGTTTAAATACATGTTATGGGTTTCTCGGGTCATAAAGGGGGACCTATAGCTTGCAAGGAAGTGGTATTGGATTTTTACCTATGGTGATTTGAACATGGAGCAGCTCAAGTGCATTGTCCTGTTTGACCAGCCTTGAAGTATATTTATTTTTTATGTAAATCGAGACACCTCCAACTTTAGTCCATGCCTATGAACTAGCTGGTCTAAATGTGTGGAAGGCATTTTAACCTTGCACTGTTGGTGTGCTCTCCATGCCTTTAAACCATGGCTCAGAGACTGCACAGACATCAGCATTCTCTAGGGTAAAGAGAGATTCTAGGCAGTGGAGTTTTTTGTTTAGGCTCCTAGCATTGAGCAGTAATACATTTAGATTTTCTTGGTTTTTATTTGCTATGTCAGAAGTACTTTCAATTTGGCATTGCCTAAAAAAAACATTGTGGGGAAACACAATGTTTTGGCTAATACTCGAAAGCCTAGAGGGGACAAGTGCAGACCATCCCTGGCAAAGCAGCTTGACCATTTCCTTCCATGCTGATAAATATTGCACCCCCTTAGAATGACACCAGAAACTAAGTCAGTTATTAAAGTCAATCATCTTTTGTTCATATTGTGACATCATCCTTGAAGAAGGTAAAATGCTGCTTGGTGCTAGGCTCATACCAGCCTGAGACACGTATTCTGAGAGCTCTATGATGTCTCTCTTCATATGGGAGGTATGTCTCAGGTCATTTACTCCCACATGGACTATGACTGAGTCAAATTGATAATTGTGGTCCAATGACCTGAGTGCATGCGTAATGTGGCAGATCCTAACCCCTGATAAACAACTGACTGTAACTTTCTCCTTACTCAGCCTGGTGAGAGGGACATTAGTGTGTCTCATGATGGAGTCTCCAATGACTAAAATGTTGGATTGTATGTGGACTTGCCTTATGGGCTTAGAAGTAGAGGCTCCATGAGGTGTAGTTCTATGTGTTGAAGTGGGTGTTGTTTTGAAAGAGTGTGTTTGGGGCTGCTGAGGGTATTTCTTATGTGTACTTTGTCTAGGAGGTCTTTGTGGTTTAGGAAGGTTATGTGTACGTACCTCAGCATATATGGGTCTATATGTCTGCTTTGAATTGTGCGTGATGGGTGCAGCATGTGTACTACTGACAACCTTATTGACATTAGGAGTACTTTTATATGAAAGCTTTGCCACCAGTGATGTTGTGTAAATACATTTCTCATATACCATATTAGTTTGTCCATGATTGTTAGCCTATCTGTGTATGGTAGATGTTTAAGGCCCTGGTATTCTCTGGTTAGGAACCTCTGTGGTTTCCCCAGCTGCTGCATGTGCTTTGTGAGGTACATGGTGAAAGGTCATTATATTCAATAATGGGCCTTATTACGGAGGAATACTGGGATATTATGACCCACATGCCCATGGATGAGATGCCTTTATGCATGAGGTGGGCCATGTAGAAGGCTTTCCTTACAAAGGAAGCAACATGGTGGTCAAATGTCATGGTGCCATCAAACTGTGTGCCCAAATCCATCATGACTGATTGCATGCTTAGGACATTGTTAGTAATGTGATAATTTGTGGTGACATCACTCTTCTCAAAGGAGATTTTGCTGCATTTTGTGGTATGCAGCCTGAGGCCATGTGTCTGGCACCACTCATGTGTCTGTGTGAGACCCTCTTGGTGGATGTCCACATCACTAGGGGATTTGGTGACAGCACCCAGCATCCAGTCTCCTGAAAACATGGTCAGCCATAGCCCACTGGTTGTGCCCTGCACCTCAGAAGGGAATATCACACATAACAGAGGCTCCAAGACAGAACACTAAGTTATGCCACTAGTTATGGGTCTACTGCTTGATGTGTCTTCTCCTATATTGAGTAGGTGGGTGCTGTCAGTGTGCCAGTGTGCTGCATATCTGGTAACATATGGACTGATGCCTAGTTGAGAGTGTATGTCTATTATGGCCAAGTAAAGAATACTGTGAAAGTCTTTGGCCAGGTCAAGGTAGACAGTATGCACTGTCTCCCCCTCGTCCATGGCTTTGATGACTGCCAAGAATGATTCATAGCTGACGGCCTCAGACTACATCATGCCATCCTGCTGTTGAGGAGTCGCCATATGCAGCAACAATGAGCTGCACTGTGGGCAGACCTTGTGGCATCAGTAAATCACATTGGGCTACAGGACAGAAGCTATGAGCAGGTCCGACACCGGGTCACTGATATAATAAATGCTGCACAGCAAAGGACTGCAGCTGTGGTCAGGGAACATGCTAGCACTGGTGGAGGTCCTGCAACACAACAACCACTCTTCACCACAGAGAAGTTCTTTGCAAACCTGGGTTCAGCCAAGAGCTCACAAGCATCCATCACCCCATACATCATGGAGATGGGTGGCACTGCTTCCACAGCAGAGGAGCATCCAGGTAAGCCTCCTGAGTCAGCACTTTAATACTGTAGCAGTCATAGTGGCAACCTCTGCATACCTGTACACGGATGTCAGGTCAGTCTGCATTTGAGGGGTGAGGGGTTGTAACACACATGTGTGCACACATACTCAGACTCTCAGCAATGTGGGCAGTATCACAGTTTGTACTGTACATGTTGGTATATGCACATGTTATCCTGTACCAGTGCCACATTTGTGTTTGCTGAAAATACCTCTTCCCCACAGTTTCATACGTAAATCTGGTGTGGCCAGAGTCCAACATCCTGTAGCCAGTGAGTGTGAAACTATTTTGTTATGGCTCATCTATACCGTAGGAATGCTAAGGGCTGCCAGTTTACCATGGATACAACTGTTTAGCTTAGCCATAGTACAATACTTGCATGTTCAGTTGTGGAGGAGTTCACTGCAGTGCATTGAACTGGTAATCATAGTAGCTTATTTGCAGGAACTATGACATATTTGCACATATTTTTGTGAAGGTGTATGCAGTTTATTATACAGGGGGTAATAGAATGGTGGTGACAGGTGTACTGTTTTTTAGGTCAAGGCCCAGCCCATACACTGACATGTCGCTTATCTCACAGGTGTATAGCACTGGCAACATTAACCAGACATAGCTGCACTGCATGTTGTTAAGGGCCTATCTTGACTGTGTCTGTTGTGGTCTGCTTATGTGTTGTGCATGGGATTAGTAATAAGGTGTGGTATGTATAATGCAGTTGTGGCACCTCACCTATATGTGTGTGTGTGTGTGTGTGTGTGTGTGTGTGTGTGTGTGTGTGTGTGTGTGTCTGCGTATGTGCATGTGTGTGTGTGTGTGTGTGTGTGTGTGTGTGTGTGTGTGTGTGTGTGTGTGTGTGGATCAGCAGACATAATAGTGAATGCATTAATGTAGTCATGTTGTCTTCCTCCTCACAGGTGACCATGGGGGTTGGAGTGTCCCCCCCTCACAACCTGATATCAGTTCTCTTTGGACTCTGATGATGATGGTGGCCATACTGAGGCAAAAATGGGGTTGTTGGGGGCTGAATCTGTCCCATGGGTTGACATTCCATTTCTTCTCCCAATGTCCCTGAACACAGTCAGTATGCCCACACATACCCAGTCCCTTGAGCCACAAATATTGGTCAGTTAGAGGATGATGGCATTGAACAGGAGAGTGTGGTGACTATGGCATCTATGTAGAGTGTGGAGACTATGGCATCTTTGACTGTAAACACTAGCCATAGCCAGAGAGCTGGCGAGGTCCCACACAAGCAGATTGACAGGGGTGCTCGAAGAAGGACTGCTGCCCATCCACCACCTGTCACAGGTGTTGCATCAAGAGTCACTTGACGCATGTTTCAGTCCATCATGGAGGCACAGACATGTTCTGAATGCAACACCAGATGGATGCTCAAGATCATGGGTCCATCACTGTCTGGCATCCATGATTCCATCCACAACATTGGTGATGTCGTGGATCATTTTGCCGATGTAGTAGACAAATGGAGGGTGAGGCACTGTCAGTCCTTAACCGTGCATTTTCTGTGCTGGAACATGTGGTGGGAGTAGGGTATCAGACATGTGGACATAGGTTAGTACCACAATCAGCTGAGAGTCCACATGGCTGTGCACAGTCACGCTCCCATAGTGGCAGTACCACCAGCACTACAGAAGGGAGGTTTCTGTCCACACCATGACATGGCAGGTCATGGGTATGTGGTCTTGGGTGGTCCCATGAGGAAGACAGTCACAGCAGACAGCAGTCACCATCAACAAGTAGTACCACATCTGACCCTGGCATGGTGGTGCCAATGCCACTCCTAGCAGAGAGCCATCCCATGCTTGTGGCCCAAGGTGGTGAACTGTACATTCTGCCATGTACAGTCCATAGCTGTCCAACATACTCTTATGTAGGGCTAGCACCCCTCCAGACACACACACACACACACACACACACACACACACACACACACACACACACACACACACACACACACACACACACACACACACACACACACACACACACACACACACACACACACACACACACACACACACACTCACACACACACACACACACACACACACACACACACACACACACACAATGTCAACTGTGTGGCACAGCCTAGGCATCTGGCAACCCCACTCCACACCCTGTGCATGTGATGATACCTGTGCCATATCCCTTTCATCCACACCATCGATGCAGGGACATGCAGATATGTGTCTGATGCGCAGAGTGACTAGAGAACATTTAATGACAGTTTTTAGTGCATTAGTGTTATGCCCTATAAGGTGCTGTCTGCTGGCATGTGTCATGAGTACACATCAAAGTGTATGTACCTTTGTTCCATGATGCTGCATTGGTGGTAGTATTGCTGACTGACTGTTGTCTCCCACACCTATTACTGTTTCTGTTCCAGGAGTCTGTGTGCCTACTGGTGCCAATACAGTAACTCAGGATGACATGGTGGCAACACAGAAATGTGACTTCGCCAAGGTATGGCTGTATAAGTGCCTGTTTACCTAGGTGCGTATGTGTAGAACATTATGTCAGGGACAATGGGGGCAGACAGCATAATCTTGCATGCATACCCGGTGACATAATATGCTACTCTTGATACATGTCACCTGAGAGTTCAGAAGGATCATAGGTTCAAAGGATCATAGGAGGTTACTAGAGTAATGGCCCTGGGGCACTTACAAGGCTAGCCATTTATTTTATCCCCAGAAAGAAACATCAGTCAGCACCTGTTGGCCCTGTCAATGAAGGGCACAGGTGGGACCCCTGGGACAGAATTGTGGTTTCCCATCCACTCATCACAGTTGCGCTTGAAGAGGGTCAGTGTGGTACTCTGTTTGATGTGTATGGAAAGTGTATTCCTGAGATAGAGTAGTCTCTGGGAGACAAACCTGTCTCACCAGCATGTTGTGTTGATGTCACATAGATTCAGGCCTGTCGTGCAGGTAATGTGCAAGGGGTTAGACTTATGGAGATGGTGCAGCTGTAGTAGGGCAAGTTCCAACACAGTCCACCTCTGAGCAACCTGTCCAATACTGAGTGGAACAATAGCGATTTGAGACTGTATGTGAGGTATTTCCATGGCCTTTCCAGTTGGTGCAGATATCTGGATAGGTACATACCAAATGGGGTGTTATAGTAAAATATTGGTGTATGGAGTGAGGAGTATAGAGAGGTAATGACCACCTTTTTTTCTGGATACAATCCTTTACCTATGAGATGAACCATGTACAAGGCTTTTCTGACCACTGCCGCTACATGATGGTTGAATGCAACAGTGTTATCAACCTAAGTTCCTAGGTGTCTCAACACAGGTTGTGTGTTTAGGGGGTTGCCATTGATGTGGTAAACAGTGGGGCTGTGTCTTTGCCGACTGGTATGATGAGACATTGTTTTGTGTTTTGCTTGGGTCCAGGACCTTGGCACCAGTCCATAGTTGATGTAAGATCCTCTTGCAGTATGTTAACAACATATGGGGATTCAATGACAGACAACACCCAACTTACAGTCATGCACACACTTGGTCAGTGCCTAAAATGTAGGTAATGACAGGTAGTATTCATGCCTAGATACATGTGGGTTATTTAGGGGCAGCAGCTACTCACAGGGCCTCAAAATGTTTACATATTGCACACACATAGGCAAGACAAACTACAGTTGCCACTTCACCAAATGCCCAATGTGGGATGCTTTTTGTAGTAACGTGAGAGTTGGTAGGACAAACCATACTCGTAGTGAGTGCAATGGACAGAACTTCACTCTTTTTTAAACTATAACAACTTATTTTTGTAGCATTTGCATACATTATGCTATTTCTCATAACATTTAGGTGTTTGTGATGTAAAATGACTGTTTTATGCAACTATAACAATAATTTAAGAAATGTTTGTTGTTCTACACTCTTGGGACAATTGGATTGTTTTAGTTATTTTCACAGGACACACCTAGCCAAATATGGACTGCAACTTGCACAGTGAGACAGGTGGTAGCCCTAAAGCACTCTCACTGCTGCAAGGGGATATATGCACACACACACACACACACACACACACACACACACACACACACACACACACACACACACACACACACACACACACACACACACTGCCCTTGTTGGTAATAGAATCCCTACTTGTCTAGTTATACATACTATATCACTACATATATATCACATGTGCCACAGAACTTATGCATTTTTGGAGTGTCTGTCACTACTGTTCAGGTGGATGACATTTGCAGGTCCTGTAAAGGTTGACATGTGTGTGTGTGGGGGGGGTTAACAGGTTTTTACAGGCCCTTAAAATTTTGTTACCATTGTGCTCACAGAGGCAAGACAGCCACAGTGCTGTGAGAGGATATGCTTACACACACACACACACACACACACACACACACACACACACACACACACACACACACACACACACACACAATCACACACTCACAAAGTTGCCAGCTTTGAGAATAGAACCCCTACTTATCCAGTTATATACACTATAGTACTATGCACTTGTCATATGCGCCACAAAGCTAATATGTTTAGAGAGTGTCTAACTATGCTTCTAAGGTGGATGACATCAGTAGGCCCTGAAAAGGTTGCCAGTGGGGAGGTTAACAGGTTTGCACAGGCCCTTAAAATTTTGTTACCATTGTACTCACAGAGGCAAGACAGCCACACTGCTGTGAAAGGATATGCTTAAAAACACACACACACATACACTCAGAAAGTTGCCAGCATTGAGAATAGAACCCCTACCTATCTAGTTATATACACTATAGTACTATGCAATTGTCATATGCACCACAGAGCTAATGTATTAAGAGAGTGTCTAACTGTGCTTCTAAAGTGGATGACATCAGTAGGCCCTGAAAAGGTTGCCAATGGGGGGTTAACAGGTTTGCACAGGCCCTTAAAATTTTTACCATTGTACTCACAGTGGCAAGACAGCCACACTGCTGTGAGGGGATATGCTTACACACACAGACATATACACACACACACACACACACATACACTCAGAAAGTTGCCAGCTTTGAGAATAGAACCCCTGCCTATCTAGTTATATACACACTATAGTACTATGCACTTGTCATATGCGCCACAGAGCTAATGTGTTTAGAGAGTGTCTAACTGTGCTTCTAAGGTGAATGGCATCAGTAGGCCCTGAAAAGGTTGCCAATGGGGGGGGGTTAACAGGCCCTTAAAATTATATAGCCAACACATATAAATATAGTTGCTGTTGTTGGGATCAGAACCCCTACCTATACAGATGTATATACTATAGTGCTACATATTTATCACATGTGCCACTGAGGTTATGTGTTTGGAGAGTGGCATGTCTCAATGTGCTTCTAATGTGGATGACATCAGCAGGCCTTGTAAAGTAAGCCAATGTGGGGGTTAACAAGGCACAGGCCTTAAAATGTATTACCATTGCACACACATAGGCATGATAGAAACACTGTTGGAAGGAGATATACTTACGCACACACACACTCACAGAGTTGCCATTGTTGGGATTATAACACCTACCTATCTAGTTGTATAGAGTACACTGTTACGTACATATTGCATGCACCACAGAGTGTATGTCTTTGGAGTGTGTCTGCCACTGCTGTTGGGGTGGATGACTTCAGCAGCTGTTGAGAGGGAAGCCACTGCTGTGGAGGACATTAGTCACAGGTCCATAAAATGACCATTGCACAAACATAGGCCTGTTGGGCGTTTGTATTTGAAATATCTACACACACTCAAGGTGAATGATGGGAGGTTAGAACCCATACCTACCTACTAATAAACACTACAGCTCAAAGTAGTAGTTGTATGCACCACTGGTAACAATTGGTGTGCAAGTGGCTGCAGCACTACATCACTCTATACCTTTGTGTGTGTGTGTGTGTGTGTGTGTGTGTGTGTGTGTGTGTGTGTGTGTGTGTGTGTGTGTGTGTGTGTGTGTGTGTGTGTGTGTGTGTGTGTGTGTGTGTGTGTGTGTGTGTGTGTGTGTCTCCCCCTCTCTCTCTGTCTCTCTCTCTCTATATATATAATATATATAATATATATATATATATATATATATTTATATGTGTGTGTGTGTGTGTGTGTGTGTGTGTGTGTGTGTGTGTGTGTGTGTGTGTGTGTATATATATATATATATATATATATATATATATATATATATATATATATATATATATATATATATATATATATATATATATGTATGTATATAAAACTCTACAGTTACATATATATCTTGTATGTGCCACATACTGGTAGGTAAGGGTAATTGTGTCTGATGGGGATAGGGAGAGATAGTGCAGTATAAATAGCTGTGTGTATGCACAGAGATATTTTGAGATCTCAGTTCTATAGACAGATGAGGCTTCAGACATGGGCTGAAATTAGCTAAGTTTAGGAGCATGCCCAGTGTGACTGTCAGTACTTACAAGGGGACTCCAGTCCAGACCTACCTGTACCCTAGTCCGGGATTTTGTGTGCTACAGCCAGTTGTCTGCTGCATCTGATTACACAGTCCAGCACCTCCCTGATATAATGCCCAAGGAATTCCTCAGCTGTGTGCTGGCCATAATATCTGACTCATACCTAGGGTGTGTGCAGACTGTATTAGACTGAACGTTTTTTTATCATATGTCTGGTATGTTTTACATAGCAGTGTGATTTCCTGGTAGATCAGTGGCAGATCATAATAGATTGACATGAGAAACTGCTGACAGGCATTTTAGTTACTGACTGCATACACAGCAGAGAACCCATGCTACTGCATGACCTGTTCTACTCTGCACTTTCTACATGTGTCTGGTCAATAGTTCATCCTTCTCCTTATACTTGTCCCTTTGTCCCTCTCCTGTTCCTAGCTTTGTCCACAGTTGCAGCTCTATGTAGTTGTAGGTATGCTGTGACTGGGGTACAGGATGTAACAACACACACAGGGTTACAGACTTCACACCTCTGACTGTACCTGTTTTGAAGGATGTCTAGCATTGTGCCCTACATGTTTGCTCTGGTCCTCAGACAGTTTATGTTGTATTGGTATTATAATGCTATAAGGTGCCCATACCTCTCAATGTCTTAGAGCAAGAAATTTGGACAAAGCCATATATGTAACAGTGGGACACAGGCCAAAAAATAGGGACAATTTTTTTTTTAATATTGCTCTTACAAACTTAGGCAGTTGGTAGAATAACAGGTTTCATATTAGCATGATTTTTTCTGAAGGGTATGAAGTATGCATCTCAAATGTCTGTCATTATTTTCTAACATCAACCTTTACTGATTTGCCAATAGTTTGTCAGAAAACTGCAATGTTATGAAAAACAGACCAGAAATATGAGGCAAAACTGTGGACATTTTGCAAAACCCTGTACATTTGAGAGGTATGATAGTGCCCACTGGCATGTTATAAATACTGACAAAGTTATATGATGGCCTTGACATCCTGCTGCTACTCTGACTTGTTACCACCCGCTGTTCTACTAGCCACCATCTAGGTTACTCAGAGCTCTGACCATACTTGTGGCCCCCTGTCCCTCCATTGTCTCTGACTTTGTCCGGCTTTCTTGCAATAACAAATAGTGACATATGGACAATCTGCAGAACTCCTACCATAGGTGTAGCTCACATGAAAAATAGAAGATGCAGTCAGTCTTGAACCATGAACACCATCAACCATGGTAATGTATGTAGCCCACTAAGCCACAACAGCCACCAGACAGTGCAGTTTAATTCCTGACACTATCAACCACAGACATAACTAGCACATTGACCCCTGCATATTGTGGAAATGGAACATGTCACCAGGTTGTTTGGGACAGCCCTGGGATTATGTAGTCTGCTGCTATTACCTTGCAAACATAATTATACTGCAGTTGTATGGGAACACAGGTGTGCTAGGGGTAGGGGACTCTAGCATTGACAGCCATGCATCTGTCCTATGACCCTGCTGTTTGTCATTTCCCTCACATAGTCCAGTGGATTTTGCTCCCTTGGGGCCTACTGCATATTATGGGCAGCCAGTATTGAGCAGACAGCTCCTATTGTCCCTTCCCTGTGATGTACCTGCCACAGCTGTTTCAGCAGGATCATATTGTGTAGCATGGCACATACTGAGAACTTGTGTGCACACATAGCTGGAAAGTACAGCACGGCTCCACCAGATATATCAAGGCAGTGGAAACATGACTTGAGCAGCCCAAACACATGCGCTATGATGTTCCTAGTTTGTGCATGTGCCTCATTATGGCATTCTTTGGTAGGTGTGTGTGCATTTCTGATGGGTGTCATCATCCACGGCTCCAGTGCATAGCTAGCATCCCCAAGGAGATGGCCATACAGGGAGTCCCCCTGGCAAACGTCTGGTACAGCTGTGGAGGTTCCAGATGTGGGAGTTGTGATAACTGCCAGGGCTGCCAGCACACACATTCATGATAATGCCCTGGGCATTACACCTGACCTGGCAGATGATGGAGTGATACCCCTTGTGGTTGACTATACCCTCCTCACCAGGTGGTGCTTTGATGTGGACATGAGGGAAGTCTATGGAACTCAGTACCTCAGGGTAGTATACTACATCATGGAAGAGGTGCATATTGCTGGCCCTCTCCTCAGGGGTGTGGGGTAAATATATGTGCTCACTCACATGTGTTTGCATGGCAGCCAGGAAATCGTGGAGTACCCTAGATGCAGATGCCTGTGAGACCCTGATCATGTCCCCAATAGTCTTTGAAAAGTACCTGTAGCTAATATTCTAAGGGCTACATATACCTTTGTTTCCACTAGGATGGGTTCCCCTCTGTTGGCTCGGGGTCTGAGTTGAGGGTGGCAAAGCTCGGTGAGTTCTTGTAGTATGTCTCTGTCCACCCTGCAGCAATCTAGCATCTCCACCTCATGTAGCTCCTGGAAGGTTACCCTGGGCCTGAACACTCTTCTCATTTTCAGTCTAGGCCTATTGTCAGCATCAGCACCAGCACTGACCTCAGCCTCTAGCACATACAGATGTAGCAAAGCAGCAGCAGCCCTTATCATTTTGCCAGTTAAAATTCCCAATTGTGCACTCCAATGGTGTAGAGTATGTGGGAAAAATTAGACTGAAGGGTGTATGCATACTTTATAGTGGTGTGCTGCAATTGCAGCCTGTGTGATTGACTTACTATGATGCATTCCACCTGCCAGATCTATCACTGAATATTTTGAATTGCCCAATGTCAGTGGAACAGGACTTATCAGTCATTTATACTTTATTGCCTTTCCCAGGCTATTTCCTTGTATTTACTTTCACTACTAAGCACTGGGGCATGGCACGCAAACCTGTGGCACTAGTATAAACAGTGCTCAGCAGTTAGACACATCTCCATGCATGGGCATGTTCTCCATAGTTTAAACCAGCTAAAACATGCACCCCGTAATTAAACAAAGCATAGCAGCACTGGACCCCCCCCCCCGCTTAGCTTTGCTTAGCTGAGCGCAAATGGGCACTGGCACTGCTGAGCTCCAATCTGCTTAAACACAGCGTGACACACCCCCTTTTGATGTCAGCTATCTGATCTACTGACACCAACACAAATCTGGCCCTACTCAGGTTTTATCTGTGGACACAGTGGCCCAGTTTTGCTATTCAGTAACCCCAGTTCATTTACATACAGATCCTTGCATATTCATTGGATACTTCACTACTCCAGGACCTGCCTCCTTAGCAATGACTGACACCTGTCATTGTACACTATGCATGCAGGGCACTATAATGCATCATTTTCGCAAATGTCTTATTTTCAGTTTTTCAACATTTTAATATATATATTTTTTTGCATAACGACATGTTTGAGTATCGCTGCACGCCGTGCAAACATAATATGTGTATTACAAAATATATATATTTTATAATGCTTTGCATTTTTTTTTGGACTCACTGGGCATAGTTTTGGCCATTTCCATCCCTACATTGCAATACCCAACCTTGTTTTTGGGCTTTTACAGCCCGTTTAATTTTTTTCATTTCTCTACATGGTTACATTCCGTGTACATTTCTGATACCAACACACCTCCTACACAGGTACTGTGCAGCTTATTGGATTGCAAACCACCCTCATTTGCATTGATTTCACCTGCTTATGAGATGATTTGCATTCCATTGACACTTTCATGTCCACATGCTTGTGCACACCACTCTGCTCTGTTTAATGGATTGCTCAGCTGCCGGTTTCCTTGTTGGGGCCGTGCAAGTATGCCTACACAGAAAATCACTTTGTGTAGGCTTTATTGAATTCTCCCCATGTCTTCTCTATATTATGAAAGAAGTTTCCTCTGTCAGACTGTTTTTAAATAATAAAGATTAGTTCCAACTAGCAGACCTCTTCCTGTTGCACACTGAATCCTTAGAGAAATTTCCAGGCCCTGGTCACAGCCAGCCAATACTATCTTCCCACTTCTAACTCATGTGTTATGGGCCTCTTATCTTGCACTGTGTACCCATAGATAAAACTTTGGTGCATCCAGGCATAAGACTTTCTAGCTGCAGCAAATGTGGAACTTTTTCATTCAGGAAGCATCCATTGCTGGCTTGGGGAGTCACATGATAGAGATGCAAAGGTATGGTTGCCTTTCAGAAAATCAGTTAATGTCAATCTGTGGTTCACTTAATTTGAACTTCCCTTCTTCTGTCATTCTAATCTGCTCCCTCATGAGTATTAATTTTATGTATTTAATTTTATTTATTTCACATTTGTTTATGAGAAAAGCCTGGGCAATAACCCCTTTTCAGCAGAAGTCAGGGGAAAAAAGCTCCACAATTAAATCAATTTGACAGACCAAGAAAACAATATATATATATACACCAATAAATCAAAAAATAGTTGTAGAATAATTGTGTTGACTCAAAAATATACAAACAGAGGTCAAATTCCACTTATGGTAGCCAAATAATTTATTCTTATAACAAAATGAGCGCTTTCGTCTTGAATAACAAGTCTTATATATACACACACAGAAGAAAACACTATTTATAGCATTCATTTACAAAGTGTGTACATAGGGCTTATGCTTTTTGTCAGGTAACAGCTACACTCTCCGTCACCTCCTAGATTAACAGTGAACTTGCTGCTACACATATTCACTAAAGGAGGTTACTGACAACAGCAACTCTATCACTGCCCTTGTTTTCTGGGAAGGAGAAAAGGCATATACCCTGCACCCTTCCTTAGCCAAGCCAGCTCTCCATGTACATGTATTTGTTAGCAAACTCCAGTTAAGGATAGCATGGTCAGGAAAAAAAAACACACTCTGTGACAGCAGACAGGAAGACAGGCTATCTCTCAGGTGTATCCCGCAAGGTGTTTTGCATCATCATCGTTTTATTCTCTGAGCTGTTAATATCAAACTGTGAATTTCTAACACACAAGCAGGCGCACACACACACACACACACACACACACACACACACACACACACACACACACACACACACACACACACACACACACACACACACACTCACACATACACACACAAACACTTTGTGCTCACACGTACACTTGCACATGCACATGCACGCAGATACATTTAGATGGCATTAAACATGTAGTACGTTTTGTTATCCTTTGTTCCTCCTAGCTGTATATATTCAGTGATCTAGCATAACTAATACTCAAATGCATTTAGTTTACATTAATTTGTCAATTTTTTGATCAGATTTGTTAACAGTCTTCTCATTTCTTGGACTATGCATGTTCCCTGTGTGTACTCAGCAATGAATTGTACAGCAGAAGGATAATTTGTCATTTTGTAGATTCAAGGTGCTTCTTTGTAAAGCCAAGTGTTGTATTTGATGTGGCAGTATTCTTCAGCACTGCATACTGTCAATATCCCTACCTCACACTTGGACTGCTAAATTCTTTATATTCTCTACATCCTGCTTGTTTTTACTAAGGACTAACCCTAACCTAACCAGACAATGCTTTCTCAAAGCACTTTCACTCAGAAATGGATCACATTGTACTTTTTGGCATTGAGCAACAACTGTTATTTTTCAGCTATATGCAGGCCTGTCCAGCTGGTCTAGTGGACCAGCACTTTCAGAAAAGTATTGCTTCAGTCTTCATGTAATTTTCTAGCAATTTGATATTGTCTACAAACTTTCTCTAATGTCTAAAATAGATACACTAAGTGTGAGGTCTAGCACAGGTTTGTGAGACATTTAACTTCTTACCAGTCTTTCAGATTATACTATCCATGTCATTAAAAATAAGACTGGTAGTAAAATTCAAAGACCTAAAATGTAAAGACATCTGAATTAGACTCAAGAAACTAAACTGACACCTGGTAATACATATTAACTGCATTCTCTGCAGGGAAAAAATCCTTCTGCAAATTCTTAACTCCTGGCATTATATAACATTAACTCACTGCTATCTTCCAAATAACTAAGAAAAAATAATTCACCTTTCACAATTGGAGAGTTTATATTGCTGATAACAAGTTCAGCTTATCATTCCCCAGAAATTCCAATGACTTCCATTGCACATTCTGTACTCTTCCCTTTAGGCAGGTTTAACTAATCCAAAATAGTTGATTGACCTGTCCTTTTCTTATCAAATAAAGAAAGATCTCGGTAGCACAGCCCCTCATGGAGGTATACTAGAGATTATCACTCTCATAGAAAGTCTATTTTTATTTATTTGTTTATTTTTGTGAAAATAGATTGGTATCTTTTGTATCATAGTCCAGTCTTATACAATTCTTGCAACTCCCAGTCTGGATTTCTTTTTATAGATCAAACATTTGAAGATAGGTGTTAATAAAATATAAGTCTGAGATGAAATGACAAAATCAACACATAGCAACCAAATGAAAAAAAAAATCCTGTTCATAAAAAATATAAGAAAACAAAATTGTAGCCTTCTTGGGATACTAGAGCATTAAGAAGGGTCATTGGAGAAAAAAAGAGATGAGATAAGCACCTACAGAAAGAAATAGTGATAGTTATAAAATATATAATGGGAAAAATCAGTAAACCATAACAAAAGTTAAAAGGCAAGTACATACTGATTCTCAGTGACAGACAAAGATATAACTATACGGCCTAATATGGGTATGTGCAGAAGAGTTATACAGATCAGGCTATTGGAATTATGAAACAGGAAGATAATGACATCATATCAATCCCTTATGAGACTGTATGTAGGCTAAGGGATCATTTTCTCACATTTCAAATGATGACTAATGGTAGAAAGATTAAATAAATGAAACAGTTGTAACCTGCATGGAATGCTCACAAATTATGGTATTACTGCATTATTGCATTAAAAAAAAAAAAAAAAAATATATATATATATATATATATATATATATATATATACATATATATATATATATATATATATATATATATATATATATATATATATATATATATATATATATATATATATATATATATATATATATGTAGATCTAGGACGTTTGAGCGAGTGATCAAACGTCCAAATCCATAACCACTAAACATACTTCAATGAAAGAGCTTTAACCAAAAAAGAGCTTCTGTTAAAGCGTGTCAATAAAAATAAAAAAAAAAACACTACATTTCCATTTTTTCAGGGGGAGTTCTCCTTCCTGCACCCCCCATGTGAGGGGCTGTACCCCCCACACCCCCCTACTTTAATATTTTCTCTACGAGACTGCACTACATTGGGCGAAAAGGCAATTTTCCCCTATCCGCACTGTATTACGGCTTCGACAACAGGCATACTTATGTGAAAGTGCTTCTTCGGTGAAAAGCACTTTCACCTAAGTATGCTCGCGCTTAATGGATCTGGACGTTTGATCTTTCGATCAAGCATTCTAGATCCATATATATATATATATATATATATATATATATATATATATATATATATATATATATATATATATATATATATATATATATATACAGATATGACTCCTGGGCAGGGTAACTTGAAGGGGATGTTCCTATTTAGTATCAGGGAATTTTTGAGAAAATGTCTTTCACTCCTTTTTCAAAAAAAAAAAAAAACTTACAATGAGGGGTAGCCCCTGAACTGGGAAAGGCTGCATATGTAATTTCAATACATAAAGGAAGGCTTTACACAGTTACACTTACCAGCTTGGTTAGAAAAGGAACTTGCTGTAGTGCACGAACGAGAAACCACTAACTCCAGGAATAATTCTTTATTCAATTGGTTGAGCTCTTTCATTCCCTTGAATGGAACTTCATCAGAACTAAAGACATTATAATCAATTTGCATTTTAAATAACACACATTTTACATCACATGATACAATACTTCCAATCATAAAAGTATTTCAATAAAACAATTAAACAACAATTAAACTCATAATTAAGTCAATTACACACCAGAGTATTTTAATTTTAAGAGAGAATTGATGCAGCATGATTTGTTCGACCCTGGGATTGAAAAAATTTTATCATGTGATGTAAAATGTGTTTTTTTAAAATGCAAATTCATTATAATGTTTTTAGTTCTGATGGAGTTCCGTTCAAGGGAATGGAAGAGCTTAACTATTGAATAAAGAATTATTCTTAGTGCCAGTGTTTTGTTGTTCATGCACTGCAGCAAGTTTTTTTGTGAATTTATCAGTTTGTTTTTACTTGCATTGGTGTATGATTATTGGCTGGTTAGCAAAGGCTTTGAAAGAATTTTAATGACATCAAAGGATAGAAATTTTTCTTATGTTGAGTTAGAGCAGCATGCTTTTTAAAGGGCAGATCCATTGTAACAAACCTGATTAGATTTTATTTATATGTGGTTCAGGATTAAGATAATAATATACATATATATATATATATATATATATATATATATATATATATATATATGTATATATACGAGTCGAGCATATATATATATATATATATATATATATATATATATATATATATATATGGATCTAAGACTATTGAATGAAAGTTCAATAGTCCGAATCCACATTCACTGAACACACTTCATCGAAAGCGTTTTTAAACGAAAAAGCACTTTCGCTAAAGTCCTCAAAATAAACACACACAAAAAAAAAAAAAACAAAAAACAAATAACTAACGTTTATGCAGGGGGGGCAAGTGCCCCTGCACCCCCATGCTGTGCCCCCCACACCCCCCTACTTCTATATTCTCACTCCGAGATTGCACTACAGTGGGGAAAAGGGAATATTCCCTCATCCTCACTGTGCTACGATCTCAACAACAGCCATTCCCCCCTGATTTTCCCTATATCTTATCATACTTTTTGCAAAAGTGCTTTTTTGGGGAAAAGCACTTTCACCAATGTATGCTCGGCGGTTTCACTTTCGGTGAATCTGCTGTTCGTGCATTAGTATGGATCCCATATATGTATATATATATATATATATATATATATATATATATATATATATGTATATGGGTCTAGGACGCATGCTCGACTATCATATGTCCGAATCACAAAACATCGAATACACATACACGAAAGCGCTTAACATCGAAAAGCACTTCCGTATATGTGTAGTTCAAAAAAAATCTACGTTTCTGCAGGGGGGCTTTGCCCCCCTGCACCTCCACACACCCCCTTACTTTATTATTCTCACTCCGAGATCGCTCTACAGTGGGGAAAGTTAATTTTCCCTTACCCGCACTGTAGTCCGATCTACGAAACAAGCACACATACACGGAAGCGCTTGTCGATGTTAATCGCTTTCGTGTATTTGTGTTCGAAGTTTTGTGATTCGGATATATGCTAGTCGAGCATGTGTCTGGATCCCATACATATATATATATATATATATATATATATATATATATATATGTTACACTTAGACTTAGCTAAATCTTTTGTTGCATTGCCACATACTGTAGGTCTGTTAGCAAATCAGTAAAAGACTCTGGTTTTGAACACTATGCAATTTGATGGATAAGAGCTGGCTAATGGGTAGAACAGTTAAAATATGTGTTCATGGGTTGTACTCCAAAGTTTATTACATAAATGGAGGGGTTACCCAAGGTTCTGCATTGAGGTCTTTCCTGTTCTATATCTTTATATCTATATTTCATGTTGTGAGAGAATGTTGGCTTAGCAAGTTTGTTGATGATGCTAAAATAGTAGCTGTGTATTATCAATAAGTGATCAGATGCTTCTCCAAAAGTATTTGGATGGTCTGTGTGGATGGGTACAATTAAATAATGTAGAAAGTAATAATTCAAAAATGTAAGGTGGTGCAGTTTGGAAGATATTATCTGTGATAACAATATTGTCTAGTCTCCACTATTATAGGGAAATGTGAATAATACTTGATGTTGTGAGTAAGGCCTTATAGTAAAAAAAAGGTAGGTACTCACCATAACAAGAGATTCATGTTGTCCTATATTCATCTGATTCAACAGATGGGTCTTGGATTGGACTCATATCCAGTCTTGGCACTTCCAAACTAATCTATCCAGGGACACAACAGAGGAAATATATAACTACTCAAAACAGACTCAAGGCAAGGTTCATCCAAGTGCATCCACAGTTTATCCACAAAAAATCAAGACAGGCTTATACAATCAAGGTTAGCGCTTTCATCCAAACCAAATGAAAGAACTTCATCAGACAATTACAAACCATAAAAAGCCAGTATAAATAATTCAAACATAATGACATCACTTCCCCTGATGACAATTTAAAGACATATTTTTCCCATTAACAATTCATATACTTCACTGTTATGATAAATAAAATCAACTTCACTACATATCACACATATTTTTACAATGCAAATACACATACTAAACACATTTGTTAGTCTTACACTTAAAATATTATCTTTCTAAAGCTTTTTAAATGTAAAATACATTTCAGAGAGCACTGGTCATTAAGGCCAGGGCTAGCAAAAGCATTAACTTTGAGCTGCCAGTAAAGCTCTTTCTCCTCTAAAGGAAGGGGCCAAGGGCCTCCTCTGATGTACTTAGTGACATCATCAATTATTAAATAGTTAAAGGAGTTTTCAGGGTTTTCAGAGACATGTTTGGCCAAAGCATTCGTGATGTTAGCTTTCCCAATATTATATTGGTGTTCGTATACACTAAGCTTAAAGTGTCTCTCTGTTTTACCAATATAAAACCCTGGGCAGCATTAACATAAAGCAATATACACAATGCCACAGCTTTCACAATTATATTTACCTTGAACTGATATGTTACATTATTAAGGATGAAGTAATTAGCAACTATCATAAATTTACAGAAGTTGCACCTACCACATTTTGTCATTCCCAATTTTGAAGGGTACGCCTTAGTATTATTTTCAAAAATATTCTTTAGGTTATTCCCTCTTTTGAAAATCAACCCAGGGCTAGCACTAAATTTATGCTGAATAAAAGGGTCATCTAATAAGATTCTCCAATTTTTTAATAGGTTCTCACGTACGGGCCCGGCATCCATAGAAAAAGTTGTAATAAATTTAAAGTATGGTTATTAACAACTTCATCTTCAATATTTCCATTTAATTCCCCAGCAATAACATCTGCATGAGCATTTAATACCAACTCATTCAGGGATGATTCCATTAGTACATCCATGGTGTTATTCAGTAAGGGCTTAAACCAACTACTAGCCCTTTTTCTATGAACCTCATTTATAATATCGTCTATTAGTGCAAGAGGGTAACATCTCTTCAAAAACATATTTTTAGGTTCTTACATTCGGACATAGATTCAGAGTCCAATGTGGTCATCATAGCAGCTCATACTAGTTGGCCTTTGATAACTGTTTTTTTCTGGTGAAATGGGTGAGAGCTGTTAAATTGTAATAATGTTTGGAGTACATGGGTTTTCTAAAGATCTTAGCCGCATATCTCCAATTAATGAGGTCCTTTGATAATTCAACATCTAAATAGGAGATAGTGTCAACCCTAAATTCAAATGTAAATTTAAGGAATGATGCAAATCCAGAAATAGTACTGACAAAGTTTTCTGCATCAACTAAATCACTCCGAAAAATGATGAATATGTCATCCAAAAATCTAGTGTCCCAGAAAACTCTGTCTATATATATAGGATTCTTAAATAAGAATTCACATTCCCAGTATGCTATTACACAATTAGCAAAGCTACCCCCACAAGGGGGAACCCATAGCAATACCAGTTTGTTGTAAAAAATATTCACCATTGAAAATCAGAATGTTGTTAAATAAAACATTTTCTAGTAAATATTCAATAAGATCCACTTCAGATAATGGACCCCTTTTAAAGAAAGGAATTCTCTGACCCAACTGATGCCAAGGTCATGAGGGATCACTGTATAAAGATCCTTGACATCAATGGTCAGGAAGTTATAATTACCCTGAAAGTTTAAGGCGTTTAAGGAGTTTAAGAAATCCCATGAGTCCCTACAAATTTGGGATTCACTATCCATGAATTTCTTAAGTTTCTGATCCACAAGCTTAGCACATCCATATGTGATACAGATCCTACCATCCACTATGGGTCGGAATGGAGGATCATGCAAGTCCTTGTGGATTTTAGGTAGCTCAAATATTACTGGTGTAAGGAAGTCAAGATGTTGAGATAATTCAATGTTTTCATGTCAATGCGGTTATCAATAAACAGGTTATTAATTAAAGACCTTATCCGCTGACAAGCACCATTAAATTAATTTAAAGAAATTTTTACATAGGTGTCAGCATGTAACATATCTAGCATTTTATTGGTATAATTGAATTCACCCATGAAAATAAGGCCTCCACCCTTATCAGGTTTAAGAATTTGAATATTTTGTGATTTCATTAAATCTAAAACATTCCTTTCACTATCCAACAAATTAGGTACATATGTTTTCAAGGGTCGCTTCCATAATAAACTCCTAATGTCTAATTCACAAAGTTTCTAAAAAAATAATACTGTATTGTTCAAAGGTGGGTTGTGTATACTAGAGACACATAAATCATTGTGAATATAAGTATTATGTCCTAGAAGGAATGTAAGGTTTAGCTTATGTGTAAAGATTTTTAAGCCCAGTGATGTCTTTGCCAAGTCCGCCCATTTACTAGACACAAAAGAAAGTCCTTTTGATAGCAAGTCAACAAGCACATGAGGTGGATCAAATTCTGTGTAGTTATATATACGAAAATCACCATTAATGTTTAAATGGATCCATAACCATTCATGGTTATCTGTAATGGATCCATTGTTAATAATGGGTTCTATTTCTGGCATTTGTTGTTTCTTTTCTGCTTCTGTGAATTCCACGAGCCATGGTTCGACTGTCACCTATTCACTTTCACAGCCATCTGAAAATCCTGATTTTGAGAGCTGTTATGGTTCTCCTGCTGTTGTTGAAGACGTTTGCTATATCTAATAGGTCCACTGATGTCATCTGACTCGGTTTCTCATGTATCAGGGATGTTTTCATTACTATTCATGTGACCTCAGGTGTGTCATTATGGTAATTCACTAATGGTTGCCTTATCGTGTTAGTTGGGAATTCATGTATATTAAGTATGGGTGGAGCAGGGTGGGTAACACCAATCAGATAGTCTTTCCGATTGCGTTCTAATTTCTTTATTTTAGTAGATTTGAGCTTAATAAGTGAACTCTCTACACTCTTAAAAATACGATCAAAGTCGTATTTATAGCGGCAAAAGTCTTTATCATCTTTTATACAGAATTCTAAGCAAAGTAATTCATCCTTTAGCATTGGCATTGTGGTATTGTAATTGTTAATCAGTAAATGTAAGAATTCACAGCCTTGGTTATCAAAAAGCTGTATAAGTTCTTTAAAGAAAGCAGAGTTGTGTAAGAGCCCAGTTGCGTAATGCCACTGGCGCAAACCCTTAGGGATATAACGTCTGCTGATACATTCCTGTAGATAGGAAACTTCTAACTGAAATTTTTTGAATTTAAAAAGTTTAGAATCAAAGAGTTTTAGATTATTAACAATGTCAGTTCCTGTTTCAGAGTTTAAAGCATGAGTGCTCTCAGTTGATAAATCACTTAATAAATTCACAGGTTTGTTAAGGCACTCAAGCAAAGAAGGCAACATACCTTGTGTTGTTGGGTGATTAGAGCTGTTAGCAGGGGAAATATGTGAAGGACCAGTCACCGGTTGGTGCTGGGATGAATGTAAAGATGTCAAAGGCACATCATCCACTACCACGACCAATTCACTAGTGCCATGCCTTGCATGAGAGATAGTAGTAGCAGCCTGTGAATTTGGTAGTTGAGCATTCAGTCTTTTGGTTAAATCATCTACTTGATTAGCCAAACATTGAATAATGGATGTCAAGTTTAACACAGCATTTGCTTCAGTAGTAGAGTATGAATTAATATTCTCCAGTGAGAACAGCAACTGGTGACTAGGAGGTGAACCACTTGCCATAATAACAACCAAGAGCACAACAGAGTAAATATATAACTACTCAAAAGACTCAAGGCAAGGTTCATCTAAATTACATCCACAGTTTATCCACGAAAATCAAGACAGGCTTATACAATCAAGGTTAGCGCTTTCGTCCAAACCAAAGGAAAGAACTTCATCAGACAATTACAAACCATAAAAAGCCAGTATAAATAATTCAAACATAATGACATCAATTCCCCTGATGACAATTTAAAGACATATTCTTCCCATTAACAATTCATATACTTCACTGTTATTATAAATAAAATCAACTTCACAACATATCACACATATTTTTAAAATGCAAATACACATACTAAACACATATGTTAGTCTTACACTTAAAATATTATCTTTCTAAAGCTTTTAAATATAAAATACATTTTAGAGAGCACTGGTCATTAAGGCCAGGGCTAGCAAAAGCATTAACTTTGAGCTGCCAATAAAGCTCCCTCTCCTCTAAATGAAGGGGCCAAGATCCTCCTCTGATGTTCTTAGTGAGATTATCAATTGTCCCTCTTTGTCCTTATCTTTTTTGACAGAACTTGTCAATCCCCTCAGAGGGAGATGCTGGCATCATAGATGACTGATGAGCAGCAACAAACATTTCAATATTAACTTGTCTTTCTGACTTTGTAAAGCTTTATTTCCAAAAGAAGCACAGGCTTCACAGTTAATATCCAGGAGGGCCACCTCCAAGCAATATGCACATAGACTCATGGGTCCTGGGGGTAGGATTTTGTGGCCACATTTGAAACACTTCTTGTCAGACATGACAGAGAAGGCATACAAACAACTCCACAGCACAACAACACTCTAAGGGCAGCAACAGTACTAGATTTAGTAAGGATTTACTACACAATTAAAAGATATCTACTAGTTTTAGAAGCAAAAAGGGATACTATATCCACTAAAGTATAAGATTTACCAGATCAAGAAAAGTGAACGTTCTTTTTTTCTTAAGATAAATGCAAATATGAGAGTAGGGAATGTAAAGAGAGAGAGAACCAAAGCTTGAACAGAAGAAAATGAAATTTTTTTATTGACTTATTTTCACAAAGAAGTGGAGACCATTGCCCCTAGAATCCTACAACCATTCAGTTCAGGTGAGATCTGAGGTATTCAAGGAGAAGCAGACAGGGATCATGGGTAGCGGAGGAGTCAGAGCCCTAGATCTATGTGTTTGGAGTGCTGAGACTGGATCCAAGTCAGATCCAAGGCCCATTTGTTGAATCAAATGAAAAAGGTCAATAACCTTAAGAACTATGCTTAGAACTATAGCATCAAAAAAGTTTAGAATTCTGAGACCAATATATAAATCATTTATAAGATCACTAATGGAATCTGTTGTAGGTTTTTGTTTATATTCAGGAGATCATCTTTTTAAGTTGGGAAAAAAAGTAAAATGATTCATTACAAAAAGTTTATGGGCATTGGCTGTTTGGAATATGAGGAAAGTTTGAAAAGGCTGAATTTATACTCTGTGCGGTATAGAATTTATATAAGTGGCAATTAATTTGGATTTACAAAAATATTACAAGAGAATTTTTGAGGTGTACTGTAAATGTATCAGTTCTGGAACATGAAAAGTTAAGAAATAATAATTTGTTGTTGGACTAAGAGTACAACTTCAGAATAGTGATTTATTACATTACTTTGACAGCCTAACCTATTATTTTTGTAACAGTCTTTTATTATTATTTTCTTGGATGATGTATAAAAATGGCTGTACTGCAAATATAAAAAGTGATGGGACCAACAGTCTTGAAAATAGTTTGTAAATATGTTAGGATGTCTTATGTCATATTAAAGATTTATCTATTCTATATGATCTTGTACTGTTTTGACTATGGTCAGCTTTACATCTAATATGGTTCATTAATAATTTCTCACACAGGCATTACTTTTAAAGTAGGTATAAACATAATTTTAATTTTGCTCATCCTTTCTTCTAGGTTTTAATAAATAGCAGCTGTGAATTTTATTTTATTTCAAACCAAAAAGAGCAGCATTTCTGAAAATTGTCATTAAATAGTGTTGCAGATGTTTAATTTGTTTTAGAACTGAATCTATTTTCTTAAGTTTCATATACCAAGAAATACACTAATTAATTTCAAAAGGAATAAAAGCTAAAGTGGTACCCAACCAGTTGTAAAGAAAGTTTCCTGATTTTTATTTATTTCCCAAAATAAATCAATAAAAGATTAAAGGCTACCAAACTTGTTTGAAAGAACATTTTTTGATTTTATTAATTTCCCAATAGAAATCAACGTGTTCTCTATTGCTTTGGTAAAGTTATATCTCACAAAGTAACTAAGGCTGATACGTGGATTAAAGACAGAGTATGTTTATATCATTTGCTTAATATGAACTCATAAGGGCTGAATAGTCAGATAATAATCATGGCCTTATCTTTAATTACCATGTTTACCAATGAGAGGGTTGATTTGTGCTATCTTTCCTGTATAAGGATTAGTCTTTCAAGTCTCAATCTGCATTGGTTTCATTACTGAAGATTTACACTTTGCAGTGTATCAGGTAAGTTAAATGGCACCAGGAAACTGTTTAATTTCTGAGAATGCCTCTTCTAATATTAATAAAAGTACAGGTTAATCCCTTTATACTTAAATCTAATATTGTATTGAAATCACCAGTCAGTATATTTCCTTTTGACAAATTATCTAAGATTTTCCTGGAATAGGTCATATGATTCAAATAGTACATAAAAGGAAGATATTTTTTTTTAAAAACACCTTTATTAAATCTTCACTTGTGACATAGCCAAATTTACATTCATATAGAAATAATCAAACTATAATTAACATAACAAACATTATACTTCACATATATTGCTATATATCATATAACCTAAGCAACATTACATAAATTATTCAATTCCTGCCTTTTTTAAAACAAGAAACATCTTTATTAAACTATCACTTACTACCCCGCGGTGGTGGTGCTGCGGTAGTGTTGTCGCCTCACAGTAAGTTGCTGTCCGGTTCGATTCTCAGCTAGAGCGTTTTCTGCGTGGAGACATGCATGAATGGGCGTACCTTTGTTGAAGGTTGTGCGTCAGGGCTGGTAACTCAGCACATAAAAATCAACTACCAATCAATAGCGGACCGGAGTTCCGCTGTGGCAACCCCTAACCGGGAAAAGCCGAACAACACAACAGCTTACTACATAGGCAATCATACATTTATATAAATGAAAACAAACCACACTGACACAATCCTAGTTGCGAGCATTTTACATCACAAACTATACTGATGCACTCCCTGTTGCAATCATTATATATCAGTTATAATCTACCCAATCTTTTTCAGTCAAAAAGAAAGCCAAGGTTAAGTGAAGTGACAGCTTACCCAAATTTAATAAGAACTTTGTCATTTTGATCCACTTACGTGTTCAATATTTTGATGTCTTTATTAATTATTTACATTACTAGACCTTTTAATTCTAATATCCTTAAAACCGTAGTAATATTTTAAATAGATTCAGAATGGTTACCAGTTGAAACAATAAAACCTTTTTTGTGTTTCTTGCAGAGTGCAAATTATTGCTCACATCTTGGCCTAACAATATAAAAAAGACTAGCACTTGCTAGTTGTTTTTTCAGCCTACTAATATTTAAACTATATATAAATAATAATATCCTTGCTCATCATAAGTGTAATGGGGAGTGCATATTAAGCTTTGAGTATGGCTGATAAATGACATTTCCCCATCCACCTCAATTGAAAGGAAAACAGTGTTCTGATAATGTTTTATATAGTATGACATATTACAGCTGGTGCTTCCTTGGAAGCTGATATGTTCACAAATGGTTTACTATCAAAAGCTTGAAACTTACAACCACGAACGTTGATTTATGCAATGCAGATCCTCGACTCGTAAATATTAAGTAGGTCCAAAAGTCAACACATCAACATCAACAATGTACTGTCGATATTAATGCTTGCAGCTGCCATTGCCAACCATGCTTCATGTCCCTGCCATGTTTACGTCCTTCTTAACTGACAGACACTTCAACATTGACATTCTGACAGTCGCTCCTACCATCTTCAAGGAGGTGACTGTTGTGTAACTGACTTTCAACAATTTCATTGTAAACTGTTCACAAACAGGTGTGCATATCAAAAAGATTTAACAAATCTACTGAAATAACTTAAAAGCACAGAGTAAATACTTTATCTTATTGGAATATTCTTAACAGACAAAGTGTGTGTGTCTATGTATATATGTATATATAAACTAATTCATAACAAAATCTTCCCTTTTATTGCTATTTACTTATTTTTTTGCTTGTTTGTTAACCAGGTGGGTAGGTTCATCTCAGGATATTCTTCAGTCATGAACCGTGAACTAAGGCAATAATGAAAAGCGGAATTACATTTACAAGCATAGTTTACATACACTAACAAAATGGATCTTGCATTTGCTTACAGAAAAATAACACAGATGAATAGTATTTATATTCTATATTTAAATGGACAGTCACAGTAATTTTCACTTGTGCACTCACATATGCTAGAAGTGAGGAGCAATGCACAAACAGTATGGTATATACATATTTACAATGTGAATATGCATTTGTTATTGTATGATTAGCCAGCTAAAACTGGATGGAGATAGAGGGGTAAGTTTAGATGCTGTAATATCATTTTTCGATAAAACAGATGAAGAATATGATTTCTTAATATGCTTTATTAATTATTTCCTGGCTATAGGTTAAAAGACATTTAGTTTGAAAGGAGGTTTCCTGATTTTCTTCATTTCCAAACAGAAATTAAGTTGTTCTGCTCTTGCTTCTGTAAAGTCATGTCTGACAAAATAACTAAGGTTGAATTGTGGATTAAAACTAGAGTGTGTTGATATATTTTGTTTGATACACATTCTTAAGTTCTGCATGTTCTAGCAAAAATACTAGACCTATCTTAATGTTTAATTTTATGTATGCCAATGAGACGGTTGAACTATGTAATCTATCCTTTACAAGGATTTGTTTTTCAAGTCTTAATCTGATATTTCTGTTATTAATGATTTAGGGTTCTCACTGTATCTGATAAGTGGAAATCATTTAACTTCTGAGAATGCTTCTTCTAATAAGAAAAAAAAGGTGCAGGCTTGTCCTCTTTAGACTTAATTCTAATATTGTATTGAAATCAACAGCTGATACAATATTTCCTTCTCAAAAATTATCTAAGCTTTTTGACGGATAGGTCATATGATGCAAATACCATATAAAAGGAATCAAACATAAGTAAAGTGACAGCTTGCACAGATTGTTACATCTTTGAAACTCTAGTAATGTTTAAATATATTTATAATGGTTATCAGGCGAAACAATGAAATCTTTTTCTAGTTAAGTGAATTTCTTATAGACAGCAAACTGGTTCTCAACTTCATGAAAGTCGACTTTGTTAAAGAATGAAAAACAAAACTGTCCAAAATGTAACAGGGTGAAACACTCCTTTCTTTTTGTTTTTTTTGCAGTGAAGCAAGCTCCCAGCCCCCCAAATTTCTTATATATACACCAACTCCACTCTTGCACCAACTTGAAGAATGGAGAAATCTCCCTAAAAACATTGCCAGCATGCAATCAGAAATCACACGGGCAATGATTTCCTATGGAAAACAACATTTGTCATTGAGCCATTCTTCTTTATGTTTGTCTGCTGGCTACTGATGCTCCAGCAATTGCACCTGGAGTATGAGTATGGAAGGCATGCAAATGGCCAAGCAATGTACGACAAATAGCACTCGCTGCTGCATTTTTTTAGATGTGTCTATGTATATATATATATATATATATATATATATATATATATATATGTGTGTGTATGTGTGTGTGTGTGTGTGTGTGTGTGTGTATTATAAGAAAACACAAAAGGCTAGTATGAATAGTCCAACGCTTAATTGGAAGATATGAAATTGGACATAAAAATGCCCCAACAATAAATCCAACCTTCAGACCGGTTTCGGCAGTATGCCTTCTTCAGTGAAGGTAAAAAATATACTAAGAATGAAACATCATACATATTTATAAAGACAGTCAGTCAATATTAGCCAATGGTATGATCAAACCCTGTCTATCTAATGAATATTAATTAGAGTTCGGAATAGCCTTGTGAACTGCTTATAAATCATAAACAAAAATAGTAATGATAACAACAATATGAATCCATACTGAATAAATATGCATATAAATTATTACAAAAGGACTGGTGAAAATAACCACAACATATTGTCAAATAACCATACACCAAATACAATGGGGTTACTCAACAACTAAAACCCACAATTAAACTTTTAATTACTGCCAAAATTATAACAAAAAAATATAGCCAAAAGAATATATGTAATATGCATATATATAAACAATTGCATAATAATTATTTATGAAAATACAATTTAATCCAAAATATATATATAAAAAATATATATCTCTGATATATTTCAAGGATTATCCAATACGACCTGATATAGCATTGTACCCATAGGACAATAGCTGAATGAAATAATATTTATCATAAATGGTCATTAAGACCAGGAGGAAACAAGGCTCCAAGATGGATAATCCAATATTTTTCTTTATGACTGAGTATGTTTTGCCATCCTTGCTGATGGCTCCTTTCCCCAATGATCCTGTCTATGACAGTAAACATAAACTTAGCTGAAGGGTGTTTAGTTGTATGTTGAAAAAAGTGCATTCATTGGCTTTTTATTTCGTATGTCACTCCGATGTTCTCCTATTCTAATTCGAAGAGAACGCATGCCCTCCTCATTATTTCACGTAGTACAGCTCAACATTTAACATTTAACAGTAACAGATCCCTCGAAACAAATATTATATCTGCTTCCTAAAATACACAAATCCCATACTACACCACAAGGTAGACCAATTGTTTCAGGTCAAGGTTCACTTACTGAACCACTATCAGTATTTCTAACCCAGCAACTCAAACCTTTACTTAAATATGTGAGAGCAAGAATCCAAGACACCACACAATTTTTACAAATTATACAGGATACACAAATTGAATTGCATTGGCTAATGTGTACGCTTGATGTTAGGTCTCGTTACACCAGCATTCCATACTGGGCTGGTTTGCAAGCTTTACAGTTTTGGTTAGAGAAAGTGGATTTATATCCACCAGGCTTAAACACACTTATTATCTGTATGTCCGAACATGTACTGAACAAAAACGTTTTTTATTTTCAAGCGGATTGTTATTGGCAACTCCAAGGGACGGCTATGGGTGAATCATTTGCCCCCATTTATGCCGATTTATTCATGGCCTACTTGGAGGAATGCCTTATATATAACCCATCACACAACATATACATGGTCAAAATGGATATTTGGTGCAGGTACTTGGATGATTGCTGGATGGTGTGGCATGCAGATTTAGGGTATCTACAAGAATTCATGGAATATCTTAACAGTAACGTCTGGGGAATTGAGTTTATGGTTACATCTAATCTTGATCATATTGACTTCTTAGATGTTACTGTATATAGAAACACAGATAATACTCTTGGTACTAAGATTCATCATAAATACCCTCAATATAATATGTTACTTCATGCATCTAGTATGCACCCATGCCACACCATCCGGAATATTCCCAAATCTCAATTTCTGAGAGTAAAACATATTAGCTCCTCTTTTATGGATTATGAGGATGCTAAAAATGATTTAACACACAGATTCTTAGAGAGGGGATATCGTCCTTTTGACATTGTATCTGCTAGTACTTGGTCTGGGCAACAGCAGAGAAGTAGATTGCTTGAATATAGGGATCACTCACGTAGACTGCAGGATTCCACTTTGAGATTTGTCACCACTTTTGGAAGAAATTATCAGGTAATCAGGAATATCTTGAATGATAATTGGAATATTCTATTGGCCAATAATTATTTACGTGAGATTTTGGGTTGCAAATGTCTTATAGAAGGGATAGAACTTTAGGTTCCTTATTTTCCCATTATAAACATCAGGAGAGTGGAGGGGCAAAATACAAACAACTAACAATTATGGGGGACGAACTCCTGGGAACTTTTCCGTGTGGCCATTGCATATCCTGTAATCAGGTAAATAAAATCAAACAATTCACTAGTGCTAACACGAGTAAAGTTTATGACTTAAGGATTTTTGGTAACTGTTCCAGTAGTTGGTTGATATACCTGGCCACATGTCAATGCTCAGCTTTTTATGTGGGCAAAACATCGCGTTCCCTTCGAATTAGAATAGGAGAACATCGGAGTGACATACGGAATAAAAAGCCAACGGATGCACTTTTTCAACATACAACTAAACACCCTTCAGCTAAGTTTATGTTTACTGTCATAGACAGGATCATTGAGGACAGGAGCCTTCAGCAAGGATGGCAAAACATACTCAGTCATAAAGAAAAATATTGGATTATCCATCTTGGAGCCTTGTTTCCTCCTGGTCTTAATGACCATTTATGATAAATATTATTTAATTCAGCTATTGTCCTATGGGTACAATGCTATATCAGGTCGTATTGGATAATCCTTGAAATATATCAGAGATATATATTTTTTATATATATATTTTGGATTAAATTGTATTTTCATAAATAATTATTATGCAATTGTTTATATATATGCATATTACATATATTCTTTTGGCTATATTTTTTTGGTTATAATTTTGACAGTAATTAAAAGTTTAATTGTGGGTTTTAATTGTTGAGTAACCCCATTGTATTTGGTGTATGGTTATTTGACAATATGTTGTGGTTATTTTCACCAGTCCTTTTGTAATAATTTATATGCATATTTATTCAGCATGGATTCATATTGTTGTTATCATTACTATTTTTGTTTATGATTTATAAGCAGTTCACAAGGCTATTCCGAACTCTAATTAATATTCATTAGATAGACAGGGTTTGATCATACCATTGGCTAATATTGACTGACTGTCTTTATAAATATGTATGATGTTTCATTCTTAGTATATTTTTTACCTTCACTGAAGAAGGCATACTGCCGAAACCGGTCTGAAGGTTGGATTTATTGTTGGGGCATTTTTATGTCCAATTTCATATCTTCCAATTAAGCGTTGGACTATTCATGCTGGCCTTTTGTGTTTTCTAGTATTGGTTGGCCGTGCATGCTGTACGTGCGAGGCATGGTGTTTTGTGTGTGTATTATGTCATATTACAGCTGAAGCTTTCTTGGAAACTGATATGTTCATGAACAGGTGTGAAAATCAGAAAGATTTAACAAGTCTACCTTCTTCTTCTTCTTCTTTCGGCTTTTCCCGGTTAGGGGTCGCCATGGCGGATCACCTGTCCGCTCATGATTGGCAGTGGAGTTTTACAGTGTCGAGTTGCCAGCCTAACCTTCCACAGAAGGCACACACACACACACACACACACACACACACACACACACACGCACACACGCACACACGCACACACACACACACACACACACACACACACACACACACACACACACACACACACACACACACACACATTGTTTAAAACCCCAAATTAAGTACAGCATTTTAAGGAAATATTTTAACATATATTGTGTACTGATAAACTAATTGTTTACAATATCACCCCCTTTAATGCTATTTACTTATTTATTTGTTTGTTAAGCAAGTTGATAGACTCATCCCATGACCTTATTCAGTCATGAACCACAAACTAAGGCAATAATGGGAAGAGAAATTACATTTATAAGCATAATTTACATAGGGTAAAAAAGGATTCATGTTTTGCAAAAAACAGCACAAATGTGTAGTATTATCTATACTTAAATGGACAATTATAGTGGTGCACTCTTGTGCATTTAGGCTAGTACTCAGAGGGAGAACAGGCTAGAAATGATGTAGGAATTGTGGTAAGGGAGAGGCTTCAGAAGACAGTCAGGGATGTCATCATAGTTAGTGACAGACTCATGGCACTCAGACTCCAGTCTAATGATAGGGCAGTATTCACAATTTCAGTCTATGCCCCACAACATGGCTGTGATAGTGAGTAAAAGAGTGCATTCTGACAGCAGGAACAGGACCTACTTGATAAAGAAGGACGTCATGAATTGGTGTTAATAATGGGTGACCTGAAAGCACATTTTGGGACAGACAGAACAGGATATGAGGACTGCCTTGCTTCACATGGGGTGGGATAACAGGAATAAAAAAGGAGAGACCATTCTAGACTTCTGACTGGCAAATGGCTTGATAGTAGCCAACACATGGTTCAGCAAGACAGACAGTCACAGTTTCCCATGCAAGAATGGACAACACGCAACTCAGGTAGACATCCTCTTAAGAAGAAAAGGGCACTAGGATAGAATCAGTGATTGCAAAGTTATCCCCAGTGAAACAGTCATCCAACAGCAGAGACCATGAGTTGCCACAATCAGTTGTAGGCATTGATCAGAGAAGGCTCTAAGTTCAACAATGACCAGATTGAAGACCTGGAAGTTGTCTGGAGGGAAAGCATAACATTACAAGGAATTACTCATGGCTCTAGCACCTCAAGAATAAGAGGTTGAAGAAGAATGGCAGCACCTCAAAACCACATGTGAGATGACTACACAACAGATATGTGGCTGAGCCAGGTATGGAAATAAGGTACATAAGGAAAGCTGGTGGTGGAATGCAGAAGTCAAGGAAGTCATCGAAAGAAAGTAGGAGTGCAGGAAAAAGTGTGAGATAGAAAAGATGGACAAGGCTAGGAAGAAATACTGGTTGGCTAACAAAGAAGCTAAGAAATGAGCTGCAATAGCAAAGAACAAGCAACAGAGGCACTCTACCAACTTCTAGAAAGTAAGTCAGTAGATGGCACAGAGAAACTATATCAGGTTGCAAGGCTAAGACTAAGGCTAAGAGGATATCTGCTCACCAGTCCACAGGACATTAAAGGCAGATGGAAGGAATACTTCCAGCAGCTTCTGAATTAAGAAAACTCCACAAAAGCTGTACTGCCCCAGACACAGCCTAAGATGAAAGAAGAAGAGGAGCCCACCATAGAAGAAGTAACATCAGCACTAAAGAAAATGAAGTCAGAGAAGCAGCAGGTTCACATGAGGTCACAGCACATGTGATAAAGATGCTGAGTGAGATGGGGAGAATGGCTCCTGAGGGTACTCATAGCAGTGCGAAGAGAAAGGCGTATCCCAGATGACTGGAGAATAAGCATACTAGTGCCAATGTTCAAGAACAAAGGGGACATTCATGGCTGTGGGCAGTACAGAGGTATCAAACTCCTGTCACATTGCATGAAAGTTCTGGAGAGGGTGACTGATAAATGAATACACAGAATAGCAGAAAGTAAGAAGGGAGATGAGCAGTCTGGATTCAAATCAGGATACAGCACAACTGACCCAATGTTTGCAGTGAGGTAAATTGTTGAGATGAAGTTAGAGATGAGGAAAGCATCCAACTGGGTATTTCTAGACCTGAAGAAAGCATATGATAAGGTCCCAAGAAAGCTGATTTGGGTAATCTTGTGGTGGTCTGAAGTGCTCAAAACATTGGCAGAATTAGTGCAGGCTATGTACAAGGATCCAATGACTAAAGTATGTACAGTGCTTGGTGTCACAGAGAGGTTCCTAGTGGGAGTGGGTGTGCACCAGGGCTGTTCATACTGGTGATGAATTTTATTAGCAAACAGGTCAGGGGGGACTGATCAGCAAAGTTGCTGTATGCGGATGATGTGGTATTGCAGGCAGACTCTGAGCAAAAACTTCAGCAAAAGATAGGGAATTGAATGCAAAACTGAAGGCACATGGTATGAAACTGAGTACAGATAAGACAGTTGTAATGGCAGCAAATTGTGGAGTTTGAAAGAAGTTGAGAATTGAAATAGAAGGGAAAATAGTTGAATAGGATAACATCTTCAAGTATCTGGGGGGGGTGATAGAGGAGAAGGGAAGGGGAATCTGAATCAGGATATCAAAGACAGAATCATAGGCACTGCAGCCAACTAGCACAGAGTGTCATGGATAGTGTATGACAGAAGAATACCAAGGAAGGTGAAAAGTAAGGTGTACAAAATAGTGGTGTGACCAGTACTACAGTGTAGTACAGAAACCTGGGCAGTATATGCAGAGCAGCTGAGGAAGCTGGAGGTGACGGAGATGATGTGTCTGACAAGGGTAGTAAATGCACACTGTGGGACAGATGATGAAATGAGGACATAAGAGCAGAAGCTAAAGTAGCTGCAATTGCAGAAAAGATCAAAGAGAACAGATTACGGTGGTTTGGGCACATGTGCAGAAAAGCACAAGACAATCTGGTGAGGAAGATTTAGGACAGACAGGAGGAAGACAAGTAGAAACAAGAGTGTCCATCAAAGAGGTGGGTGGATTGTGTGAGAGAAGACCTGCAACAGTTAGGCATGAGTGTCGAAGAAGGCAGGAGAGTGGTGCTGAATACAGAAAGATGGTGCCAGCTGACACAACACGCCGACTCCATGTAGAAAATGGGGAAAAGGGGGTTGATGATGATGATGGTGATGATTCCCACAAAACTAACTTATTTTATTTTGTCAGGATTACCACTGACAAAGTTATTGCAAATAAAATGCAACTTAGTGAGAAAAGAAGAGGTTTTGGGATTTGGGTTATCTTAATGATCTATCCAAATGCACAGTTAAGAGAAGTTAATAGCATGAGAGACAAATGTCAGACTTATCTATTATTTCACAATGATGCTGTGGGCACAATTAATAAGAATGACGATAGTAAAAAGAAAAATGGGAATAATTGTCATTTTATATTTGTTTATAGTATTATGAGTAAGTAGGTGGAAGACTTTGTTGACAAATAAAGCTGCGTCTGCCAACATTTTACTGTGCTGAAAATTTATTTAGAGATGTATGTACAACATTAAACAATTATTTGAAGAAGGTAACTACTGCTTTATAACAGTCAGGAGAGAGGTTAAAGGATCCATTCTGTAACCATGGCTTCAGTGCACTCAGTTTAGTTAACTGCACTATTTGTTCATATATATTCTTATACATTAAAATGATTGCATTTCAATAAAACAGTTGATTGTCAAACTAACATAGATAATTTTTCTAGCTGGTTTTCACTGCTAAATTTTTAGTAGTGGGGAGAGAGAGAGAATGTATTCTGCATAAATATATTTTGGAACATGTCAGTGACCTTTGTAAGATTTATTGTAGCAATTCTTTGGGCAGACATGTCAAAGATGTTGAGCACAAAGTCACTTTTAAATGTCAAGTTTGTAAGAGGCAAAAAAGAAAGAGTGAGCTGGGGATTTTACAGACTGTGTGTTATGTGATAGCACTGGGCATTTTAGAAACCTTGTGTTATATGACAGCACTGGGGATTTTACAAACCGTGTGTTATGTAACAGCACTGGGGATTTTACAAACCTTGTGTTATGTCAGAGTACTGGTGATTTTACAAACCGTGTGTTATATGACAACACTGGGGATTTTACAAACCTTGTGTTATGTCAGAGTACTGGTGATTTTACAAACTATGTGTTATGTGATTGCACTAGCGATTTTACAAACCGTGTGTTATGTGACAGCACTGGGGATTTTACAAACCTTGTGTTATATGACAGCACTGGGGATTTTACAAACCATGTGTTATGTAACAGCACTGGGGATTTTACAAACCGTGTGTTATATGACAACACTGGGGATTTTACAAACCTTGTGTTATGTCAGAGTACTGGTGATTTTACAAACTATGTGTTATGTGATTGCACTAGCGATTTTACAAACCGTGTGTTATGTGATAGCACTGGGGATTTTGCAAACCTTGTGTTATATGACAGCACTGGGCATTTTAGAAACCTTGTGTTATATGACAGCACTGGGGATTTTACAAACCATGTGTTATGTAACAGCACTGGGGATTTTACAAACCTTGTGTTATGTCAGAGTACTGGTGATTTTACAAACTATGTGTTATGTGATTGCACTAGCGATTTTACAAACCGTGTGTTATGTGATAGCACTGGGGATTTTACAAACCTTGTGTTATATGACAGCACTGGGGATTTTACAAACCTTGTGTTATATGACAGCACTGGGGATTTTACAAACCGTGTGTTATGTAACAGCACTGGGGATTTTACAAACCTTGTGTTATGTCAGAGTACTGGTGATTTTACAAACCGTGTGTTATATGACAACACTGGGGATTTTACAAACCTTGTGTTATGTCAGAGTACTGGTGATTTTACAAACTATGTGTTATGTGATTGCACTAGCGATTTTACAAACCGTGTGTTATGTGATAGCACTGGGGATTTTACAAACCTTGTGTTATATGACAGCACTGGGGATTTTACAAACCTTGTGTTATATGACAGCACTGGGGATTTTACAAACCATGTGTTATGTAACAGCACTGGGGATTTTACAAACCGTGTGTTATATGACAACACTGGGGATTTTACAAACCTTGTGTTATGTCAGAGTACTGGTGATTTTACAAACTATGTGTTATGTGATTGCACTAGCGATTTTACAAACCGTGTGTTATGTGATAGCACTGGGGATTTTACAAACCTTGTGTTATATGACAGCACTGGGGATTTTACAAACCTTGTGTTATATGACAGCACTGGGGATTTTACAAACCGTGTGTTATGTAACAGCACTGGGGATTTTACAAACCTTGTGTTATATGACAGCACTGGGGATTTTACAAACCTTGTGTTATATGACAGCACTGGGGATTTTGCAAACCGTGTGTTATATGACAGCACTGGGGATTTTACAAACCTTGTGTTATGTCAGAGTACTGGTGATTTTACAAACCGTGTGTTATATGACAACACTGGGGATTTTACAAACCTTGTGTTATGTCAGAGTACTGGTGATTTTACAAACTATGTGTTATGTGATTGCACTAGCGATTTTACAAACCGTGTGTTATGTGATAGCACTGGGGATTTTACAAACCTTGTGTTATATGACAGCACTGGGGATTTTACAAACCTTGTGTTATATGACAGCACTGGGGATTTTACAAACCATGTGTTATGTAACAGCACTGGGGATTTTACAAACCGTGTATTATATGACAACACTGGGGATTTTACAAACCTTGTGTTATGTCAGAGTACTGGTAATTTTACAAACTATGTGTTATGTGATTGCACTAGCGATTTTACAAACCGTGTGTTATGTGATAGCACTGGGCATTTTACAAACCTTGTGTTATATGACAGCACTGGGGATTTTACAAACCTTGTGTTATATGACAGCACTGGGGATTTTACAAACCGTGTGTTATGTAACCGCACTGGGGATTTTACAAACCTTGTGTTATATGACAGCACTGGGGATTTTACAAACCTTGTGTTATATGACAGCACTGGGGATTTTACAAACCGTGTGTTATATGACAGCACTGGGGATTTTACAAACCTTGTGTTATGTCAGAGTACTGGTGATTTTACAAACCGTGTGTTATGTGATTGCACTAGCGATTTTACAAACCGTGTGTTATGTGATAGCACTGGGGATTTTACAAACCGTGTGTTATGTGATAGCACTGGGGATTTTACAAACCTTGTGTTATATGACAGCACTGGGGATTTTACAAACCTTGTGTTATGTGACAGCACTGGGGATTTTACAAAACCTTGTGTTATGTGATAGCATTAGGGATTTTACAAACCGTGTGCTATGTGAAAGCCGATGGCAACTCCTTTTGAATAGGAACAATCATTTTAGTCTGAATGACCATATTTCTATCAAACAGTATTTAGCAAACATGACAATTTGAAAGCTTTTTTTTAACAGATTTTTTTTTTCTTGTAAATGATGAATAACTCTGTTGTTAAAAATCACCTAGTAATGATTTTATTATTGTAAGTCTTTAATTGTTAGGCTTTTGTCATTTGTCAGTTCATAATTCATGTCATGTGCTTCAATACTGGCTATTGTTTCTATTTCTTATTAGTGAACATTGCCTGACAAAGGGAAAGTGTTTTGTTTGAATCCTTGCTAGCTTTTAAGTACATTATTTATTTGCATTAACTATTATCATTTTGATGTTTCCTTATCATGTTCTGTTATTTATTTCCTTATCTTCTTGCTCTTCTCTTTTGGATTCATAATATATTTCTTCTGTAGTGCTGCTTTCATTATTGTCCGTAATACGGGGTTAACACCTGCCAACTGAGTGTTTACTCCGTGCTGAATTTTTTCAGGTTTGGGGACCCCTCCTTTATACTCCACTACTGCTCATGCAACAAATTAAATAAATTATGGTCCCTTTCATCTCCTGACACAGCTCTTTCTTTTTTTCCCTTTATTTCTTTAGACTGCATAATAATCCTGGTAGCACCCCTTTGACAGTTATTAGGTCATTCTCTTTATGTTTACCTTTGGATATTGGAAGAGCTTATATGCTTTTCTCTGTTGCCATACATTTCTAAAATGTAAAGAATATAGCCACAGTTTTGATATCCCCTATAATGTGATTTATGCATACAAATTTGCAATCAATTTTTGTTGGAATTTCTAAAGTTTTTTTCCAAACTGCTTCAACTCACTTTCTTTTAGGGGTGCAGCAAAGTGACTAGTCTTTTTGTTTGGATCCTGCTTCACATTAAAAGCAGTTTGGTGTGAAACAGTAAAGAAATGAATTAATGAACTGGGATTTATAGGAGATGAGTGGTTCACCTGTTGCATTTTTCTGAATCTATTTGTTATGCTGAGCTCCAAGCACAAACTGGGAAAGCAAAAAGTAGCCAGTTCTCTGATCTTCCTTGTAAAGATAGCCTGGAGAGATGCTTCTGTGGCTCAAAATCTGTCTAAACCCTCCCCAGGAATATTGAATGATCAAGGAGATCATTGGTGTTTACATGTTTAGTTGCAGTAATGGCTGTGTTGTCTAGCTAAGTTCAAAGATCAAAGCTCATCAAACAGCACTCTGATCATTTCCAGCAGGCAATGGGGGTGTTTGCTCTGAAATGAAATATAGGCTTGCTGTTGCAAAAACCAGGCTAGAGCTGATGGAGGTCATACTTATTGATACAAGGCACACTAGAAGAACTTTTGGATTATACGTCTTCCCTAAAAGTCAAATGATAAAGACTGTGTGAACGTTATGTGAAAATAGCTGGGTGAATGTCAGACATCACAGATGATATAATGCTGACTGAGGAATACTGAACCATGTATTCCATTCTGAGGTTAGACAGTGATTAGTCTCTGGGATAATAATTGTTAGATCTGCTTCTTTTTATTGGCCAGATTATGGAAATAAGGAAAGCTCTACAGTGTGAAGTATAAGAGGCTCTACTATGACTGCAATTACATTGCAAAAACAATGAAATGTAGGAATGAAGTTATTCTTGACTATCTTCTTTGCAGACAAGTAACAGAAAATGAGCTGAGCAGTCTCGAATAACCCACCAACCAGTAATAAAATAAAAAATGAGAGATGGACCTGCGGAACTCAAGACCTTTAATTCCAAAAAAATAGGTTAAGCGCTTTCATCTTAAAATGTACAAGATCTCTTCAGAACCTAAAAACCATCTTAAAACAGCATTTTAAATACCATTTATGTCATAGACACACCTCCAAACCCACCAATCAGGTTATAGAATGCTTGTAAAACTCACAAAACATATTAAATACAATACATGGATGGCATTACCAATTTAAAAAACTTGTATGAAACAAAATTATGAAAAATAGGATACAATGAAAACATTTAATCATAACACGTTGGCTCGTCTCCACAATTCACTGCTAATTGAGATGTTATCATTAATACCTGGGGGATTAGTTGCATCAAGACTAATTTGCCAGTACATTTCATGCTGAGTTGGGAGGGTGGCCTAATGGTTAAGGTGTTTGCCTTACAAACACAAGGTATAGGGTTTGAGTCTCACAAAGTATAATTGGCTAGGCTTAAAATGGCTCGCAAGGGCAGTTAGCTTAGCTTAGTATGAACCTATGTAACAGTTTGTTTTTCCAGTCTCCTGAAAAAGAGGAAATGGACACTTGCTTAAGATCCCAAAATTTAAATTTCATAAAGCCCTTGCAGGTCAAAGAGTGCTTAGCTAAAGCACATTTTTTATCCTTCCTTTTTATGCTGTATGTATGTTGGTAAATCCTGTGACTGAGGGCATTAATTGTTTTCCCAATATAAAAAACATGACATCGTGTACAGAAGGTGAGGTAAGCTACTCTCTCGGTGTGACAATAAAACTTCCCACCATGACTCCTATTAGAAATCTTATCATACAACCAACCTGAGTAGTGGCTTTCAATGTACCCACACTGTTGACATCTACTGCACATCAGAATAATAGGGAAGACCTTATAGTTAACTGTTAAAGGTCTTTTCCAAAATGTTTTTAATATTGGGTTTCCTCTTATAGGTAAAGCCTGGGCCATTAATGAATAGATCTTTGGTGGTCTCATCACAACAAAAAAGATCCCAGTTTTTACGTATAATTTTTTGGATTTCTTTTGTGTCTAAAGAATATTGTAACACCATCCTACTCCCTATTTTGACCAGGGCCTTGTTACTTGTGAAAGATTGCTTTATAGCTCTCTTACCATGTTTAATTATGGGACCAAATCTATCATTTCTGCTGGCCCAAATTTCAGTTTCAATGGTGTCCAAAATATTGACAGGATATCGCCGATCTAAGAACATGTTCTTATTTTATTCTTTGCAGACAGTGCAGGATTAATTTCTAACTGCTTTGTTCTGTTGTCATCAGCATGCCCAGTGGTCTGCAGATTGTTAATCTCCTTAGGAGGTGATGAAAGAAAAGCAAGCAGCTGATCCCCAGAACAGTGTGGCAGTGAATCAGCAAAAATAAAATCGTGCAGACTTGTGTGAAGGAACTGGTAACATTTCTGATCTCTGGAGACATTTTAATTGTTTTGTAGGGTAAGTGCAACACAGACAAAAGGAAGCTGTCCACCAATGGTGCATGAAGTATCTATGTACTTTTTGAGATTTTGGGGTTATCATTGGTTACTCTAGTGCTCCAGTAGAACTATAGTATAATTTTTTATATTTATTTGTTTATTTATGTATGTATGTATGTATTATCATTTGTTTATTGGGACTGTCTGTCTGGGAACATGTTGCCCCTCTTTAGAGGTGGCCTAGGAAGAAAAGCTCCAGGGAGAATTAATGTACAAAAGATACAAAAAGGAGGTAAATAAAATGAAGTGAAAAACGTGACTTTAAGCAATTTAGCAGAATGAATGCAAATAGACATATAGTGAAACATAAATAGAGTTTTAGAAAACGTAACAGTGCAGATAACTTTTTTGTAGGTCATGAATAAAGTCTAATACATGAGTACAACAATGGTTCAAAACAAAAATAGAAAAGCGACAGTCATTTTTGAGACCACTCTTTTAAAAAGTGAAGTTTGAGGAAAATGTAGTTAAGTAATATGCTCGTAGAAATTATATCTATTCAGCAGAATGCAAGAGGGGGAAGGTGAAAAGCAAGTCTCTAGAAGCAACATCAGAGGAACAGGTAGAGGTATCAGCACATAAACTGGGTGGATAATGCATAGGGTGTGGTAGAGGGTGAAACAGATCATTAGTAGATAACATGAGGGAGAGGGGAATTTTGAGTGAGGCTGAATAAGAATAAGTTGGATTATTGTCATAAAGAGTGACTGTAAGATGAAACTGTATTGTATGTGGCTGGAGAGAGTGAGAAGACATGTGATGTGATAGGGGATAAAATAAGAGGGGACAAAAATAAAGCAATATAGTAAACCACAAGATGTCAAAAGCCTTTGATAGGTCAATGAAGACCGCAGAGACTAGGTTTCTTCATTTCTGTTTTGATTTAGAGTGGTTATGAAATTAAGGAGGACTGTAAAAGTGCTATGGTCAGGACAGAAGCCATGCTGTGTTGGAGATAGCCAGTTATTGTCTGAAAAGAGAGTAGCTATGTTCGGATACATTTCTCAAGGACTTTTGAGAGTGTAGATAAAATGGCTATTGGTCTATAATTGGTAACATCTATGTAAGTGCCACCCATATGTAAGGGTAAAATCTAAGATTCTTTTCCACAGGCTGGGAGTGCAGCTTCCTGTAATGGATTAGTTAATTAATATTGAAATTGGACTGACCAGAGCATCCCCTGCCATTTTAATGTATTCTCCTGGTAAGTTATCTGGGTAACAGTGGTAGGTTTCAGTTTTAGAAATAGTATTTTTTGTGGTTAAGGTGGAGATGAGCTCCAGGAAAAAGTTTTATGATGGAGTGGCAGTTTAGGTGAAGGTTGTAGAGTGGAGGAGGTTGAGAGACTGAAAAGAGAAGTTAAGGAGTTGATGAAAGACAAGTTAGAGAGCTGATGAAAAATGTATTGAAGGATATCAAATTACTGGATTGAGGGCCAGCAGAGACACTAGGTTGGGTGACTTGGCTAGAATATAGAAGTTGGTTGATCGAATGCCAAATGAGTTTCAGTATAATATAATTTCTTTCATTTCTTACTTGGTGTTATTTCGGAAGTATTTATATTTTTGTAGATTAGAGCCTGTCTTATTTTTTCCTCCATAATTCTCATACTTTATTTCTCTGGTTAGTCTGGAGAGCTATTGAACTGGGTTTGCTTTGATTCTTTTAGTTCTTAGAGTAACATATACTTTTCGAATATTGAGGAAAGTGGTGCTATATAGGGAGACATCATTATCTAGTTAAAAGGTTACTAATTGGTTCCAGTTTATTGTTTATTAATTTTTAAGTTTTAAATGAAGGTATTTTTGATGGAGGACAAACTAAAAGTATGGTTGCAATGGTACAGCTTATGGATATTGTTGTGCTCCCCTTAAAGAGAATGTAGTATGGTGGTCATTTGAGTTTTAGGCAGAGCACCACAGCAGATAGTTCATTTTGGGGAGCTAGTGAGGATCTAATCTAATGTAGATTACCTGTAAGAGTGCTTATTATATCTAGTTGGCAGTGTAATAAGCTGGGTTAACCCATATACGTTTTTCACTTCACTAGAGGTGTCATTGCTTATGGTCTGACAGTCAATATTTAGATCACCTGTTATGATACTTTCCAGTGGAATTTTTGAGAAAGACCTTGAGATGAATTCTTCTGCTGTATTTGTGTTGTTTCTTGCAATAATGAAAATTCCTGTTATGCATAGAGACTTGTGTTTATTTAGTTTTAGAAGGGACATGACAATTTCAACATTATTTATTTCTCTGTGGTTTTGAGGGATGAAGACTTAAGTTAAGGGAATTGTTGCAAAATATAGCAACACCGCCTGCTTTTCTTTTGCTCTATCTAGTCATAGCATATTGTATCCTGGAGGTAGAATTTCCACATCTTTTATATCTTGCCTTAGTTGATGTTTCAGTAACTGCAATGGCATCTTGTGAGTAGTGTGCTATCTAGGCATGGAAGTCTGCTAGGGTATTTCTAATGCTTCTTCAATTTATATGAAAGAGATGTAGGCCAGATGATTTTACAGGCTGAGATGAGCAAGACTCTGGAGGTTTGTGTGTTGTGAGGAGGACCAGGGTTTGGGTGGACATCCCCACATCGCTTGATAGGACTGAGTGTAGTATGGAGGGGTACCTTTTACATTTGGATTTCATTCTAAGTTCTAGTTTTAGAATATGTGTAACTACAACACTCTAAGGTGTCACAAGCTAAGACAAATAAAAACGAAAACAAAAACAAAACAATGATCTCACATGAACTAACATTGCTTAGTGCAATTCACATTTGCCTACTTTTATGTACTGGCTGTTAGTCTCTGTCTGGTATGTACTTTTTTATTGTTAGGATGTCACCGATGTATGGCTTTGTTTTTATCTTTCAGATTTTTTTTATTGTTAAGAGGAATGCAGTGTATTTTAAGTCATCACTCAACAACTCTATACCACCTTGTGGATTCTGCACATTTTCTCTTGTGGAAAGGATGGAAGGTAGAACTCATGCAATGCATCTATTACTATCTAATATTTTTGAATGAGAATATACTCTCTGTCTCAAGGGGAGATGTTTGCTAGTGATGGAATTGCTACAGAATATGTTTCTTGCATGATGCATGCAACTACTACGCTCTCAGATTTAACAAATTTTCTAGGAAAAAGATCAGTGATCTCACAATTTCACATGAACATTTGTCTTTTGTTAAGTCCAAAGAATTTTGATAATATGAACCTCAAAATATTTTACACTTTTATAACTACATTGAGAGATTACAATTGTCCAAATTAACACTTTTGCAGGTCTTTAACTTAGTCATTCTAGTTACAATACTGGAAATCATATAGGAGGACTTGCAGAGGATTAAAGCAGTATCCTAGCTCTAACAGGTTGTTCTTAGAGCTTTTTGATGTTGTCAGGTAGGAATTCTTTATTTTCTTCTCTATTTCAGCCAGTAAGGCTCAGTGAATAGATGTCACACATCCTCCATGGAAAGAAGCATGATATTTTTGATTTTAAGGATGGTCTGCCCATATTGTTAGAAAAAAAATGGAAATATATATTTGTTGTGTTTCGACTCTTTGATCTCCCAGATCAGTTTGTTGAAGTGTTGGAAAAAAAGCTATACTGAAGCATCAGTAAGAATAAAAAGAGAGGCTTGACCTTTGACTAAGATTGCCTCTAGTAGTACAAGGTAGAATGGTCATCTGTCCCACTCTTCTGATCACCCTTTACTTATAACAGCTGTCACAACACATTTGACTGTCCAATAAAATATTAACGAAATATATCCATAAGAAATTGAATATAACATGTTATTTATTTATAACATACACATACATTTTCCTGTCCCAGTGAGAATCTAAAAACTATGTCAAGTTAGCATAATTAGAGACTTGAGGGGGTGAACCAATATAGATAGATACCTTCAGCTTTTTTAAGTACTTAGTGAGGTGAAGTCAGTCAGTCAAGACTCCTTAACTCATTAGAGTTGAATGCACCTCCAGGCATTTCTGCAGTTATCTCCTACTGTGCCTCTAGGCATTAACTATTGCTTGTTCATATTTGCATTAATAATTCCAAAACCATGCTACATACAATATATCGGAATATTTTATCTTGAAGCATACATGATGGCAAACACAATTGCATTGCTATTTGACCTCTGTGAATAAATATTTGATAGAACTGATATAATGATATAATGAGAATGACAGGGAAATATATATATATATAATTTAGTTATCAAGTTATATAATACTCACAGGGAAGATGACAGAATATTTTATGATCAATTAAGGGTCTCTTGGAGAGTGAGTTGGACATAGTTATCAGATGAGAAAACTGACACTGACTTTGGAACTGTTCGGATATGCTCATGAACCTCATAAGTTTAGGATCTTTATCTAGAAGTGTCTTCATAAGTCTTTTATATCCCAGTGAGACTGGCAAGGATATATCTGAGAAAGCTTTCATTATTTGCTAGCGGTGTGCTTCTGGAGATCAATATCAATTCATATGTTTTAGGGGTGTCTCAGACTGCCTCAATTGAAAAAAGAAACCAATGCTATTATTACATGACAAGATCTGGCCAGTTTATGGTTACCTGTCATAGACTCAATTACTTCCTGGCTGAGAAGAAAGGGAATGAGATAACATGATCAGGAGCTGATGTTTTTATCATGTTAAGGTCAAAGAATATCATTACCAGACAACCAAAACAGGTTTGACAGTCCTTCTGTTGCCACTATTTTACCTTTGAAAATCTACTGTTTTGAGTTATATAATTTGAAGCTGTCTACAAGACTGTGTATGGAAAAGGACAGAGTTTGGAATAAACAAACTTATTAACTACTGGCCATTATACAAGATGAACCTCTTCTGAAAAAGTCCTATATTGTATGTACAGTATGATTATAAGGCACTGGTTCTGCATAACACGTTTCTTCTAAACATTTCTCACTGATTTTATTATATGAAAAAGTAACAATAATAGTTTTCTTAGCTTAGAGCTAACAGACTTATCATTCACAACAGTAGAAATAGGATGACTTAAATTATATTAGACTTACACTTATATGGTATATCTGCCTCATGTTATTGTATTTCAGATTATGCCATTTTCCATTTTCTACCTCTGTCCGTGGATTTTGTTGTTTTTAGATTGCACTGTTCTATTAAGAGGTCATTCCAGTTTTTGATATTTATGTGGCTACTATATTTGTTCAGCTGTGTGGAACCCTGTTTAGTGTTTTGCGATATTCTAAAAGTTAGCAGTAAGGACCTGTTTTGCAAAGTCTATTTGAATTACAGAATGCTTTTCTATCTTCAAATGTATATGTTCTTTGTCAAGTCTGCACTTCAAATAATATGCTAACCCTGACATTTGAATGCCATATTCTAGATACATTTTCAATAGCATTATTTAACTTTTAATATTTGTATGTATGTGTCTGTTAATCTTAACATTTCTGTGGGATGTTCAGTATAATAGAGTATAATTTTAATTTTGTGCTTCAGATTCCAATATCTTTATATGAAGGACTTAAAAGGAATAGTTACCCTTGAAAAAGTATTTCCTTTTGTACAGAAATGGTTCTTTTTATCTTCAAGGCCAACACAAATAAACTAATTTATGCTTCTCTGTATGACAGCTGGCATTCAAGGATAATAAATGTACAGAGCTGTTGTAGTATTTTCCTTCACATTGTTATTGTCACCAGTGTTGCTTTAAGTTATCCATGGCATCCATGGCATTCGCACAGAAGTCCTTGACATGAAAAAATCCATAACTAGAGACATTAAAGCTATATCTTCAAAACCGGTGCATTTTTATAAACTAAAATAATGGTCTTGGCTTTCTTTTTTTAATATTTTCATTGAGACTACTTCAGTTTTCATAATTATTTAAATGACACTACAATGCAGTGGTGGTGGTAGGGTGCTACATTTATGAGTGTACCATCCTTTGAATGAGACTTTTAACTGAGGTCCCATCTGCCTGATTTGGGGTTGCTCAAGTGGATTTAAAAGATCTCATGGAACTCAGGGAAGGACAGACTAGAAATGGTGTGGGAATTGTGGCGACAGAGTGGCTTCAGAAGACAGTAAGAGATGTCATCAAAATTAGTGAGAAATACATAACAATCCAACTCCAGTGTAAGGATAAGGGTGGCTTCATAATCTCAGCCTATACCTCACTGCAGGATTGTGATAGCAAATAAAAGAGTACATTCAAGAAGCAGTTCCAGACCTGTTAGATGACTTTTGTTGTTAATGGGGGACCTGAACACACACATCAGGACAGATGGAACAGAATATGAGGACTACCCGGGTCCATATTGGTTGTGCAACAAGAATAAAGGAAAGGCCATTTTAGGTTTCAGCCTGGCAGATGGCTTGATAGTGGTCAATATGTGATTCAACAAATGAGAAAGTCACAAGATGACATATAAAAGTAGCCCATGTGTAATTCAGATAGACTTCTTCCTACAAAAAGAAAGTGCATTGGAGTAGAATCTGCAATTGGAAAGTCATCCCTAGTGAAACAGTCAGTCCACAGCACAAACTACTGGATGCCATAGTAAATGGTAAGTAGTGGTCCAAGGTAAAAGGAGACTAGGTTGAAGACCTGGAAGTTGGCTGAAGATAGTACATGAGAGTTCAAGGAAATATTCAGGGCTCTAGCACCTCAGGAAGAGGAAATAGGTGGAGTTGAAGAAGAATGGTAGTCCCACAAAACAGCATGTCTGAGGACTATAGAACAGATATGTATCCAGTACAGGCATGGAAATAAGGTACATAAGAAAAGCTGAGGCAATTCCTAGAAACATTGGTAGAATTAGTGCAGTACAAGTAAACAATTACACAAGTACAAACAGTATTCAGACTTACAGAGGGGTAATTTGGGAGTTTGTATGCATTAGAGTTCAGCTCTGAGCCCATGGCTGTTCATACTTTTGATGGACTACATTAGCAAACAGAAGTAAAGATCAGCAAAGCTACTGTGTGCAGATAATTTGGTATTCCAGGCAGATTCTGAACAAGAACTTTAGCAAATTATAGGCTCATAGGTTCATAGGAGGTTACTAGGCTAATAGCCCCAATGGCCTTTAGAAGAATAGCCATATCATACCGATTGTTCCCTAATTGACTGTTAGATGGTTTGATTGTTTGCAGAGTGAATCTATGATTAGCACTGGCTGCCCCTGTCCATGAGGGACATAGATCCCACTCCAGGGATGAATTTATTTTTGCCATCCAGTTGTCCAGGTTATGCTTAAATAGGGTTACTGAGGAGCTCTGCTTCATATGAATTGGGAGTTTATTCCAGTGAAGAGTCAGTCTCTGGGAGACATACCTGTCTCTCTAGCAGGTTTTGTTTAAGTCACAGGTTAAATTGAGATCTCCTTAGTGGCTGACTCTTGTCCCATTTGATTTGTGGACATGCATTATTTCCATTAGGGTAGGATCAGAGACTGCTTTGTAGACCAGGCACAGATTGCCTCTCAGCAGCCTGTAGGACGCAGAGTATAGTGACAGAGCTTTCAGTCTTTCCATGTAGGTCATGTTTTGGAGTCCCTGAATTCTCTTGGTCAGGAGCCTCTGTGGACTGTCCAGCTACTGCAGGTGTCTGGTGAGGTACATGTAAAAGGGAGTGCTGTACTCTATTAGTGGTCTGATGAGGGTGAAGCACAGAGGAGTTATAACATCCTTGGTCTTGGATGTGATGCCATTACTTATGAGGTGTGCAATGTAAAAGGCTTTTCTTCCACTGTGGACACATGGTGATCAAAATTTAGACTGCTATCAACTTTTGTTCCGAAAATATGCACCATGGGGTTCAAGCTTGGGGGGATGATGCCTATATTCTAATTTTCAGAGGCTACCTCTTTGCCAAAGGGAACAATGATGCACTTTCTTGCATTTAGTTTTAGACTGCGGCTTTGGCACCAATCATTTGTCTGTGTTAACCCCTCCTATTATACACTAATATCTTTAGCAGACTCAATGATTGCTCCCAGTTTGCAGTCATCTTTGAACTTGGTAAACCACAGAATGTCTTCTTTTGCTTGAATTTCCAAGAAATAGTTTCCAAAGAGTAGAGGGCCCCTCACAGAACCTTGTGGTACCCCACTGGAAACTATTCTACTGGTAGAGGTGGAATCCCCAACTTTGACAGTATAGGTTCTGTCATTGAACCAGATGGAATGCAAAACTGAAAACATACTGGAAGAAAGTGAGTACAGATAAGACAGTTATAATGGTAGCAGATAGGGGAAATCAGAAAAAGCTGAAAATTGACATAGAAGGAAAATACTGGAACAGGCTAATGGCTTCAAGAGTCTGGGAGAGGTGCTTAAGCAGAAGGGATGTCTGAAGGAAGAGGCCATTGCTAGATTCAGAGGGGCTCCAGACAAATGGCACAAAGTGTCATGAGTAATGTGTGACAGAAGAATGCTAAAGAAGCTAAAAATTAAGGTGCACAAACTAGTGTGACCAGAACATTTTATGGAAAAGAAACCTGAGCAGTGAAGCCAGAGCAGTTGCAGATGCTAGAAATGATGGAGACGAAGTGCTTGAGATTGGTGGTAGGATACATACTATGAAACAGATGAAGAAATGAGGACATCAGAGCAGATGCCCAAGTAACTCCAATTGCAGAGAAGGGTAAAGTGATTAGGATGATTCAGACACATGTGCAGGAAAGCAGAAGACAATCTGGTGAAGATTTGGGACAGACAGAAAAAGCCAAGAAAAATCATGGCATCCAGCAAAGAGGTGGATAGACTATGTATGAGAAAACCTGTAACAGTCAGGCATAACTGTTGAAGAAGATGGGAGAGTGACATTAAATCAAGAGAGATGGCACGAATTGAGATGACACCCAGACCCCATGTAGAAAATGGGAAAAAGGGGTTGATTATATTGATGATAATGATGATGGTGATGATGATGGCACTTATCAAAGAGAGTAGGCGTCCTTTACTTAAAATATCACTACTCATATCCAACTTATATAAAGACCTAAAAAGTAGAGGGACCTTTATTAAAATTGCAAAATGCAATATATACATTCTATATACAATATTTGCAAATTATTTTACAATTATTTATAAATATTTACAAGTGATTCATACATATCAACAACAAATCATTTTGTTTAGACTTTTAACTCCCCCAACTCTTTCTTCCATAAAAAAATGTTATTTTTTTCAGAATTTCTGACAATACCCATTTTCCATTATAGTTTATTTCATTAATTATTTCATACCACATAATCCATATTATGCAAAACAAGTTATCATCTAATTTATCTATATCTTTTTGTTTCATATTTCCATAATATTCATAATCTATTCTATCCATATTTATGCAATTAACATTTTCAGTCCTTTTAAATAGTCTTTGTCACATATTTCTTTCCATAATTGATTCCCTCTATTGCATTTTAAGAAAAAACATATTCAGTAGTCTCTAGTTCTCAACAATGTATACAAATTATATATTTTGTTGATTTGTATGGCATATTTGCCTTTATTGGTAACTTATTTATAGATAACCTCCATAAAAATCTGTACAGTCTACATATTTTCAGATCTTTTCACTCTTGCTTTTACTGCTTTCACTTTTTTTATCTTCTAACTGTTTCTAAGGATACACATAATACTTTTTTTCATTATATTTTAACACCATGTTTTTCTGTTCTAGTCTACGTTTCTTAAACAAATCTTCCATAGTAATATTTTTTCTTGATATAATTTCATTTCCATGCAAGCAATTCCTTTACTTCTTTTTAAACTTTTAAGGTTTTCACATATTGGTTTTATTTTTCCTCTATAATCTTTACTAACAAATTTATTTTTTCTTGTATTCCTTTTAATACTTTATATAAATTTAATGAAGCTATATATACAAATGGGTTTACTAGACCCAGATCTCCTTCCTTTTTATTAGCATACAAGATTCCTCTTTTAATATGATTCAATCTAGATCCCCATATGAATGTGAATAACACATTCTTTAATTTTTTTTCACATTCTGGTGGTATCATAAACATGCTCACCAGATGTGCTGTTTTACCTAATACCACATAATTAATTAAATATACATGTTTCTTGTACAAAAGTTTAAACATTCTCCAGAATACACATGTTCTTCTTATTTTAAGTATCATATCCTTCCATTGTTTGACTCTCTCTTGCTGACTACCAAACTTTATTCCCAAAGTTTCTATTTGCTCATTATTAAATTGAATACCTTATATGTTTTTAGAGAACCCCAGTCCTTTACCTTTTTCTTCATTAATACTTAGCCCTAACATCTCTAGTTCTTTAAGTGTCTGAATAGCTATATCCATGCATTTTTTTAATTTTTCACAACAGGTACTAAATCATTTGCATAAGAGAACATCACTGGAATCTGAATTCCCTCTGGTGAACAATATTTAGCTCCATCTAATGTCCTATTTATATTAGAAACTACTGCATTCATAATTAATGTGAATAGCATACTGGTTGCTGAACACCCTTGCTTAATACCACTCTTTAATTCTATTATCTCACTTAACCAACCATTTATCACCAGTCTTGGTTTATTCTTGTTATAAACAGATTTTAACACATCGATCATTTTATCACTCGTTATATTCTGTCAGTATGTCTCATAATGCTTCATGCTGAATCTTATCAAATGCTTTACTTATGTCACAGACTAATATTTTCAATTCAGTTTCCCTATTTATTACATTGCCAACCATTTCTCTTATTAACATTAATAGTTCTTGACATCCTTTTTGTTTTATTCCAAATACTGTTTCAGTCAGTTGTTTATTAACCTTACTTATTATTTTTTCTATTATTTTCATAAAGATCTTATAATCCACATTATTTAATACTAAGGCTCTCCATTTTTATGTCTGTTTTTCTCCTTTTTACCATATAAATTTATTTGCTCCTATACATATTCTTTTGTCATTTACACTCCTTTTCAAACCATTCATTCAATATCTTTAAAAAATATTCATTTTGCTACTCTTGCATGTCCTTATACAGTAAATGTTCAAGTCCATCTAAACTTGTGGCTGCTTCTACATCTACTGTTTTCAATATATCTTTAAATTCTGTCACTGTAATCTTTCATGCCATTCTTTTATTATCCTCCTCAGTTAGATTACTTAAGTTCCATCCTTTTTTTCTTATAATGTCACCTATTGAAAAGGCTTTAACAATATGCCTTTTAACTGTCTGCATAATTTCTTTTTGTGTATCCACCATACAGTACATTCTTATTAATTACTTAACTCTCTTATTATTCTTATTTTTATTTAACCATTTTACTTAGATATGCTGCTACGTCTTCCTTTCTTCCTAGTAAAAAATATACTTGTTTAAATGACATTTTTTTATTTTTTTCCTGGTTCATTTCATATAACATTCTTTCTTTTTAGAAACTCTTCCTTATTGTCTACTATACATCTAAAGACTTGATTACTGACCTCTTTATATTTGTTACTATCTTGTATTCTTTTTGTCATTTGCCATTCTAATATCTCTTTTTTCTATTTTTTAAACTGATCCACCAGCCTGTCCATCTTTATACACTCCTTTCATGTTTATATGATCTAGCCATAACTGATGTATTGTTTCCTTCTCTTGGTTATTTAGGTCTGATTCCTTAATTCATTTTATACCTCTACCTATTCTTATATAACCTACTTTTTCATTGAATTTATACCCAGATGGCTGCATGATCTGTGAAACCTGTAATTTTAACTCCCTGATGTAATATATGTAAGCTCTCTGGTACTATAAACTAATCAATTTCTTAGATTACTCCTTTTGTATGCCCAATGTTTGTTTTGCCACAAAAGCATTTTACAGCTGTTAAACATATCAAAAATAACTTATACCTCTGCCCCTTCTTTTTGCCTATGTCTTAGATCACAATTAAAGTCACCCACTACTATTTCTTGCATATTTACACTCACATAATCAAGTATAAAAAAAACTTATAAACCTGTAACTTAAAAGCTTATAAAGAGTAGGGGAAATTCCCCAGTGCCATAGCCAGATCTTCCCTAGCCAGTATGAATGCCACCTCAACTCTTCACATCAAAGAGGCCGCTGACTAAATACGACTAACCTTGTTAACAAAGCATAAATAAATAAATAAATAAGCAACCAGATAAATAAATAATAAGCATAAAAAAATCATAAAAGCAAAAGTAATGCCTTACTCTGCATCTTACAGGCTCACAGGTTCTTACTCAGATTACAACCAAAGAGACCATCTAAAAGGTCTTTCATTTTACCATTTATTGGTTAGAAATTAATAGTTTCACAGTTAAGCTGATTTTCCCCACATATCCCAAGCGGGAATGTGTGGTTACCTATATAGTCAACTAGAATGTTTTTTTTAAGGTTGTTGGGGAAGTACTCTGCTTGGTATGCAAGGAGTTTGTATTCTAGAAATGGGGGTACATTGCATTAAGTAGTTGTTGCACCAGCATGTATTGTTAATATGATAGAATAGGCTTAGGGTTCAAGAGTGGGTATTAGCGTTACCACTGGTTCTATTTATATGAAGGAGCTTAAAGCATGTGGGTTCAGGGATGGAAAGGAAGAAAAAGCAGAGTTCCCCCTTCAGAAGCCTATAGGAGACTGTAATGGGTTAGGGCTTTTAACCTGTGTAGATGAAGGTGCTAAGACCTGAGCTATATTTGATGAGAGCATATAGTGGATTCTCTTGCTGTTTTAATTACTTAGTGACGTACTTATCAAAGAGGGCAATACACTTACTAATAAACTCGATAAGAAGAATAAAGTAGCACTATAGTTTGTTTGGACCTTAATTAGTTATCACAAGTTGTGTGATGTAGAAGAGTTTGACATCCATAACAGAGACAGTGGTCAAAGAAAGATATATCTATATAAGTTTTCAAGGTAGAAGGATTTTGCATCCACATTAGAGATACTGTGGTCAAAGATGGGTACATATATTTAATTTGTTGAGGGAGTGTGAATCGTGTATGCCTACCACTTCAACTTTTCACTAGGCATGATTAATATTATGGCATATTCCAGTTTACAAACTCATTTAAGACTCAGCTTTATTATCTATGCACTAAGAATGTATAAATTAGCCTTAAACACATGCTGCAGATGGATATGTGTAGTAAATAAATGCAACTATAGATACAGCAAGTAAATTTGGTGCTTTGGGTAGCACTCCCATTTGGTGCCCTCCACCCAGCTGTCTATTAGTGATTGTAATGGCTATCAGTTAATAATCGCATATAAACTGCTAAACCTTTTTTAAGAACAAGATGCCATGAAACAGTCACAATAGTTATCACTTATAGGTTGCTTGTAAACTGTTTATCTGCTTTGTCTTTTTTCAGAGAGTTTATAAACTGTCTGTGTCATACCTCTCAACTGTCCCTGATTTTCAGGGACGTCCCTGATTTTGACTCAAATTTTAACTCTGTCCCTCTTAATCCCTCCTAAAACTAGTGACTTTTGGAGGAAATGTGGTGAATTACACTTAATGAATAATGACAATAATTAAGAGTTATAAACTTCTTTTACTTCAGAAAATGTGTATTAATTCATATGCTCTGATTCTGTCAATGTTTCAAGTTAACAGCACTAATATTTTAATAGTGTCCCTGATTGTCCCTGATTTTTTCTTGACTTGTCCCTGATTCTGTCGGAATTTGTCCCCAGTTGGTTGAGAGGTCTGGTCTGTGTGTTTGCTGTCCATAAACATATCACAGATAATTTACAAGCTGTTTATTAAGTGACACAATTTTGATCACTTGACAACTTATAAACTGTCGGGCATTTCCTAAATATTTGGAATGTTCTACAATTTGGTTCTCATGGCAGGTACACCATCCTCTAGATCCTTGCTAGAGTCATAAATTAATAGATATTTCAATTCAATTTAGTCTCATGACCATATATGCCTTGCTATTAACCACACTCAGGCTGTACATATCTCCTTCTCAAGGAGGCTAAACAAGTCAGTTCTGATGTAATTATATGAGGATCAGTCTAATTAATCAGGTTTTATTTAAGGGATGCTAGATTCCTGCACTATCTAACCTGCAGGGATAGTCTGTCCAGAGGTTGGGGAAGGTGATGTTTGATAAACATGTCTCTCCAACTTGTTTTGTTTATTTGTTGGGTGAAGATTTAGGTCACTGTTTCTGGTTTTAGTGGCAGTATTACACTTGTGAAGAGACAAGAGATGAAAGACAACAAGGACTCTAATGGTATGATAGGCTAAGCATAGGTCTGTCCTCAAAAGTCAGAGTCTTTAGGCTTATGATCTTCTTAGTTAGGACCTTCTGTGTTCTTTCTATTTGTTTAATGTATCTAGTTAGGCACATCATAAAGGAGGCACTGTATTCTTTAACTGCCCTAATCTATGCTGAATATAAAAGAATGACTACTTCCTTAGATCTGATGATATTCCCTTAGTGATTAGTTATGCTAAGTAGAAGGATCTTGTGAATACTGCTGTCAAAAGATTATTAAATGATAGGATGTTATCAACCCAAGTTCCAAGGTCTCTAACTAAGTTTTCATTTTGTAGTGGTTTATTGGTGACACAATATTATGAGGGGAAGAGCTTGTCTGACAAAATGCAATGGCACTACAATTTTAACATTTAATTTTTGCCCATTTTCAGTGCACAGCTATTTTATGAGGGAAGAGTTCTAGCTTAAGGGTTTGGGTATCAGAGTAGGACTTAACAATAACTCTTAATTTGCAATAGTCTGCAAACTTTGTAAGCCAGAGGTCCCGACCCCCTGCCTGGAGACCCAAGAAGTGAATGACTGAAAAGAAGGGAGGGGTCCCAACACTTAGCCTTAAAGGACACCACTGTCAACTTCATATCCTCTGATGAGGTGCCCATGAGTCGTACCTCATGGGTTCAGTCTTTTAGCCAGTTTACTATCCATCTTACCACATATGAATTGATATTTAAATCATTTATCTGTCTTATGATGCCAGCATGAGGTATGGGACTGAATGCCTTGGCCAAGCCTGGGTACTCTGTGTGCATTGCCTGACCATTGTCATCTGCTGGGGTGACCTCTCAAAAAGCTAACTGGATTTTATAGGCAGGATCTTCCCTTGGCAAATGAAAAGCATTGATGGTCAGATCTAAAAATGTTTTGATGTAATAGCTTATGATACCAATTATAATATCTTCTATGGCCTTGCAAATGAGGCTTGTCAGGTTGACAGGGCTATAATTCTTATGGTTGCTGGTATGGCCACCCTTATGCAGGAGCATTACAACTGCAGTGTGCCTCTCTTGAAGGACAAAGCCTGTAGGAAAGCTTAAGTTAGTTTGTGGAGTTGATCAGCCAGGACATACTCGGCACTATGTTTTAAGCATCCATGTATATTATCAAGTCCCAAAGAGGACGTAACTCTGGTATTATTCAGCACCTTTTGTGCATGTTCCTTAGTGGTAAAAGGGTAAGTAACAGATTCTATGATTTGTGACTATGGATAGTAGTCTCAGTGGTGAAATTCATGCTGAAATTGTTGGCAAGTACATTAGAATATGGTGAAATTCATGCTGAAATTGTTGGCAAGTACATTAGAATATCATTTGGGTATGAATGAGACATGCCATCTTGAACATACTCAAAGCAATGTAGAGTGTTATTCCTTAATTTCCTAACATAGCTAATTATCTTTACCTGCTGATGCCAGCCTAAGTTAACATTTAGCGTTAGTGGATCTGATGGAGTATTATCAAATTTTTGCAGTGTTTTGAAATCTCTCCTTAACATGAAAGGTTTAATTCTGCTGTATAATTTAAGGAGTTTCTTTCTTTTGTTGTAAAGTTTACATTTGCTGATGGACCACCAGGGTAGTTTATTTTTGAACTTCCCATGATATTTAGCTCTAATAATGGCTGATGTTTCTATGTGTTTATTTTACTGATGTAGCATTCCCAGGTGTAGCTTGCTGCTGTGTCTAAGTTAGGGTTAATGGAAATATAAAAGAGTTTTGGTCGACCAGTTGGTCGACACCCCCACAAGAGGTGAAAATATCTTGGACTTGGTATGAACCAACATGAGTAACCACTGCAGCATCCCTGCAGTGTCATCATCCCTGGTAAGATCCGACCACAAAGCGGTCACTTTTGAAGTCACCATCTCCCCCGTCCCCCCCCCCCAGCAAGGGTCAAACAAAAAACTTCTCCAAAGCTGATTACAACCTCCTGAGGGAAGGTATAAACAGTTTCACAATCCCCTCCTCCTCCACAGAAACTGGCACATATGTCCAAACTTACACCACAGTACTATATGAGCATTTATATAGCTGCATGGAATAAGGAACACCCAACAGGACAAAATCATCCTCCTCAAGGAAGTGTAAACCTGTCTGGTGGACATCTGCAATAAATAAACTCTATAATAAAAGTAAAAAAAAAAATTGCTGTCCAGGACCAAGAAGGAGAAGGTGCCTAATTGGAAGCAATCTCTCCTTAGCCTGAGCAAGCAAATAAGAGCACTAGTGAAATCCTCCAAAGGAAACTTCAAGTCCAAACTGGCCACATCTACTAAAGACAATCATAAGGCCTTCTTCACATATGTCTGCGGTCTCAAGGTAAGCACCCAGATCTACTCAGAACTGGTGGTCAAGGACAGCACATACACAAACACTGTAGATATAGCCAACCTGCTGACAAACAGGTTCAGTGATAACTTCACCCCTCTGTCCCCTCATTAGTAAAACAGGACATCCCCAGTACCTGCCCCCCTCCCCTTATCTCTAGAGAGCAAGTCATCACTGCTCTCTCAAAGGCAAAAAATACAGCCTGCATGGGACCTGATAACATCCCACGCTGCATCCTACATGAACTCAGGGAGGAACTTGCAGCACCATTATGCACCCTATTCAACCAAAGCCTGAGTACCTGCTTAGCCCCAACTGAGTGAGGACAGCCACTGTCATCCTTTTGCACAAAGTTAGAGCATCCACTGATCCAAGAAATTATAGACCCATCAGCCTAACTAGGCTGATCTGAAAGGCCAAGGAGCGGATTATCATGGACCTAATTAACAAGGACATTGGCAACCTCCAGACACTTGATCCAACACAGTTTGCTTTCATCAAGAGGAGGCCATGCCTGTTAAATTTGGTTGACTTCTTTGAGACAGTCACCAAGGCCATGGACGTGTGAAAGATGGTGTACACCACTGACCTTGACTTGGCCATAGCCTTTGATACTATTCCCCACTCAGGTTTAATAGATAAACTCCCTCAACTAGGCATCGATCCATATGTTACCAGATGGGTAGCAACTGGCTCACTGATAGAACTCACCTAGTCAAAATAAGGGAAGTCAACTCAAGCAGTAGTCCCGTAATGAGCAGTGTACTCAAGGAATCGTTCTTGGGACCTCTGCTGTTTGGGATATACTTTTCTGAGGTGCAGGTCAAAGCTAGTGAGTTATGGCTGACCAAGTTTGCAGACGACTGCAAGCTGGGTACTTCATCAATTCCCCTAGTGATGTGGACATCTTCCAAGAGGGTCTCACCCAAACAAATGACTGGTGCCAGAAAGATGTCCTCAAACTGAATGCTAAAAAAATGCATTATTATCCCCTTTGGGGAGAGTGACAGCCCCACAAATTATGACATTAATAATAAAGTCCTAAGTATGCAATCAGTCATGAGGGACTTGTGCACAGAGGTTGATAGCAAACTGACTTTTGACCATCATATTGCCTTCGTTGTATGGAAAGCTTTCTACATGCCCCACCTCATTAGTAAGGGTATCTCATCCAGGGACAAGGTGGTCATAACATCCCTGTATTCTTCCCTTCTAAGATCCATTATTGAGTACAACGTCCCTTTCTGTATGTACCTCATAAAGCACATGCAGCAGCTGGAGAAACCACAAGAGGTTCCTCACCAGTAGAATCCAGGGTCTCAAACATCTACCCTACAGACATAGGCTAAAAGCCCTGTTCCTCTACTCAGTCTCCTACAGATTCCTCAAAGGTGTCATCTGTCTGGCATACAAAGCAATCTCAGATGCCACCCTGATGGGACTGCTGCATATCCACAAGTCAAGCTCCACTCAAGTAACCCGCATGTGCAACCTCAACCTGGTCTGTGACATCAATATCACTTGTTGGCAAGACAGATTTGTGTCCCAGAGACTCCGCCTTTTGTGGACTAGACTCCTCCCCATGTCAAGCAGAGTACCTCATTAACCCTTTTTAAGTGCAACCTGGATAACTGGATGTGGAACAGAAAATACACCCCTGGGCTTTTACCTGTGTCACTGCTGGACAGTGGCATAGGGTGCTGACTTGTTGGAACATGGGCTAAATTCTTGGTTAAACTTCTAAGGGCCTCAGGGCAAATAGCCTAGTAACTTCCTATGATCCTATGAGCCGATATTTCATCATAGAGTAGGATGAGGTTTATACATTTGTACTCCTTGGGTTCAGAGATATTTCCTTTGGGGGCTTTTGAAATTTTGATGTTGAACATCACATGTTTTGGTCAGTCATCACTAGCAATAGATACCTGAGGAGTAGTGCATGAGGCAGCTATGTTCATGAGGACCAGGCCAGAAATATTGTCTTCTGGTAGGTTTATTTACAATCTGTTCAAAACAGTTTTTTTTATCAAGTGTAAGAAATTCTAGACATACCCAGTATTGTAGGTATAGGTGTTTCACTTTATTGATGGGTGGTTAAAATCACCCAGTATAATGGACTTTTTGTTGAAATAGCAAGATCATTAAGTATATTGATGAATCTTAGGTGATTATTGGGGATCCAGAAGTACTTCCTCCCTGAGGCATGATATTATATTTGGATGGTTAATGAGTAGTTCCAAACACCCCCTTTGCTGGCTCACTCCACAAGCTGTTTAACCAAGCTTAGCTGCAATTGTGATGCCCCTACATAAGGGTGGCCATACCACTAACCATGGGAATTATAGCCCTATTGACCTGACCAACCTCAATTGCAAGGCCATAGAACATATTGTAATTGATATCATAAGCAGTTACAGCAAAACCTTTTTAGATCTGACCATCAACACCTTTCATTTGTGAAGGGAAGATGCTGCCTATTAAATCTTACCTATTCCAATGAGAAAAAAATGCAACCAACCCAGGGAATTAAATACCTATCAGCCTGACCAGTCTCATTTGCAATGGCATGGAACACATTACATATGAGTTGATAATTTGTTCCATCTAGGTTGATTTGAAGTTATGACTCCCTAGGGATCTGTCTTCAGGTAATATGATCGTTGAAAAACATAAATACACCACCGGTTTCCACTGGGCCTGAAGACATGAAAGATATAAAACACACCTCAGAAGGGACTGTTTTCTTTACATTTAAACCAAGTTTCTGTAATTACACAAACATGGATGTTCTCTAAATGCAGGAGAGCCTCATAAATGGGAAGTTTATTGTTTAAACTTCCAACATTGAGGAGAGCGCCCTAATGGGATCTAATTTGGGGTTTTTGTGTTTGCTACATTGGAATGTTGAATAAATGGACTCTGCCTAAAGCAAAGTGTGAAGTAGTCCTGTCCCATCTCTCATCTTGCCACATCTCTGGTTGCATCTATGTCAATGCTAAGGGTGGATTTAGCACTTCATGGCCTATAGAGATCCCTGTTCAAGCTTAAAATGATGGAGCTATCTTAGTGGAGACAGGGCTATCTGCCACCAATATATTTAATAGGGCAATTTTTTTTTCCCTTGCTTGCACCCTTACACTATCCAGTGATCTCATATACCCTTGTAACCTTAGAGTGACTGGTACATCTTCCCTATTCCAAGGAGAATAAAATGCAGATATACCGGTAGAGCTAATTTTGTTGACTCTTTTCAGCAACAGGAAGTGATAAAGTCAAGAGACACAGGTAGTAGATCCTTTGCTGAAGTTGAATGAAGTTGTGCAATACAGACATGTTGCTACAGAGTCTGAGCAAGTTACTGATACTTTAGTACAATGTAGATGTTTTACTTTATTTTCATTTTGTTGCAGAAATGGCCTCATGTACAGATGTCATTTTTCAACTGAAGTTATTGTTCTGCTTAAAATTAATATATCAGGAGTACACTTTACTGGGGAGTCTATTTAGAAATTAAATTTAGAAATTGAATGTGTTCTCCAGCAGATATTAGTTGAATTTGAAAAGCAATCAAGCACTACTCTTAGTCCCAGCTCCAGTTTTATGACTTGCATCTGATAAGAGAAAAAAATACAAATCTGGCCTGGAGACACTTTTTTTTTTACTAGAAGAAGATGTGAGAAAGGTTTAATTCAGTACTGTGATTTTCAGAAACATTTATGGAAAATGAAGGATGCAATGGGCAAATGGGGGGTTGGAAGGTACTGTGGACTTATTAGTGATTAGTGGACATTTAAAACTCAAGGATATGTGAAAATAGTGCATTTGTTTTTCGATATACTGGGTAACCTAAATACTGCTTTTGTTTGGAAAGCCAGGCAATTTAGATGCAACTTCTTCTTTTGGTGGTTAGGTGTCATCACAGTGGATCACCTTGTCTGCTCACGATTGGCAGTGGAGTTTTACGGTGTTGATTTGCCAGCCCAGTTTCCAACCTTCCACAGACAGGACATACACACATGCCTAGGGCCAATTTAGAGTGACCAATCCACCTACAGCATGTCTTTGGGATGTGGGAGGCAACTGGAGCACCCAGCGGAAACTCGCATGACCACAGGGAGGACATGCAGACTCTGCACAGTAGGCACCCCAGCCAAGGATCAAACCCAAGAACCTCTTACTGTGAAGCAGCAATGCTAACCTCTGCACCACTGCAGCTGCAAAGGTAATTTAGATGCAACTGCCCTGGTTTATTCTGGTCAGAGTGTGGACAACAGGGTCATAATAGTGCTAATTGTGAAAGATGTGTACAAGGTGTGGTAGCAGCAATGAACAATTTTCTGTAGATAGCCCTACATGTAATGTAGTAGAAAATGTTAATTTAAGTGAAACTTCTGATTTAGAATCCTAAAAGGAAGACTTTTCTCAGCATGACACCATTCAACCTGAGATAGATGGGGTTGTGTTGAGAAGTCTATGATAAACTCTGTTTCAGAGTTAAATGATGTGCATTCTGAGGAAGAAAGTATTGTCAGTTGTTGTTGTTGTGTCTTTCGGCTTTTCCTAGTTAGCGGTCGCCAGAGCGGAACTCTGGTCCGCTAATGATTGGTAGTTGATTTTTACGTGCCGAGTTACCAGCCCTGATGCACAACCTTCAACGAAGGTACGCCCATTCCCACATGTCTCCACGCAGAAGACACTCTAGCTGAGAATCAAACAGCGTCTTACTGTGAGGCAACAATGCTACTGCAGCACCACCACCACGGGTGAAGAAAGTATTGTCAGTGATAAAGACAAAGGTGAAATGTCTCCCAAACAAAGTGTTTAAAAAATAGGGAAATAAAAAAGGACATTTTCTGAGGAATATTGGAAACAATTATAGTCACTGCAAATGCTATTGTTACAGCCCCAAGTTATTTCACTTCACTTTAGGTAACTTGCAGCCTAATGCTAAAATATCATAAGAGATGTGGACTGCAGAATAAAAATACAGCATTTTATGGTTATAAAAGGGCAATGGAAGAATATGTTCCATTTCTGAAGAGAAGATGAGATAATATTTGAAGATGTATGTATTCTTTAATTGGCAGGTTATTAAGGTTTAGCATACCTGAGGCTTCAACTTACCCTAAACTCCTTGTGTGTGTGTCTTGTATCAACTGTTACAGGTCATGCAGACAAACTAAAGTAGTGCAAATGGCTAAGGAGCTCAGTAACAGAAAAAAAATGAAAATAACGGGTAGGCTAAGATATAGGAACAGATGTCAAAAGAAAGTTGAGCACAGCACAGTGTTCCAAAGAAATACACCACCAAACGAGTGGTGAATGCAATTTCCAGAAGCAGTAAAAGTAAAGTGCAAATAATAATTTGTTCAGAGTAGAGTAACTGCAGATTGAACATACACGCACTAGATTCTGAAACACAATGGGTGTGCCCAATGACAATAAGATGCAGCATAGTAGTAGGCCAACACTTTTACACAAGCACTCAGAAAACACCATAGATGCTATACACATTTCTAAATAATTTCAGATGAATAATAGCACACCTCTGCAAATTCCACAGAAAATAAAAATACAAGCTGCAGTAAATGTACTTTAATAGGTTAGGGTTATACAAGCTATATTGGAGACAGATCTACCAATGCATCCTTGAAGACAAACAGCATGGCACTGAGCCAGACAACAGTTAAGCCAGTTCACTGACCAGAAAATGATTGATAGATACAGATTTGATAGAAATCTGGTGCAGATGTGTTTAAGCTGTGTGCACTCCATATGTCCTCACACAGTCTCTGGGATAACCTTGTCCTAGTAGAATCAAAGGTGTGCCTAAGTCTGGTTATACTGTCATCCGGGACATTTCAGCATATGGGTAATACTTTAAGGTGTGTCCCAGACAACTGCAAGTTGTCATACTAGGGCAGTTCCTGACAGTTATGTGCCTCAAAGTGGATGAATTGATCCACTTCTCAGTAACATCCAGGGAATGCCAGACTGCCATGGAATGGTTCTATGCCACTGACAGCTTTCTACATGTCCTGGGTCCAACTGACTGCACCCACATACCAATGAAAACCCCAGCATTAGATGATGTGGAATAGTTCATCAATAGGAAAATGTATCCATCCCTTAACTGTCAGGAAGTGTGCCCTACAGACTGCCTTATTATTAATCTTATGCCATCACACCTAGGTAGTGTGCATAGTGCTGCAACATGTAAGAAAAGTGAGCTGATGTCCACTTTCCAATAGCGTGACATCCCTGAGAGGATCCTACTTGGTAAATATATTACCTTGACTATAATGTAATTTGAACCAAGCCTTGTTAACATTAAGCAATGTGACTAATTGTATGTATTTTTCAAACAAATGAATGCGCTTATCCACTGGAACCTTGTCTCATGACACGATTCAGAGCCCTACCTGTGCCTGCTGAGGATGCATCCAACAGATTGCACATTATAACATGCAACATCACTAAACGAGTGTTTGGCATGCAAAAATCATGTTTCAAATGATGACACATCCGGGGGTGCACTACAATACATACCAGAAAAGAAGCCACGGATGGTCACTGTGTGTGCCATGTTGCACAATTATGTTAACAACTAAACATGGTAGCCTGCCAGCCTTGGTGTGAGTGACCGACCCCAAAACTCCCAGATGTCTGACATGGAGCTATCAGAACATTTACAGGATTATCAGGGGTACACAACGGTGAGATCATACAGGCACGAGTGATGTAGACTGCCATTGTATATGGTACCTCAGGACTTTTGAGTCATGACAAGCCATGTGTACATGCATACACAGATGAACTAGTGAAGTACACCAGTGGGGCCCCATTACAGCATCACAGCTGACAACTACAGTGACCTACCTGGTAGTTGTCCATAAAGAACATTATACAAACCATAATAATATTTGATATGAAACTGATTATATACTTGTGTGCACAAAAGAAATGAATACATGTGGATGGGTGTAGATAGTAATTGTTACTGCACTACCGTAGTCAAGGTACACTGCCAATGGCAACCATACCTGTATGCAGACCTCTCAACTGTACAGATTTTCGCAGAATATCTAGATTTTGCTTCATATTTTTGGTCTGTTTTTCATAAAATTGTGGGTTTTTGGCAAATTAATAGCCAATCATTAAAGATTGAAGACAGAAAATAATGACAGACAATTGAGTTTCAGACTTCATACCCTTCAGAAAATTCATGCTAATGCAAAAGCTGTTATTCTATCAACTTTCTAAGTTTGTAGGAGCAATATTTAAAAACTGTCCCTATTTTTGGGCCTTTGTCCCACTTTTATTAATTGCTTTGTCCAGATTTGTTGCTCTAAGACATTGAGAGGTATGCCTGTATGTATATGGCATGCATGTTGTGCACTCAACAAAATGTTTTGATGGCCAGGAATGCTGTCTGCATCATTGTAATGACTATGTGTACGTAGCAGCGTAATGTGTGTATGACTATGCCTGTTGGACTATGCATGTGGGGGATGTAGTACAACTGATGGAACTACACATGGGAAGGCATATGATAAAATCAATATGAACAATGTACATGCCTTAAGAATGTGTAGGACATGAGGTTAAACAGCAGACATCAGCAATGCTTACATTAGACCCAGAGTACAATGGATTAGTCCAGACAAAATCACTTTAGCTAGCAGATCTAAAAGACTCTCTTTCTGATACCCTCCATGTGGGAGGAATCAAGACACCTTGTTGAAGTTTCAAGTAGTTTATTCAGTAAAGTAGGTAGATGGATGAGTGCAAAAACACTATTGGTCATCTCCTAAAGATGACTCCTACCATGTTGATGCAGGGCCTCAAGACTTATCTCATTATCCCTGATGGATTATTTTGGTGTCAAGTAGAAGTGGAAATCAAACAAGAAAGACTCAAATCAGACAGAAACTGAATCTGACAAAAAAAAAAAGAAAAAATACAAGGAAAAGGATGAGATGAGAAGGAAAGAAATGTGCAAAAGGCATAAATATTGTGGCAAGTACATATATCTTCTTGAACAACCTCATGTCAATCAGGATTTGATACAAGAATGGTTAAGGAAAGATGAATTAAAACCAAAGATGAAAGGTTAATAATGGCTACCCAAGGTAGTAGGCTACTTACAATTTGGTTTTACAAAGTCCACTGAACATGCTGGGGAAGCAGACAAATGCAAGTTCTGTAAAAAATAACTGAAAATAGTTTGACACCTTGTTGCTGGATGTGTACACTCATGGCAGAGGGCCTGTATCCTGAATGGCACAATAATGTGACAAGACTGTTGCACTGGAGATTGTGCAAACACTACAATATTGAAGAGGATAAGTACCGGAGGCATGACCTACAAAGCATTGTAGGGAATGATGACATTTATATCACATGGGAACACCCATTACAGTTCAAACAGTTCAAAGAATAGATGTGAGAAAACCAGATATAGTGGTCCATGAGAAAAAGACAGAGGTAACATTGATCATTGTAGTTACAACACACAGTGATTACAGTGTCGTGCATACAGAGAGATAAACAAAGTGATAAATTACCAGGATTTGCTGCCAGAAACAATAGCAAAGTGAAAGATACCCAGACAGTTCCAATAGTAGTAGGAGCAACAGGTCTAATAAAAAAGAACTTACAGTTGCATTTAGATATGCTACTAATACATTTAACTGTATATGAATAACAGGAGGAGTCAGTTCTGGACAAATTGTGGGTGGTGCAAAACAGCACTTTTGGCTAACACCAAAGACTGAAACAATACTAATTTCATGAACTTTAATCATACCCTGACTTAGGAATGAGGTCCATTCCCATCATGGTATTAGCAATCCAAAAGACTTGGAGAAATTAAAACTAGTGGAGTTGTCATGTCTGCTTCTCTGGGTCCCAACATATTAGTCATAGGAGACCCTCACCAGGTTGGATAAGAAGAAAGTCACAGTTAGTTGTTTGTCAGGTGCCAGAAGCCACCATATAACCATGCACTCAAGTCTCACAACAACAGGTACTGTTATGACTCTGTCATAGTCCATGTTGGTATGAATGACTTGGGATGTACCTCCCTGGACTATATGAATAGAGACATGATCGAGCTTGTTGAATGTATCCAGGCAGGTATGTTCCTAGCCTTAAGCATCAGTCTACCATCACCCAGAATTATGCCTCAGTATAAACAGAAAATGATTGACTTTAACAATTGGCTTAGTTTCTGGTGTCATTCCAAGGCGATCCAGTACTTGACAGCATGGGAAGACATGATCAACAGACCTCAATGCTTTGCCAGAGATGGCTTGCATCAGTCTCCCTTGGGCTTCAGGCTTCTGGAAATGGCTCTTGTCACTCCTATAGTTCCTTTTTTCATAATGCCATGAGGTCAAAACTACAAACACGAAAATTTCATCAAAACGCAAATTAAAGGTCATGCTGCCAAATGCTAGGAGTCTAAACATAAAACTGCACTCATTGCAAGCATTCTTAACCCTGGAAGATTTTTGACATTTAGTGCAGTCACAGAAACCCAGGTCAAAGCTGTAGAGAACACCCCAGCCATACCAGGTTACTCATCCTATCATACATTCAGACCCCAAACCGTGGGCAGCAAAGCAAGAGGAGGTGCAGTTGCAAAATGCAGACACACCTCCAGGCTGGTCATACAGTATGACACACAGGAGACACTCCAGGTACAGTTAACCATTGACAAGACCGCTATTTAAATCATAGCTAGCTACTCAAGATGCCCACTTCACCTATCTGGACCTCTTTGAATCTATCAAGATCCAACCCTTTACCCTGATCCTGGGTGACTTTAACTATCCAACCATAGACTGAAAGAACTACTTATGCCAGAACACAAATGCACAGAGATTTTTATTTCATCAGTGCAAATGCCTGGCACATATGTCCAAACATACACCAAAGTTGCATTTATATAGCTGCATGGAATCAGGAATACCTGACAGGACAAAATCATCCTCCTTAAGGAAGAGTAAACCTGTCTGGTGGACATCTGCAATAAATAAACTCTAAAATAAAAGGAAATAATTGCTGTCCAGGACCAGGAAGGAGCAGGTGCCTAATTAGAAGCAATCTGTCCTTAGCTTGAACAAGCAAATAAGAGCAGTAGTGAAATCCTTCAAAGCAAGCCTTGAGTCAAAACTGGCCACATCTACTAAAGAGAATCATAAGGCCTTCTTCAGAAAGGAAGCACTCAGATCTGCTCAGAACTGGTGGTCAAGGACACCACATGCACAAACGCTGTAGATATAGCCAACCTGCTGGCAGACAGGTTCAGTGAAAACATCAACCCTCTGTCCACCCATCAGTAAATCAGGACATCCCCAGCACCTGCCCCTATCCCCTTATCTCTAGGAAGCAAGTCGTCATTGCCCTCTCAAAGGCAAAAAAATACAGCCTGCATGAAACTGATAACATCCCTGGCTGCATCCTACATGAACTCAGGCAGGAACTTGGAGTACCATTAAGCACCCTATTCAACCAAAGCCTGAGTACAGGCTTCATACCAGCCAAGTATAGGACAACCATTGTCATCCCTTTACACAAAGTTGGAGCATCCACCGATCCAAGAAATTATAGACCCATTAGCCTAACTAGCCTAATCTGCAAGGCCATGGAATGGATTATCATGGACCTCATTAACAAGGACATTGGCAACCTCCAAACACTCTAGCCCACACAGTTTGGTTTTGTCAAGGGGGGGGGGTCATGCCTGTTAAATTTGGTCGACTTCTTTGAGACAGTCACCAAAGCCATGGATGAGGGGAAGATGGTGCACACCACCTACCTTAACCTGGCCAAAGACTGCGATACTATTCCCCACTCAGGTATAAAAGATAAACTCTCTCAACTAGGCATCAGTCCTTATGTTACCAGATGGGTAGCAAACTGGCTCACTGAGAGAACCTACCTAGTCAAAATTGGGGGAAGCCACCTCAAAACGTAGACCCATAACAAGCGGTGTACTCCAGGGATCGGTCTTGGGGCCTCTGTTGTTTGGGATATACTTTTCTGAGGTGGAGGCCAAAACCAGTAGGCTATGGCTGACCAGGTTTGCAGATGACCTCAAGCTGGGAGCTGCCATCAAGTACCCTAGTGATGTCATCCTCCAAGAGGGTCTCCCACAAACAAATGACTGGTGCCAGAAACATGGCCTCAAACTGAATGTCAAAAAAATGCATCATCACCCCCTTTGAGGAGAATGAAGTCCTGACAAATTATCACATTAATAACAAGGTCCTAAGCATGCAATCAGTTGTGAGGGACTTAGGCACGTAGGTTGATAGCATACTGACCTTTGACCACAATATTGTCTACATTGTATAGAAAACTTTCTACATGGCCTACCTCATTTGTAAGGGTATCTCATCCAGGAAAAAGGAGGTCATAACATCCCTGCATTCTTTCCTTATAAGACCCATTATTGACTACAATGCCCCTTTCGGCATGTATCTCACAAAGCACATGCAGCAACTGGAAGACCAAAGAGGTTCCTCACCTGAAGAATCCAGAGCCTCAAACATCTACCCTACATAGATAGGCTAAAAGCTCTGTCCCTCTACTCAGTCTCTTACAGACTGCTTAGAGGTGAACTCTGTCTGGCATACAAAGCAATCTCAGACCCTGCCTTGATGGGACTGTTGCATATCTACAAGTCAAGCTCTACTCGAGTAACTCACACGTGTGACCTCAACCTGGTCTGTGACATCAATAGGACTTGTTGGTGGGGCAGATTTGTGTCCCATAGACTCCCCCTTCTGTGAAATAGACTTCATCTTCACGTCACGTAGAGTAACTCATTAACCCTTTTAAGCACAACCTGAATAACTAAATAAGGAACAGAAAATAAACCTCTGGGATCTCATCTGTGTTCCTTCTGGACAGGGGCATTGGGTGCTGACTTGTCGGAATGTGGGATAGATTCTTGGCTAGTGTCTCAGAGCCACTAGCCTAGTAATTTCCTATGATCCTATGATCTGCAAAAAAAAATGCACATACATATCAGGATGTTGAACTGTAGTACACATATTCACAGCTTCCCATCAGCAGTGTGAGGTGCAGTGCTGCTACATATATATGCCCTACTCCATTGCAGGAGAAAACATGCAAATATAACAAATATACAGCAACCACTCACACATCTGTAATAATCATTCTAAAAATTCAAAAAACAAACTGGTGAAAAAACCACCCTTGCAGGCCCAGCGCCTTTAAACTCCTGGAATCAGATAGATGTGTGCAAAGTTCTTTATAATCCACAGGTTATGTTGTAAACAAGAATGCCAATAAACAAAAAAAAAACAAATTGAAATTTTATTAAGCTTAAAAACAAGCTTTTCATCGGCACTCTGCACCAACTTCCTCAGAAAAACAAATTGCACCACACATTTGTCTCACTATAAATACATCACTACTCCCCCTAGCGGCTCCCCTTTAAAAAGCACATAATTACACTTTGAAAATTTTTAACTAAGAAGCGGCCAAAATGTTCAACAATTTGGTATCTACTACTCATACCTGCCATCAATGCTGGTAAACCTATGATGCTCCAAATATTGAATTTTAAAGCCACCATAATTACATATAAATACAAATGATCAAATGTGTCAATAGCCACAAGAAAACTTACGATGTATTTTAAAAATAAGTATCAACCAAAAACTGGAACTGGAAGTGAAGCAAAAGAACCTCTTCCAAAATTGGTTTTAAACATTTTAATCCACAGTAAAACACAGTAAGCCACGCAAAAAAATACACAATGAACGCCTTCTCACTCAGCGTTTTCGTCACTACTGGACTTCATCAGATGCTTGCTTTACCACTTGTATAATAGATAGTCTTTAAGCTAATAATAATTAAAAATAAGTATAAAAGTGGAAAGAAAATTCCCACAAGTGTTAAGATAAACATTAATATAAACAATAAATAGTGAACACAGAAGTGAAATAAAAAATGGTAAAACCCAAAAATATGTTCCCAGATGGCATTAAGTCACTCCAGGGGGCTTCACCTCACTAGGCTTCTCAATTTGAGAAAGCAACTGAAGGAAAGCATACTGATAAGTCCAGGTAAATGGTAAGCTTCCAACTTAAGTTGCCACATCAACTCCTTGCATTCAAGTCTTAAAGAATCGGGTCCCCCATAAACTCTTGGTTTAGCTGATCGATGACTGTAAATGAAAATTTGTGACCTGGATTATCTAATATATGTTTGGCCAGAGTGTTGTTGACCTTCCCCTTCCTGATGGCATATAAGTGCTCATATACTCATTCCTGTAGTTTCCTATCAGTCTTGCCAATGTAGAAACCTGGGCAGACCAAACACTGGGCTAAATATACCACCCGATTACTGGCACAATTGAATCTTCCTTGTATGAGATACTTCTTATCCCTGATGGAAAAAGCTGAACTTGCTTTAATGTATCTGCAGTACCTGCACATGTTACATTTGAACATCCCATATCTGGGGGAGGCACCAGCAACTTTGGACTCCAGGATGTTTTTGATGTTAAGGCCCCTCCTGAAAGTAACCTTAGGAGGCGATAATAGTCCAAATGCTCCTGTTGACTCGGTGGTTAATAAGCGCCAATTTTTCTTTATAACGGACACAATGTCCATTGCATCCAAGTTGAATGAAATTACAAAAGAACAATTGAAAGTATCAGACTCACTGGCAAGGCGAGGTAAACATAAAGACCCATCCTCCATATTCCTCAAAATGGGGCGGAAGTGGCCATTGGCCCTCTTCCCTTGCACTTCCAAACTCAATTCTGCGACAAAATTGGGGGGGTACCCTCTGCTGACGAACATGCCAAAGATGAACTTGCACACCTCTTGAAAAATGACATACAGTGGTACACACAAGAGATTGGCAGTCTCTGATTAACAAGTCCTATTTGTGAATGTAGATGCACACAAGCAGCTCACCTAGTAAAGGCTTACCTTGTGAAAATGTGCAGTCATGCAAGCATACCTAACTGTATGAGCACCTCAGCACACACAGCTTTTAAATACTATTTGGAATACATAATTAATGAGCTTTATTAACATGGAATGTTTTGGAATCTCATCTGCAAACCTCTGCATAAATTCTTAAATCGTGGTGCATTAATCAGTAGCTCAGCATAAGTGTGCAGAGTTCATTTCAATTATACAATAGTTGCCAGTGTGAGAGTACATATATAGCACATGTTTGACATCCACCAATGGGCTGGTGCCAACCTCATTGCACCAAATTTTAAATGTGACACTGCTACACTTCCAGATGCTTTGCTGCCTGTGAACTGAGTGATTCTTCAGTGAGCATTTTTCTGAAGGCATGCTACAACTTCATATCAACAACTTTAAAGAAAATACTGACGGACAGGAGGATAAAGCAGCTGCCAATATGTGTGTTCAACATAAGGCAAGGATGTAGGCAAACTAGATAGTTACAGAACTACAGGTTGTATAAAAAGATTTATAAAGTCTAGGAAATCAAAAATGATGAAGTCATTGTTTGTTAGTTACATTAGACCCAAACTTAAGTATGGAATAATAATATGGAAGCCTTATAAGAAAACAAGCATAAGTAAACTGGAAAGAGTATGGCGGAAATATACCAAGGGCATCCATGGATGTGAAAATTTAAGTTATTATGATAGACTAAAATATCTTAACTTGTACAGTGTCTCCTATAGATATCTAACAGGAGATCTTATTCAGGTATATAGTGCATTTAGGGACAGCTACCTCTGGGAATGTTTGGGGTTATCAAACAGTACTAGAGAATCATCAGATAACCAATGTAGAAGATTCTATAGGAATGAGAAGTGTACTAATTGGTTCTCTGAGAGAGCAGCTGTTGCATGGAACAGACTACCAAATTACATTAAAACAAGTACTAGTTTAGATATTTTTAAGAACACCCTAGACACTTATTATGGGAACAAGTGTTTTGGCATACTGGCAAGCTAGAAGGGCATTAATGCCGGTGCTTGAAATATTTGGATGTATGTATGTACCAGAGGAAAGACATTTGAGACCAGATTGCCAGGGAACTTTGTGGATGGACTGGGATTTTCAGGACTGGTGTGCAGGTTGGGTCTATGTTACATGAACGAACGATCAAAATGTAGAGTATAACATACCCGACAACCTTTGATCGAACGTTCATTTAATCGGAGACTCCAAATGTCAAATTTTGGAGTTCCGAAATGTTTTGGTCGGCCATCTCAGTCAGTGTAGCGTGTGATGTAGACATGCTACACTGTTTGGAATGGCTAGGTAAGTGGCTGCTTTGTTTAATATACCAACTCCGAGATCGCTGTACATTGGTGAAAGGGCAATTTCCCGGTAATTGCTTGTTGCGATTACCGGGAAATTGCTCTTTTCCCAATGTACAGTGATCTTGGATTTGGTATATTTAGTTAGGGAAGTGTGTGGGGGGGCCAAGCCCCCCACATTGGGGGGTTGAGGGGGGTGAAGCCCCCACTTAATTTTAAAAGTAGGTGTGTAAGTGTTTGAATGATGTGAGTGTGTAGGGGTTTGTATGTATTGGTTGTATGTGTGTGTTTTGTATGTTAGTGTAGGGAAGGTGTGGGACAAACAAAATTTTTTGATTTTGTTTGTTTCAGGCTTTTAAGGTTTCCTGGTTTCGATCATAGTGTTTCGAGTATGTCGCACTCGAAATTATGATTGTTCGTTCATTTAACATAGACCCTGCAGGTCCACCATCAATAAGATGGCTTTCTTTGCAGGGACTGAGATTGTTTACTGTAGTGGATTATCAATGTAGCAGACAGCCCTGGATCCATGCATTGAGTGAAATATTCCATACACTATCACCTTCACCCTTTACTTTATAGGTGTTAAAATGGAACTGTACTTTTTTATTTGAGCTTTCACAGTATATCTTTTACATTCATTCAAAGGTAATGATGTTAACATAGGTAATCAGTTGTAGATTAAACATAGTTATAATTCTCTGACTAAATTTGTACTATTAGGAGTTTTGGCTGTGCTACCATCAATGACTTTGTTGTACTGTACAACAAGCTTCAGCAATACAATGAATATGATAGCATTCCATTGTGTTTAGCTTTATTTTGTGAATACTGAAGTGCTTCTGATTTACACATGCTTTACACATAACTGACAGTATAACTAAGTTGTCAGATGTGTATTATTGGCTGTGGACATATACAAACATAGCTATGCTTTAAGATATTTGGAGATTGTTTAGTGGGAAAGAAGGTAACCTGGTTTGTTCAAACATGACATATGACTACAGCACAGGGTGATATGAAATTAAGCTGTTTCAAAAAAGCATCAACATTACCTGTATACATAAGGACATTCAGCTGTAATGTTGATTTTTGTATTTATGTGGGTTCAATCCCCACGTCTACTGCTTGACCTCTGTATAATGATCTCTCTTTGGTATTTTGTATAGTTCTACAGGGCATGTCCCCATTATTTGCAAAACACACATTTACACACAGCCTGTACATCTATGATCTATTCTTTGCTATGGCACCTATTCCTCATAGGCCATGGATGTCTATAAATATTGTCCACATTACGAGGATACTTTATTAATAGTTGTTGTCTAGTGCTCAGTTAAGGAAAGAGTCCAGATGGGCATTCCAACACCTGGAAAAAGCATATGACAGAGTTCCAAGAAAAGTTGATTTGGCCAGTCCTGAGGTAGTTCGAAGTCCCCAAAACATTGATAGATATGATGCAGAATATGTACATGACCCAATGATTCAAGTACCAACAGTGTTCAGTGTCTCAGAGGAGTACCCAGTGGAAGTGGGTGTGCATCAGGGTTCACGTCTGAGCACACTGCTGTTCATACTGGTGATGGACTACATTAGCAAACAGGTTGGAGGGAACACATCAACAAATCTGGTGTATGCAGATGAGGTAGTATTACAGGCAGACTGAGTAAGAACTTCAATAACAGATAGGGGAATGGGATACAAAACTAAAGGCACATGGGATAAAAATGAGTACAGATAAAACAGTTGTAATCGCAGCAAATGAAGGAAATCAAATCAAAAGAAATTGAGAACTGAGATAGAAGGGACGCTAGTGGGGACAGCTTTAAGTTTCTGGGAGGGGTGGATGAGGAGAAGGGAAGTCTGAATGAGGAGGTCAAAGCTGAAAATAGAGGGGCAGCAGACAACTGACACAGAGTGTCAGCAATAGTGTATGACAGAAGAATGCTAAAAAAGTTGAAAAGTAAGGTGTATGAAACAGTGGTGCAACCAGTACTACTGTATGATACAGAAACCTGGGAAGTAAGCAGAGCAGCTGATGAAAACAGAAGTAATGAAGATGAAGTGCTGGAGGTGGGTAGTAGGACATACACTATGGGATGAAGGAATGAAGACATCAGAGCAGAAGCCAAGGTAGCTCCAAATGCAGAGAAGGTCAAAGACGATATATTGTGGTGGATTGAGCACATGTGCAGAAAGGCAGCAGTCTGCTGAAGAAGATTTGAGGCAGACAAGAAGAAGGCAAGAGCAAATGAGAGCATCCAGCAAAGAGGTGGATGGACTGTGAGAGAGACCTGTGATAGTCAGGCATGGAATAAGGTAGAAGAGTGACATTGAATCAAGAAAGATGACGACAGTTGACACAACACCCTGACCCCATGTAGAAAATGGGAAAAAATGGGGTTCGATGATGATGATGATGTCTAGTGTTGAGACTACAAAACATTTTAGGCTTATTAACTTGTATGTGTGTGTATTACATACTTGTGCAGATATTTATTTTACAGTCATCACATTGCTACTTATGAATGAGAAGTTATGTATATTCATACACGTACATGTTGCTGTACACACAGCAATACAATGAGTTTATGATACTCTCCACTGCTCAGAATGAGTAAGCAGGTCAAGTTTTCCATCATAGAACATCACATCTTTATATATTTGGTTGCATACATTCATTACTGCACATAGTATAACTGACAGACCATCTATGTGACAATATTGTGTTGGTTAAATGGTAAACAACAGCTGACACACACCAGTACAATGTGACCTCTTTCAGTGGTTGTACATAGCATAGCATAGAGTAGCATAGAATAACATAGCATAACATGTTTACCTAAATAGTAAGGGTTCTGCACTTTTATGCAGACATAGGTTGCTAATGTAGATATTAATTTAGCATCTTCTAGATAGATGTCATTTATCCTTGTGTGAATGGTAATTTTACATGTGCATGTATGAGTATTGCTACATGGGACTGGATAAAATATATGTGACACATGTTTAACATATACTTTCATTTATTGACTTGTGATTAATGTAACATATTGCTGTATAAAATGGTAATTTTATCTATTAATACCGATGTCATTGTGGAGTCTTTAAGTGAATTCTATGTAGAAGACACATATATTTATTTATTTTACAGTTGTTGATCGGGTTTGTCCGACAGTGTTAAAGAGCCCTTTTTCAGCAGAGGTCTGGGGAGAAAAGCTCCAACATATCATATAATTTTCATTATAAATTAGCATTAAACAGCAATGTTACAGGATTATTACAAGGCATTAAGTAGCAATACAATGTTATACAGTGTTAATAATCAGGAGTATAGCAAAGCTCTTTCAAGAAGTATAAAAAGAAATAATATGTCATTAAGATGAATATAGTTTTTGGGATAAGTGGTTACAAAAAAACAGTTTTATCATAATGTAGTTGCATGAAGGCAAGACAATTACTGTAGAATGTTAAATAGTGGAGTTATAGCTGTACATGTTAAACCTCCTGGCTGATAAATTCAGCTCCAACTTTACTCCTCTCTCCCTTCAACCTTCCCTCAGGAAATATTATCAAATATAACTCCCCCTACTATTACTAGGGAACAAGTCCTTATTGCTCTCTCTAAAACTAAGAACACTGCATCAATGGGCCCAGACAATATTCCTTCTAAATAGCATGAAACATGACCTATCAGGGCCTCTGGAATTAATATTTAACTGTAGCCTCCAAACAGGCTCTGTCCCTCATGAATGGAGAAAGGCAACAGTCACCCCTCTGCACAAAGGTGGGTCATCTGCAGACCCTGGAAACTACAGACCCATAAGTTTCATTAGTCTTATATGTAAAGCCATGGAAAGAATTATCATGGACCCAACCCAATTTCATTTTCTCAAGGACAGATCATACCTACTCAACCTGGTGGACTTCTTTAAGAAGGTCACCAAAGCAATGGATGAGGGCAAAATAATTCACACTGCCTACTTTGACATGGCCAAGGCATTTGACACAATACCCCACTCAGGCATTGTTGACAAACTAAAGAGGTTAGGTACAAACCCATATGTCACCCGGTGGATAGCCAACTGGCTCACAGACAAGACCCAGTAAGTTAGAATTGGGGAGTCCATCTCTACAAAGAGACCAGTCACAAGTGGAGTCCCTGAAGGATCAATCCTTAGACTGCTCCTTTTTGGCATTTACTTCTCAGAAGTCAAGGCCAATGTCAGTGGTCTCTGGCTTACTAAATTTGCAGATGATTTCAAATTAGGAGCTGTCATTGAATCTCACACTGACACAAATGTTCTCCAGGAGGGGCTGACACAGACAAATAACTGGTGTCAGAGCCATGGACTAAAACTAAATGCCAAGAAATGCATAATCTTATCCTTTGGGAATTCATCCATCCCTAGTAACTATCATATTGACAACACACCCCTTAGAGTTGACCCAGTAGTCAGGGACTTAGGGAGACACATAGATAGTAATCTAGCCTTTGACCATCATGTCTCTACCGTAGTGAAGAAATTATTCAGTGTTGTGCTACTTATCAACAAAGATATGGCATCTAAGTCCAAGGAAGTCATTATTCAACTGTCTTCAGCATTCATCAGACCTATCATTGAGTACAATGCACCCTTTGGTATGTACCTAACCAGGCATATTCAACAACTGGAACATCCACAGAGGTTCCTCACTAAAAGAATACAGAGCGTAAGTAATATGTCCTATGCAGACCACCTCAGGGCCCTATCCCTGTATTCTGTCTTTTGAGGGGAGATCTATGCCTGGCATACAGGGTATTGTCAGACCTCACTCTGATGGACCTCCTGCATATTCACAAAATAAACAGTAGCAGAATTACCCATGCTAAAGACTTAAATCTTGCCTGTGATATAAATAGGACCTGCTGGAGAGATACGTATGTATCCCAGAGGCTTTCCCATCTATGGAACAAGCTCCCCATCCATATGAAGCAGAGTTCCTCCCTAACCAAATGGGATGGCACAGTGGTGCAGCAGTAGTGTTGTTGCCTCACAGCAAGAGGTTCTCCTGTTAGATTCTCAGCTGGGGTGCCTTCTGTGCAGAGTCTGCATGTCCTCCCTGCATTTGTGTGGGTTTTCTCTGCATCTGGAGCATTTCTCCCGGGGCCTCTGCTGACAATTGACTTCATTCCAAGTTGGACTTTCACTGTAAACAAATGTTAAATAAATAAATAAATAGAATAAAGTGCAATTTGGACAATTGGATGGGAAACTGGAAATTTGTCCCAGGTTTGGCACCTATGTCTCTAATGGAAACAGGTAACCTGTAAATGGTTCATCTCCCAAGCCCATGCTTACACTTATCAAGGGTATCAGAACTTGTCAGAGATTTGGGATGCAAGGCTAGGCTTAAAACCGCCCTTGTGGTTGTTAGCCTAGTAAACACCTATAAGTATTTAGGCAGGTATTGTAAAGTTAGAAACAAATCAAACAGTACTTACTGAAAACAAATAATTAGCTTGTCAAGAATGATGAAAAGAGGGAAGTCACATGAATGGCTACTGCTTGGCTACTACTAATGCTGGTCTCACCACAGCTTCACTCTGTTGGGATACAATGCTCCTTTGCATCTTCTCTCATCAGAAGCAAAATGTTAGCACCAATCCCAAGATGAGAAGCAGACCACAGCCTGTTTGGTGATCCACAGTCTTGTCCCAAATGATGCAATGGTCTGTAAGCTTGTAGCCTTTTCCTGGTAGATGCCTTGGGTGGCAACCAGACCTACCAGGAATGCTAAGCACAGACACTCACTCTCCAACCAGAAACAGTCAGGAATCAATGCACTTTGCTCCTTCTGTCACCAGGACCAGAATATAAGCACAGATTACAAGCTGTGACCTATAAATTAGTAATTAGGCTTTCTGGTGATCAGCAGTCTCCAAGAAATAATCTCCCTGTACTTTTTTTCTCTCCAGGAGAAAACAGAAGCACTATGTCCAAGATGACTACTGAGAGGCAGAATGTGGAGTCTAGAAAAACTGGTGGTCTTGCAATAGATGGTTAAAAGTAAGATGAAAAAAATGATTTATTCTAAACACTGCAGTGTACACTAAGCAGATAGATATGAAACTGGGTAACTTAAGTTTTAGCTGTCTAAGTGAAGAGCCACTATTTTTAAAAGACCTAGATAGACTTAAAGGCGGTGAGCACATTTGTATTATGGTACTATGGAATACAGTAGGATAGCCAAAAACTTTAAATAGTTGAAGGGGAGTGATTTCACAAAATGATTATTTTGTGCTTACTCACAACAGATAGTGAAAAGAGACAGGGAAAGAGACATATTGTCAAATTAACATAAGAGGCAGGCAACTAGAAAGACAGTGATGTTTAAGAATACAACAATAACGGGAAAGAAATCTGCATGACTCACAACATCGCATCAGCTACTGTCGCAGAGAACCAGTTATTACACTTCTCATTCCTATAGAATCTTCTGCATTGGTTGTCTGATGATTCTCTACTACTTTTTGATAACGCCAAACATTCCCAAAGGTAGTTGTCTCTAAATGCCCCACATACCTGAATAAGATCTCCTCTTAGATATCTGTAAGAGACAGTGTACAAGTTCAGATATTTTAATCTTTCATAATAACTTAAATTTTCACATCCATGGATGCCTTTTGTATGTTTCAGTTGTACGCTTTCTAGTTTACTCATGCTTGTTTTCTTACAGGGTTTCCATATTGTTATTCCATACACAAGTTTGGGCGTAATGTAACTAACAAACAATGACTTCATCATTTTTGATTTCCTAGACTTTATAAATCTTTTCATACAACCTATAGTTCTATAACTATCATTAACCAATTGGTTGTTATGTTTAGAAAAACTCATAGCTGGATCTACCCACATACCCAGGTCCTTAAATGAACATACAGTTTCAATCACTGTGTGCTGTATTTAGTATTCACCTTTCTATTTATGTCTCCCAAATTTCATATGCTTAATTTTGATGTATTTAGCATGTTATTCTCCTCTCCCAAAATGGTCAATTTAGTGAAGTTCTTTTGCAGACATGCCCTATCTGTAACACATGTAATTAGTTTACCCAATTTCAAATCATCTGCATACAGACAGTAGAGCACCTCAGATGAAAAAAATACATTGGAAATATAAAATTTAAGCAAGTATGAGCCTAATACAGAGCCCTGTGGGACACCATGACTGTAACCAAGGGTTTCACCTGTCCAGTTGCTGTATGATACTGACCATGCCCTATTTGCAAGCCATGCAGCTATCCATCTTATCAAGACTACAAAAATACCTAGTTGTTCTAATCTATTGATCAGTGTTTTGTGTATGATCCTGTCAAATGCTGAAGTTAAATATATATAAACAACATCATAGTGCAATTTTTCATTCATAGCTGCTATTATATTGTTATCAAACATTATTTTACAAGTGGTAACAGATCTATTTTCAACATATGCACACTGATATATGGTATCAAGTTCCAACCTTTCCAGTTCTGACAATAACTTATCCAATATTACCCTCTCTATTATTTTTCCACAACACGAAAGTAGACTTAAGGGTCTGTATGACTCTGAATTTGTCCTACTCCTCTTTCAGTTGATGACATGGTTAATAAGTGCATGTCTCCAATATTGAGGAATCTCCTCATATTAATGTGACCTAGTAAATAATAGATATAATGGTACTGTAAGTTCTTGCTGAAGTGTTCTCAGTTTATTATTACAAATGCTGTCTCCTCCCTGTGCTTTGTTTGGATCCAGTTGTCATATTTCTTTTTCAATACAATCTAATTTGATTTCAGTATCTGAAGTTACCTGAATGCCATAAGACAACTTATCACCTCCTTTGTGGAGCCAAACTGTTTTGCATAACATTTTGTAAATATATTTATAATCTGTTGTTTCTGAGAATAAAATTTAGAATCTACACACACTTTATCCGTTTGTATGTCTTTACTCCTTCCATATTTTATGTATCTATAAAATGGTTTCCTATTATGCTCAACATCTTTATATAAATTTTCTTCAAATTTGTATTGATCTTGTCTCACACTATGCTTAATTTGTTTTTCTGGCTTGTTTATTTCAATTTTCAAAGTTGCAGTACGACCTCTTTTTCCATTTCTTATATTTTTTGCCTCTCTCATCTTTATCAAGTATCTCATTCTTATGAAAATATATCCTTCTGACTCTGTGTGCCTAGATCCCGATGTTAAACATTTTTTTGGCATTCAAACAGTTTCTCTTTCAAAGCTTTCCACATTCCTTCTCCAGGTTTTTCAATGAATAACTCCAATTAGTTTTACATAGTGACTGTTTTGTTTCCATATAATCTGTTATTAATCTTCTGTGCATTGGATTAGATTTCAATTTTGAAGAATTACCTAGCAACAAATTAACCTTATAACCCTATGATCATTGCATATCAATGGTGGTAAAACTTATATGAAGTAACAGCAGTTTCTTCAGGAACATAAACAATGTCTAGTATGTTCCATTCATTGGTAGGTTTTTTTACAGTCTGAAGCAATTGTTGTTCCTGAAAATATATTATGAATAATTTTCTTACTAATGTTGATGAATCGACATTATTCCAGTCTGTTTCTAGTAAATTTAATTCCTCAGCCATTATTATTTTTCCCTCTTGTTTTTCATGGAAAAAACATATGAGTTTCTCTAGGTCATCAACAGTTGACTTTGATGGTCTATAAATTCCAACAATTGTTTTATGTGCCAGGGATGTCAGTATTATTACAGTTGCATAATCTATAGTATTGGTGTTATCATTGCTCCTGTAATAATCACAGGTCTCATCACAATCCTTAATCCCTATCATAACATTGCTCCTGAAATAATCACAGGTCTCATCACAATCCTTAACCCCTATCATAACTCTTCCACCTGACTTTTGTTAGAATGTTTGTTACAGTAAAAACATTTATAACCTGCTTTCCAGTCATTTTGTCCTTTAACCATTTTTCACAAACAGTAACAACATCAATGTTGTGCGAATGTAGAAACTTTCCAATAAATAAATAAATAATTTTGTTAATGCTCCTAGCATTGGCAGCTATCAAGGATGCGTCAAATGTTGCTATATTTGAACTGTTAAATTTCCTTCCGCCTGGTACAAATCTTACCCTGTGTTTGTCAAATATTGCAAAATATTGGCTGCAAAAGTTATTTTCCCTGCTCTGGACAATAACACACCATCCTGTAGGAACACATATGTGCCCAAAACTAGGCTCAGATGCTTTACACATTGTCATTTTTAAAAACAGGACATTTTTTCTTGTAGGTATTTACCCATAAAATTCTTTCATTCATGGTGACATGATACTCCTTTCTATATGTTATTTGTGAAAAATACATCCTAACACCTGTACAAACTATGCTATCTTAGAGGGCTGTAAGTTCTCTGGTAACTTGCAAATGATATAATTTGTACTGACATGAATAAAAACAGATCCGTACTTCTTTATATTAAGGTGTTATAAGGCCTGCCTCATATCCTCTGTTTTTGCTCCTGGCAAGCATAGCACTATTTGATGTTCATTACCTTCTCTGCAAATACTAAGTATCAGCTCCTCTAATAATTGAATCTCCAATTGCAAGAATATCTTTTCTGACCACATCAGAAGAATCTTCCACTTCTATTTCAGTAATATCTGCTCTATGATATGTTGCAAAGGTGTGCTCTTCATCACTATTAGTCTTAGGAAACTCACTGCTTTCTTTGCTTATTATATTTGCAAGCATATGATTCTCATACAGCTGGATTTGTATATACACAGCTTGAGCCATGTTGCCAGCATTTATCTTTCTACTCTTTTTTTTTTCTTACAGTACTGTTCTTCAGTCCTCCCATGTTCAGTTTTGATTTCTTCCTTTTCGCCCACCCCTTGCTTCTTCTTTTCTATCTTCTCTTTTGGGAAAAATGATGTCTTTTACTGTAGACTGAAGGTATTCTGATATAAAAATGTTACCATTTTTGTACTCTGTGTGTCAGATAACAAAGCAATACCCTTTTTAGTATGTATTCTCTTTGCTTTACAGACATTTATCAGTTTTTTCTTCCTTGTTATTTGCTATAAACATCCTCTTGCTTTATTTTCTAATTTCCTTCTATACACTCTGAATACTTATTTGCTGAATACTTGTATCCAGAATTCCAAAGTTGTCAGTGGCATTATCTTCATTCATAGTTGTCGAATGATCTCTACAGACAATAGACACATCCTTTCCTAAATGTTTCCATTGACTCTTTACCTAGCATTACCTCTCTCATCAGTCCAATCATTAATATATGTATCAACAGTTCTCTAAGCCGTGCCAATAGCTCAAGTGCAATCGTCATCAGTAAGTCTAGATTCACTACTAATAATGGTAAGCAAATCATCCAAGTTTTGGCATGAGGAACACAGATCATCAGTGTTATCAGGCGTCACCTTTAATTTTACTTAGCATTTATTACACTGTACAAGATATTTGTGCTTGAGCTGATGGCATAGTCATTTAAGGAATCAACATTCAGCTTAACATGAATAAAAAAATTCTAAAAGAAAAAAAAATAATCAGAATCAGTTACCTCAGAATTCAAAGAGAACATGAATCAACATCTGTGAGGAAAAGTCACAGAAACGATGTACAACTAAATATTAAATTAAGTACAGTAAAGTTGTTGCTCTGACTGTACAAGTTGTGAAAGACACACAAAGGCTGGAATTCTTTTACATCACATGCAAATGCATGCAGTAGCTTCTGCTCACAATTGCTTGCAGTCACACCTCTTTTTAACAGTAAAGACCAATAAATAACAAACCATGACAGGATTATTTTTGATAAACTCTGGACTGCCGTCTCTGCAGTCTGTGTGAATTTATAGCTGACTAGACCCCTTAGGATAGCTAGAGTTTGCCTGTCTAAAACCTATCCCTTTCTAACAACAAACAATGAAAATTAAAGCTAAAACAACAAAATATAAATAAAATTAAATCTTCTTGTCTTCAAGCTATCCCTTTCTTCCTGCAAACAGCAAAAACGGTGAGAAGAAATAAAACATAAATTCAAATTGAACTTCTCTTACCAGACAAGTAAACAGTCAATCACAAATCAAGACAGGATTGTTTAGTTAAGCTCTGGATTGTCCTCTCTGACATCTATGTGAATTTAGAACTAACTAGGTCTCTTGGGATACCTAGAGTTTGCCTGTCTAAAACATATCCCATTCTAACAGCTAACAGTGAAATTTAAAGGTAAAACAACAAAATATAAATCAAAGTAAATCTTCTTGTCTACAAGCTATCCCTTCCTTCCTACAAACAGTGGAAAACAATGGTAAAAATAAAACATAAGTTCAAATATAAACTTCTGTTACCAAGCTCCTGCAAGTCAATCACAAACCTATACATGGTTGTTTAGATAAGCTCTGGATAGATAGCCAGTGAGTTCAATGTAGCCATTACTGCCCAGATTATGTTGTGTGAGTCTTATTGCGACTGTACATGCCACTAACACTGTTGAAAAGCACATCAGATGTGTACAAGTAGTGATGTTGATTCCTCTTACAAAGATATGATAATTTCTCACATAGCAATGCTTTTATTTAAAGTCATGATGACATCTGATTACATTTTCCATACATAACATATGTAGTAAGCTTTATCCTTTGACATAAAGGAAAGAGACAACATTCTGTTTACTGTTGTCTTAGCACACATATCCCTTGCAGCAATAACATGGTGTAAGGCCTTGCCATGCTCACATATGTCAGAATTGTAGTGGCACATTCATTCTATAAAATATCATGTATTTTCTGATGTCAAATGTTGAGGTGTTCAAGGTCCACATTCAGTAACTGTTAGCATTGTTTGGTCTTAAACTGTAATGCATGAATGGCATCCATCACAGTTATAATGTGTACATTTACAGTGGGAGAGGCCTCCACCATTCTTTCTATCTCAAAGATATTGCTTACAACACATACATATGGTGTAATACGTTAGCAGAGGTGGGGTGTCACACTTGTGTTAAGACTTTCACTGTGGTACTTGTGGTTCATTCATATGTTGGTAGATTCACATAGCTTGCTGTTTAGTTTCTGAAAGGAACTTTATATGAATGCAACAACATTACACCAGCACCATTGTAGCTAATTATTCATATCCATTTTTATGTTGGACAGTGATATATCATCACATGTTGTATGTGCATGGCAGTGAAATAGTTATTCAGGGCAAGTCATGCTTTGAGTGCTCCTGTGGCACATGCATTGAGTACTGGCTTGTATCACATACGTACACAGATAGACTGTGGTTAAATCGTGGGGCAGTGTGTGTACTACATTATGGAAACAGCTTCCTTGTCAAAGAAGCACTGATATTGCACTGCTGTTGTATGGACAGTAACATGTATATCTCCTTTTCAACATTCAAACTTTGTTTGTTTGTTTGCGTCTTTCGGCTTTTCCCGGTTAGGGGTCGCCACAGCGGAACTCCGGTCCGCTAATGATTGGCAGTTGATTTTTATGTACTGGCTTGCCAGGCCTGACGCACAACCTTCAACAAAGGCACGCCCTTTCACGCATGCCTCCACACAGAAGATGCTCTAGCTGAGAATCGAACCAGACAGCGTTTTACTGTGAGGCTACCGCAGCACCACCACTGCGGGTTTTTCTTTTCAACATTCAAACTAAATCAGATTATTCTTATTATATTAGTAACTACTTTCTTACCACACACATTGATTTCAGTTATTTGTTACTGCATTGATATCTCCTGTGGTACATGCAGTCAATATAGAGGTCCATAATGAGCCTAGTATCATAGGCAGGGGGTTTGTATGTGATATCATCTGTCAGACAACTGTATTGGACAGCACTGGCTTGCACACAGACAATACTTATGGCACAGTCAGAGAGCCACTTTTTTCAGGTTATTGTCCTACAAGATAGGATATTCGCACCCCTTATAATAAGAAAGTGTTGTAAACCCTTCAAGGTTGTACTTCATGACATAACTGATATGCATATTTCTTTGGCATCCATGATTGCTATGCATCTCCCTAACATCTGTCCTGGCATGTGTTTGAAAATGACGTGATATGAATGTTTATTATGTCATTCATTGCTCACAGGCATTAACTATTTCCAAAATAATTGCTGCTCTGTATTGCATGTCTTCATCCAGACATTTCTTTATTATAGCAATTGTTTTCATCACACTATACAGCTTAATGGCAGATGAGGGCTTCCATAAATGTTTCTAACTGTATGGCATTTTGCCAGAGCATTAGCAACGTGTTTTTTCCACCATTATGACACTTTCGTGTTAGTTGGTGCTGCCACAATGTCTGAAATGTTTGCAAGTTACCAATAGAAAATGTGAAATCATGAAATGTCATCCAATCTGTGTTTCCACTTTTTACTTATGCATCTTGACTGTTATTATATTACCATTTAGCATTTACATGACTATACAACACTTGCTTGTCTATTATATGTTTATAGGTGATAAACCATTTTCCTATTCTTGTGTATACATGCTGAGGTGGAGAATACAGCAGTGATGTCAGCTTACATGCATAAGTTGCCTATATATACATCTCATATGTAATAACTGCAATGCATTCATCCATCCAATAATGTACCTTCTGTCTTTGCTGTTATCTCAATTCAGCATTTTCTTAATATGTATATCACTTGCAGACAGTGCAGTTGTGCAGCAGTAGCATGGTCACCTCACAGCAAGAGATTCTCCAGTTTGAACCTTGGCTGGATGCCTTCTGTGTGGAGTCTACATGTCCTCCCTATGTTCATGTGGGTTTCCTCTACATGCTCCGGTTTCCTCCCACATTTCAAAGGCATGTGTCTGGAGCATTTCTCCCTGGGTCTCCACTGAAAAATTGGCTTTGTTCAAAGGCAGACTTTCTTGGTAAACAAATGTTAAATAAAAATAAGATTGCATTTTAACTCTCCCTTTATTACACTGTAGCTTTATATCCCTATCACATCCTTTGTTAGCATGTCCATTTTTATTTATGTGCATAACTCAGGTATTTGACTTCAATTATCATTACATTAATATGGCAGGATTTAAGTTAGAAATGTTTCCTTGACACTTGCCTGCAGTATATGAGTACATTTACCCATTTCCCCTTCCTATTAATTAATTATGCAGTACAAACCATTATTATTTCTGTACAATTCCCCCATTTCACTTCCCCTCCTTCAGAATTATTTCACTGTACTTGCCCTTACTATTTTAGGGCTACAGCACATGCTTAGTTCTTGGGTTTGCCTATAGGCAAGCTGTTATATTTACATTCTGTGCTCATGAAGTTGGCCAGGAAAAGGTGCTTGCAAGTGTGTAAGTGCAATGATCAGCATGCATATTTGATTAGTGCTGCTGCTCATATTGCTAACATGCTTAAATCATGTAGACTGAACACACAGCATACATGATTGTTAATGAATCCCAGAGTATAGCTTGAGGTGTTATGTGGTATTCCTTGAGAACCTTCATGCAAGTAATCAGCAAAGACATTCAACCATGTCTGAATCTGATGGAACTCAGAACCGACATGTGTCATGGTTTCATGTGTCATTATTTGCACATTTATCATGACAGTTGCAGTCCTTCAGTCCTTATATGAATGATACAAAGTGTATAACGACACAGTCCTCAAATACAACTGCCCATGTATTTGTGACATGTTGCAATTGCTTTTATGTAATTCTATATGTTTATATGACACGACTGAGTTCTACAGTCAATGCATCTATAACAGACAGGTATGAGTCATGATGATTTTACCTCCAACCATGGATATGGGTGAAGAGGTGAAGACCTTAACCATGTAAATACATCCTTATCAATCCTAACAGTTTCAGTGTATATCAGCATTATGGTCCACATGTGAATATCGTGGTATGGTTTTAAACAATGAAAAAGCATTAGGTTCATAGATTAGTACTAGGCTAACTGTCCTTGGGGACTATTTTAAGCCTAGCCAGTTATACCATAAAAGTCTCCAGAATGAGAGCTAACTGAACACATGCACACAAGTTGATTGCAATGAGATTCAAACCCCCATTTTACCCCATTGCACAAGCTAGAAAACACAGCACTTAATGCTACCACTGTGGCATGTCTTAAATTGTATTAAATGTACATAATTTCTTATAGTTATTTCTCAGAAAATGTGAGTGTGTTGTGAATGATTATGAAACACATGAGGGACCAAGCATTTTATTGCTGTTGGAAACATGGCTTAAGGAAACAGTAATGTAGGAAGGAGGTTTAATTGATGAGACAGAAGGGCTGGAAAGAGGATGAATTTAGAGACAGGGATACACATGCAGGCATACAAACAGATTGGTTTATGGTTCATTTCTGCACATATTTGTGTTGTGTTATACTGTATTTTCTGACCTGTATAAATGTAGAAAATCCAGTCTGTGGCTTTCCCTAATGCCCCAACTGTCACTGATTCTTAAAAAATTTTCAAAGATAGGGATGAAAACAGCAAGCATTAAGATGCAGAAGTGTATACATCCTTCAAGACTCTGTGCACTTCAGATGTATTGCTGTGTGCAATAAAGTGTTTCTAATGTGGATGAAGATGGTGTAGGAGAGAGGAAACATGATAAGGACATAAGGAAGATACTGTTGTTTGACAACATATGCAGCACACACTTACACAATATTACTAAAATGTGAAAACATGAAATAAATATCTGGATCCAAACCCTTGATAGTCTAAAATAAAAGTGTATAGACAGGATAATTATCTCAACACATAGGAACCCATACAGTCTTAAGTTTAAATGACAAATTTGAAGGGACACTGAAAAAAGATTGAAGCAAGGGGAAATGTAGCCATCAGCCTTCATCACAGTAAGTACAGGTGTAACAGCCCATAAAGGTTTATATGACATCTCTCAGCCTAATGCATATGTTACACTACCTGTCTCACAATAGTGCTATCAGTCTGTATTTATGTAACACAGCATGGCTAAGCAGAATTTTATGATGTAAACCATGCTAGTGTGGCAAAAATTAAAATGTTCAGCTTTTGCCATAAGACGTAAAATGACATTTACCGTTACTCACCATTGGTGCAAAATGCTAAGCTCCACGCAAAATGCTGACAGCACTAAATGGAGAAGAGAGATTGGAAGACAGGGACAGAGGCATAGAAAGAGATTTGCTTATGGTCCATTTCTGCACATCTTTGTGTGGCATTACTGTTCAGTTTGCCATTATAATTATTCAGGCAAAATCTGTATGAGACAGTGTTCCTGTCAGGGATCAAGCAGATTAATACAGCAGCAGGATAACGGTGTGCTAATAAAATATGCAGCCAGCAAAGGAGCTACACAAAATATTAAGTAAGCAGTTTGGCATGCAATGGGACTTGAACCATGCCAGCATTCAAAAATAAAACTATAGGCCTGAGTATTATCTAACCATACCACATAGAAAGCCCTACTTTTGAAAAATCAAATCTGACAACAGACTAAGCAAAGGAACATGTATGAGTCTTCACTGCAATCATGACAATTGTAAAATCCCATACCGTGTACCATCCAGTAGCATAATAAATATGCAAAAGAACAAAGTAATGATATAGAAGAGGAAGCAGATAAAGAGACTGAGACAGGAATTGAGACAGACAAAGAATGTTTTATTTTTCTAGACCATTTTTAACATCTGTGTGGTGTGCTACTGTTATGTTTTTCCTGATAGGTAATCTGTCATACTATGTACAATCAAAAGTTTTTAATAGGGAGCAAGCAGGGGAAGAAAAGTAGAAACACGATGAAGACATAAGCTAAATGATGGTGGGTTAATAAGACAGACAACACTTACATACATACTAATATAAATAAAATCTCAAACCGTACTTTCACATATTTCTGGATTTGAACCCTTGACACTATGCCAAAAGATTTTTATAGACATGTGAATTACATCAACACACCACACAGGAAATGGAGCACTGCAGCCTTAATTTTACTAATTTGAAATGACAGTCATAAAAGAATGAGGTAAGGGATAATGTAGGCATCAAGCTTCATCAAAGTAAAGATAATTTTAACATTACAGAAGGTGTATATCACAGCCAACAGCACAATAAATGATCCAATGCAGAGCAGAGAGGTGTTATGTCAAAGTGTTATGTCTCATGATTTACACATTTGTCATGATGCCAGGGATATTTGGGCAGCATGCTTGCAACTGCAACATTCTATATGTTGTACATTCAGCTCTGCAGCCTGTTCAAGAGAAGATAAATGTCTCCTCATACTACTCTTAGTCTCTCTGTGCATATTGCAGTGAGGCTAAGCACAGTAGCGTGAAGGACACCAAAGTAATGTGGCTGAAGACAAAAACCCATAAGAATTTGCCCTAATCTGTGTACTGCCATTTCCCGTAAGTTACAGATATTGCTCAGTGCCAGGCATCAAGCAAATGCCAGAGGCAGACTGATGACATAGAAGGGGGTAGAGGCATAGAGAGAGAGGGAGAAGGAGGCAAGGAGTAAGTAGATTATGACAGAAGCAGGACAATGATGGCTCAAAACAATATCGAGGCAACAGCTATACATAAAATAGTTAAATAAAAAGAGACAAGAACATTCTGATATAGTTCTGGATTAGCACCCTTCAAACAATGCAAAAGTCAGTCTATAGGTCTAATCAACATCTTGACACATCAAAAAGGAACTCTTAATTGACATAGTTAAAATCACACAATTGAAGGGACAGTGACAACATACTGAATCAAGGGATGATGCAGTCATTAGGCTTCATAACAGTAATGCCAGTAGTAAAATACCATAAAATGAACATAACATTCATCGACCCAATAAATATGCAACGTTAAAAAGTGATGCTAAAGAAGGGGTAAAGAAAGAGATAGAGAGAGATGGAGAGAGAAAAACTAAGAGTTTTATGTGGCATTAGAAGGGGTAAAGAAAGAGATAGAGAGAGATGGAGAGAGAAAAACTAAGAGTTTTATGTGGCATTTATTGCCATCATCATGGTGTGTTACTTTTAAGTGTTTCCTCATTATTAGTCTGTCATGCTGTATACAATAAAGTGCTTGCTATAGAGAACAAGAAGGCATAGGAGAGAAGAAACAAAATTAAGACATAAGCAAGATAAGGATGGTTTAGTCTCCCTGTTGGCGATGGACTGTTTTTGCTAATGCTTTATTCACTATTCAAATGCTATGCTATATTATTCTTAGTTCTGCTAGATTCTTGAAATGGAGAGAAAAATAGAAGTTCCTAGTTAAACACGATAGGAATATAAAATGACATAAACTAGTATTTTCACATATGTCTGGAATCAGACCCTTGACACTATGCAATACTAGTCAATAGACATGTGAAATATCCATACATTCCACACAGGAACTTGTAGCTCATTCCATCCAGAAGTCTTATATAACTGTTAGAATAACTTTGTCAAAGTACTGTCTTTACTCTGCATTTCTATAGTTTAGCTGGTTTAAGCACTTTTTCATGAAGACATTCATCATCACTCAGCACTGGTGTGTAATGCCAAGCTTTGCATAAATACTGCCGAGAAACAGTGTAGGTTCTTGATGGGCCATTTCTGACCACAGGTGTAGAGTGTGATTCAGTTTTTTGACCAGGTTAAACAAGTGAAACAAAATGGCTGACAGGACAGTGGTGAAAGTAGGGGTGGGGAGCAACCACAGGGAAGGGCACAAGGAAGAGAATACAGGAATTTGTGGGATGGTGGTGGGACAGAACCATATCTATCCACTTCTCACAACATAAATCTAGAACTGTACACAGAATTTCATGACTTTGGAGAATCACTACAGCAGGGATTGACGACAACAACAGAATAATGTTATATAGACAACTGAGCCAAACAAAGTGCGTCAAGATCACATAGAGGCAAAGGGGAGAGCCATGTATGGGATGTATGTTTTTTTTTTTTTTTTTTTTTTGTGGGATGGGTACCTATTTTTTATTTATATTTTTATAGAGATGCATGTTGGAAAAGGTCTTATGAATAAGAGGGTCAGGTAGGTAGAGTAGGTTAGATATCATGCACAAACACACAGGACATATAACACACACAGGGATGGTGAGACAAAAGGTTGGGGGCACCATTATGGGGGATAGGTAGGGGACAGCAGAGGTGTATCCATGCCCAGCTTGAGGAAGTGAAATCTCATCCTCACCCTCAGAGCTGATATCCATATCTCCTGTCTCAGTTTCCTGGGTCCTTGTTAGATGTGTCATTGATTTTGCAATACAACTTAGGATGTTTTCAAGCCTGCCAGTTCAGGCACTAAGGCCCCTCTTCATTATGTACTCCCTCTTCCCTTTCAACTCCTAAAAGGTACCATAGTCACCACTTCTACTATTACTGCCCTTGGAGGATACCAGTGCACCAACAGCTGTGGCAGAACTACCTAATCAGGTGGAGCAGGTAGCACAGGATTTGTGGAGGTACCACTGACAGGTTGCAGCCCAGATGTGCTGGGTGTTTATGCTGCCTGTGATAGTGCCACCAGAGCCACCTGTCTGGGAATGGAAGGCTGAACCTCAGTGGTCAGTCTCGCTCCCTGTGTTAAAGGTTATTCTGGTTTCAGCAGCAATGTGCCCCCAAAAAAAGAGAGAGAGATAAGGTTGGGGGAGACAAAACAGAAATAATAAGATCAATGGAAATGTTACATTATTATATCATTTCAACTCATATACAAATATGACATGTAAATATGTTCACCTTTGCCACATCCAGATATAACGTGACGGTATTAATGAATCATATAATCAATCACAATACTATGATACAACAAATATAAATATTTATTTGCCATATTGAATATATGCTTTCAAAGTTAATAATTTAATTTTCAAACATTGAACTATTAATGCAATGCAGTATTGCAGTTATTTTTTTATAAATACTATCCTGTGATAAAATCTAATGTATGTTTCTGAGTTTTATGCTGGTTTACTCATTTCCTGATGCAATCAAAAAGAGCTATTTGAGCAGGCATGTATGTTTGATGTAAAACTTTAGGTATGCTTGCTCAAAATAATATAGAGTGATCGACTGAAAATACTTATCTGGCTTGTATTCTGACCTGATACATACTTACCCTGTGCCTCTCTGAGGTGAGTAAGTCTCTCCTGATGTGCCTCATGATTTTTTGCTATCTCTTTTGTAGCTGTACAACACGGAAAAGAAAAAAGAGATATGGAAACTTAATGAATAACTGTCTTCGCTGGGTAATCAATGCTATACCACAAATTGGTTTGGGTTCCTATACTTTCAAAACTGATGGGTGTTTGCAATCTCAGATTCATCATCCCATGAGATCAGAAGGTGCCATTTGCACTGTTTCATGTCTTTAATAGTGATGATGTTACTCTCTCGTTTGAGGGATGTCAGGTGCACTGGACACAACCTTGGCCAACTATTCCAAGCCTCGCCCTTATACTGAGACCTGGTATAATCCCCCTGCAGCAGTCTCTGGCTATAATGCTTGATGGATAGTGCCACAACAATCCTGGTCTCCTCAACAACCCACCTTGGTGCTTTAAATGGAACAATATACTCACCTTTATCAGACATATCTACAGAAGTCGAGCTAGAAATACGTATTTGAAATAGTGCCCAATTCAGATCTCACATGTAACAGCTTCTGCACAAAGATGCACAGCCTTGTCATCTGAATTTGTGCAAATGAATGCACAAAAATGGCTTGGCATACACACTGTCAGTGCTTACATAAAAAGCATGAAGGTATGAAATATGGCAGTGAGATTTGGCCATGTGTGATGCTCATCCTATTGATATATGTTGCAATGTTAAACACTGAAATGCTTTAAGACGTTTGTTATAATCATTGTTGGTTGGAGGAAAAATGGCATGATGTGACATATAGGGATTTACAAACTAGTAAAACTGAGTACTACCACCTGGGAATCAAACCCATGAGAAAAAAATGATAAAATGCAAATCTTTACTTATTAACTATAATATCCACAGAAAAATTTCATTTCTAAATTATAATTAGAGATATACTCATTTCAGAATGAATGGGGATAGATTTGAGACATGCCTCTATGCATGTGACTTTAAATAGTCATAAGACTGCATTTCTATGTAAAAGGCAATATTTGTGGCTGTAAATACATTTCAGATGCATGGAGTTGTATGTCCTATGTAATACTTGTTGGGGTATGTTACACACATAGTTCACAAGACATACTGTTCTAAACATATATTTATCATATGGGATGAGTCATAATAATTATAACAAAGCTATTGTGCACATCATACCTGTGCAAGTGCATTTTAAATTAACTGTCATCATTGTTATGTTTAACATACATTACACCCCTTATGTTGGACCTATAGCAAGCATTAATGATACATTTTTTTGCAAAAACACATTTACAGTTCTCATTTGTATTTAGTTTTACATTTCTATTCAACAGTTTGAGACAAACATTCTGACTCCCTCAGTAAAGTGGAATTGAAACCGGCATTACCTGTCTTCTTTCCCTAAACGCACTGCAGTTATAGCTCGTGCCACAGAGATAAGTAGCTTACAGATCCCTTTCCTTCAGTAAGTACTGTCCAGAGTGCTGACAGCAGTGCAACAGCACTGGGCTCGTTTGAGCTACAGAAGCAGCCCAAATTAAATTGTTCACTTTTTGCTTTCAGCTATGAACCTTATTTGTGCACTGATGAGCAGCAGTAAATGCAAAAGGTAAAAAATAAAATTGAAAACAATTGAAAAGAAAATTAAAACAATCAAAGCATATATCTGGCAATGACCAGAGCAAGTAATGAACTACACTGACACAGTCATACTTTTCACATCTCATTGCCACATCAGAACTTTAATTTCCGTCACAAATTATCAGGATTTTAGATAATGCCAAGTAATGGGAAAGGGGGCAGACAGCAGCTGACATTAGGATAAAATTAAAAGTGACATCATTTCAAATGAAATTGCTGTCTGTCATGATTGCTAATTATGATATATGTTGATATAATTCATTATATCTAATATAATTTTCCACACATCATGTTACCACATGACCACATTGTGTTATCACAATTTAGAACATCTCATATTTCACCTCATGCATATCACGTCTTATTAACAATACTAAGAATCGTTGAGTTTCCAACAACATATTCATATACCAAAATGTACATCAATATTTAATCTGACCCCCCTTAGTAAAGTTATTTGAAACAGGATTTGAACCCTGCACTACACACCTTTTTTCTCTAAGCTCAGTTCATTTACATCTTGTGCTACGGAGGAAGGTAGCTTATAAGTGCATTTTCTTCCCTCAGTATTATCCAGAGTGCTGATGGTCTCACACTGGCATCAGGTTCATTTGCACTGCAGAAGGCAGCCCAAACTAAATTTCTCATTTTTGCCTTCAGGCATAAATCATGCTTGTGCAATGCTGGGTGGCCCACAAATAAAAAAGGCAAAAAAAGAAAAAAAAATATCCAAATAAGTTATTTTTCAAACTAAAGCAATTAAATGATATATCTAGCAAGGAACAGAGCACTTACTGCATTAACATGACAGACATTTGGTGTTCCCTCTTCCAGGACTGACAAGAGTGCCCTTCCCATGCCCACTGAGGGAACCCCAACAGCTGAAGAGGACATGGGAACTCTTCAGTCCACAGTGGCTATAGGTACTACACCAGAGGGATCCATGGTAAAAGATGAGTAGCCTAAGAAGCAAGCTATGGCCACAACAGAATCTCCCACCTGTTAAGGCAAATTGCTAGCTTGCTGTGGTGGCAAAAGCTGTTTGCTTACTTTTTCTTTTTGTGTCTGGAAGAAGGACTGGCAGTGGGACCAGTAGTTTGTTCCATAGTCAAGCAGAAATGGTGCCTCTTTCCTGGAGAAAACAAGCAGCAACAGCTAGTAAACATTTAAAGTCTTTATAAATCACTTTTTTTGCACAAAATGCATTTTAAAACTCTTTCCAGTTTCAAAAAGTAAAATAAATACAGTTTCTCCACAGATAAAAAATGCTCTTAGATTACTTTAAGCAACTTTTAAACTGACAGGGAAAAAAGTGTGCTCCAATTAAAACTACAGTTAAGTATCATGGCAGCCATTAAAACACAAATTCCTAGCTTTAAAATAACATTCTTAACTGGGAAAGTATAATAAAACAATTATTTAATGTGGAAGATTTTTCCCCCCAAAGGGAACTTATCTGTACAACAATGGAACAGCAGAAGCCGACTATCCATCTTTGAAAGCCTGCAGAGGAGCACTCTGTTTAATGGTAGGAATGCTTTGAAGGGCTTGGCACCAAAATCTGACTTTTTAGTCAGCTCAGCTTGAGGTGACTAATGGTTTGGGCTGGGTATGTGGACAGTGCCCTAAAGCTTTGGACGTTTTCTGGCTGTTGTATACTTGGCAGGATATAACCTATATTGATAAAGCTACTGCAGCAGTAATCAATATGATGAACATCTATCGTTTCTTTTTTAGCACTGTTAAATAGATATAGCAAAGGAAGCTAGTCAAAATAATGTGATATCAGAAAGAATTGCTTCCTGGAGTAACTGTGGGCTGATCTTAGTACAGTAACATTCATGTATCATTTTGGGTCATTGGAAGAGCATGGCATTTTGAAGATTAAAGCATTTAATAATTTTGAACAAACTGGGTTTCAAAAAGTGTGATTCCTAGCATCTTTTATGTGCTTCTTAGCTGTTGATTTTTGGTTGCTAGTTTTGGATGGGCTGCTTTTAGTTATTGTATTATATTTAGAGGTCTGCTTTCTGGTACCTACATTAGAACAGAGCCTTAAATTCATCTCTTAAAAAGCAAAAGCATATAGCAAGCTGGAGTCTGCTGTCTGTAGCACAATATCACCCAAGGTGATAATCCTCTCTACCCTCCCCCTCCTCAGGAAAGCTCTCCATAATTATTCTTACCAAATCCAGACTACAGTAAGTAAATGTTTTACTGACAAAAATAATCATTAATTTTCATCCATTTATTCTTCACAGTATACGTTCACTCTGAAACCTTGCTTAATAATTGAGACTTGTCCCTTTTTAGATATGCATTTTGATTTTACTCATACTTGCTCATATTTTGGATTACATTCAGACATTATCACCTATTTCATTCTGAGCCCACTATTTGTTCCTCACTGCAATTCTTAAGGCTATTATACATTACAATTGCAATAGATCTGAATACTCTCATTGAAATGTTTGAAAATATATAGTCCAGATTAATAAAGGCTACCACAAAGTGTACACTATGTGTACACTTTGTGTACACCTTCTGAATTCAAGAACAGCCCTACCATAATGCTTGTGCTGTCTGTTCACTCAGAATCATTATACTGTAGCATTTATGAATCTGGCCTATAAATTATATTGTAATTTGTGTTCATTTTCATTCATATAACATAATGTTTAGTGTTATTATATTTATGTCCCAAATCATGATTTAAACAAGTCTTTGGACCAACAGTCAGGTGACAAATATTTAAATGAAATATTAAATAGAAAAGTAGAATATTCTGTTTCTGTAAGTACATATACAAAGCAAAGTTCACACGGAGTGCCTTGTAAGATACTTAAAAGTAATCCAGTGAAGTACTTTGCTGATCATACTATAGCAAATATAAGGCTAATGAGAGCTAAATGGTTTGTTAGGAAATATTTTGTAATACGGTAACATACTCTTTATTTTCATATTGTAGTATAAATCATTTCTGAATTTCTGAAGTCATTACCATTGCCAGAATAGAATTGTCTGTGCATAATTTAGTTATTGCTTTTTTCTGTAGAAGTTACATTTCTTCGTCAGCAAATCTGGAAAATTGCTTCAGCAGAATTCTTTTAGGATCAAGCAAATATTCACATTGAATTCATTAAGCAAAATACAATTAGCCTATTCTCATTAGGAAGAAAATAGATGAGTTGATATTGAGAATTATACAATAATAGCTTATTACTATTCAAAAATGTGCATGCTGATTGAACAGACGAACCAGCGTGCCTATTGCAAATCAAGCATATACTAATAGAAAAAAGTCCAGTTGGTGAAGTACCATTGAACGGCCAGACTTTCTTCTATTAATATATTCTGTAGAGGCATACATCTCAACTGTCCAGATTTTCACAAAAGTTTCAGATTTTTGTCTCATATTTTCAGTCTATTCCTCATAAAATTTGTGGTTTTCCTAGAAATCACTGAGGAGTGAAGTCACTAAATAATGACACTCATTTCAGTTTCAGACTTCATTTTCTTCAGACAATGCACAACAACACACATCTTGTTATCCTAGCAGCTTTCTAAGTTTATAAGCACAACATTTACAATTGGTCCCTATAACCCCATTATTTAAGGCTTTGTCCATATTTCTTGAGCTAAGAGGTTGAGAGGTACGGAGGGCAGAGCAAATACAAGGAAAATCAGGTATGTTCTACAAAACTAAAGAAATGTACCTGAATTTCCATGCATTTCTGTCCTCATTCTCTCTCTCTCTCTCTCTCTCTCTCTCTGTCTCTCTCATACCTCTAAACCGTTCAGATTTTATAGTTAAAAAGAGAACAACAGAGATCTTCCTTTCTGCATTGCTTGTTTCAACAGCACTGATGCACTGTGGAAGTGTGGGAATGTAAGTCCCACACGCATATGCAGTAAATCAACAAGCATGGAACAATATGGAAGTAACATGGAGGAACACTATGGTGCCATTATACAAAGATATTATTTAAGAAAAGTAAGCAATTTCTTTCTTAAATGATGTTATTGTATAATAGCAATAACCAAACCGTGGGTATGAGTATATGAAGATTTAACCATGGTTGGCTTTGTGTAATCACTCAGGCTTCACCCTCATGAATAAACCACACACCCACCCATCAGTTATTGTTTATTTATGCAATTTGCAACATTAAACTAAGAAAGGACCAAATATACGAACTGGAGCTTACAAAGGCAAACTCAGGAGAGATGTAGAATGAAAAGTGATATTGAGTGTGATTTGACCTTTACTGTACCAATGGTTCTGTAGGATTGAACTGATCACAGGAGAGTTCACCATTTCTTGACTTTTGTGTAGTTAACAGGAGGTTCCAGTTCTTTTACTCAGAAGTCTGTATGGTGAGTTGTCCCGTCCCCCCTTAAATGACTACACTACACACAAAAAGACATTTGACGACTTTTATTAAACTGTATTATACAATGAACTATGTTCACAAAAAACAACATTAATTAACTTCTTCAGCAACGATGATCTCTGGGCAGCGTCACCACTCACCCTGGATGAACTTTACCTCAAGGCAGAGTACCAACTCACCTTGATACCTTCTCCACTGGGGCAGCGTATCTACTCACCCACATACAGAGGCAGCTACACTACTCACCTCACACCATACCAAAACCATAAACCAATACACCTTCTTTAGAGGGGGAGCAGAAGAGGACAATCCTGTCCCTCTTCTCTGCCACCAGCCTGATCCCAGGCTGTCCCCCCTCCTAAACCTTAGCTGCAATCATATCTTCTAAAAAGAGTTTCAGATGCAAATTAAAAAGATCCAGACCCACACCATTAAGGTATACTCCATCCGTTCGATACCAAGACTCCTCTCAATCCCCAAAATCTCTATGGTCAATAGTATGCATCCCCAAAATCCTTAATTGCCTAGCCAACCTTTGATTAACACACCTTCTAACCCTTTCCATCGCCTTATGACTATATGCAGCCCTCCAACACAAACGCGGTACCAACTCTGACCACACAATTTCCATACCTGAGTACAATGCCTGTAATCTCATCAAATCTCGCAGCATAATGTCCACCAATTGTTTTTTAGGAACAATGCCCAAGTCATTACCCACTAAATTAATGACTAATATACATGGACAACCCACCTTCAGTTTAGCCCTCTCAAATTCATGTAACAACCCATCCCACCTAAGCCCCCTAACACCATGCCATGACACTGACCACCCTAAATGTGCTAAACCCAAATTTACCACATCATCTCTAACTAAAGCATGCTTTTCTGCCCAGTGGATGAACGAATGCCCCAAGATGATAATGTGCTTCCCTAAAAGAAAAGAAGAAAAATTAATAATCAAACCACAACTTATCTAATATAAGACAAAAATGCATTTGAAGACCACCTCCCCACTCTTTTAATCAATTCAGTAGAACTACCCTCTCTAGCTAAATCTGAAGCCCTACCTATCCTGAATGGGTGAGCTGCAAACCTCTCTGCCAGAAATCCCATACACCGGAAAACCTTCCTCACCAAAAGTATGAATCTACTACTTGACACCACCTTCCCATCCACTGAACAAAAAATTAACTGATCCACACTCCCCTTTCGCTTCCTCACAAATTCTTTTGCCCACATTACTTGACAAATGCAATGATTCCTGTCAGTTTTAAGCACCACCACACATCCCCTACCCAACTGATCTGTCTTACTCCTCCTTAATGCAATAGCAACCTTGCCCTCCCCTATAATGACATCCTTCCAATATAATGAGCCCAACAACAATATGAAAAGCGCCAAAATATAACTATGTACATAACGTACCTCACATAAAATAATCCATAGACCCTTTTGCAACAAACCTAACCCTTTCAACAAAACTTTCAATATAATCCTTGTAATTGGCCATCTAATATCCTTACGTTCCACCACCATTCTACCCCAACCCCTTAACATATGCCCTAATGTCCAAAAAAAAATGCTAATCACAGCCAAATCCACCTTAACCATCTGCAAAGCCCTGTCTAACCCCCAAGCATGAGCTACATATTGCAGTAGTAATTCTTCTGACCATACCCCTTCCTCCTCTGGCAGCTGCAAAATAAACTGATTAAAATCAGAAAGAGCCCTACCATACACCTTCCTTGTAGAAGGGGCCCAGGAATGCCATACCAACCACCTGGCTACATCGACCCAAGATTCCACACCTCCTCTGGCAGGATTTCTGGCACCTCCTTCGCCCATGGAACCAACCCTTGAAACCTGCGAAACTGAAATCGGGACAAGCTATCAGCAGTCTCATTCCTTACACAAGGCACACGCACTCCTGTAAAAGAAAAATTTATTAGAAGGCTCTGCAAAACCAGTTTACGTAATACCAACAATAACAAGCCCGACTTAGCTGTCTTCTTTTTGCAACACCCTCACTACAGCCATATTGTCTGAGTGAAAAACTATTCGTTTGCCCCTCAATTGCTCCTTCCACACCACCGAAGCTGCCCATATAGGCATCAATTCCAGAAAGGCCATACCTCCTCCCAGTCCCAAGGCCATTCAGCCGCAAACCACCGACCCCTAAAATAGACCCCCCATGCCAGCACCCCCAGCTGCATCCATAAACAACTGATGTTCCTCCTGCCCCACCCAGTCTGACTGCCAAAAAGATATCTCATTAAATTGTTGCAAAAACCCATTCCACAACCCCAAGCCCTCCCACACCAGTTGGGTTACCCTAACCCAATGGTGTTTGCTCTTACCCCCTTTCAGCAAGTATGCCAATGACCTACAAAAAGCTTGCCCTGGGTGTACCGCTCGACGGGCAAAATTCAAAAGCCCCAGCAACTCCATAACTTAACAAATCCGAATGTTATCCTTACCCAACACCAAACGTATCACCAACCTAAGCCTCTCTATTTTATTCTCTGGTAAACAAAACAATCCCCGCTCCGCATCAACTGTTAATCCAAGAAATTCGAATGCCCTTGCCGGACCCCTCATCTTATGCTGAGCCAATGGTACCCCTAACTCCTCACACATAATCATAAACTTCCGCAAAACCTCCTGTGCTCCTACCCTTCTTTTGCCTACCAACAGAAAATCATCTAAATAATGCACTGCCTTTTGAGTCCCCACTTTCTGCTGCCAAATCCAATGCAATACTGTACTGAACTTCTCAAAAGTCACACATGCCACTGAACAACCCATGGGCATAGCTTTATCAAAGTAGTACTTATCTCTGACCCGCATCCCCAATAGTGGCCAATCCTCCCTCCTAATAGGCAACAATCGAAAAGCCGACTCAGTGTCGACCTTAACCAACCATGGCTCCCTAAATTCCCTAATCACTTTTACTGCATCATCTAAGGAAGCGTAATGCACCCTAACCTGCTCTTCTGCAATAAAATCATTTACTGAATTCCCTTCCGGATAAGACAAGTGATGTATCACTCTGAATTCCCCTTCTTGCTTCTTTGGCACCAACCCCAAAGGTGACACCCTGTAAGTACTAAAAGGCGGACTATCAAAAGGACCCAATAACCGACCCACCCTACTCTCTTTCTCCACTAAAGCCTCCAAGATGCCCTCTTTACCTTGAACAGATCGTAAATTCTTGCAACCCCCCACCCCTTCCTACTGTGGACTTAATAGGAAACCCCTTTTGAAAACCCTGTATTATCTCCTCTTTGATGGCCAAGCTTGGAAACTGATGAAGCTTAGCCCAGAGAACCTCCACATTAATAGGGAATGGCGCCCCTCCCCCTATTGCCTCTAAAGAACCTGAGTCCAAATCCCCGGGACCCACGAAAATTACCCCTCCCCCGGGCCAGCTGAAAGACTTGCCCACCAAAACCACCTTCACGACCCATCACATTGGAGTTCCAGGACAAATCCTGCTGACCACAGCTAGGGGCCAAATGACCCCTTCCACATAGGTTCATAGGTTCAGAGGTTCGTACTAGGCTATCTGCCCTAGGGCATTTATAAGCCTAGCCAGAGTGTATGTGGCTTACACCACCCCTTAGGATGAGAATACTACGCCCTTTTAGGGTTTAGTTTACTATGCCACTGTCTAGTAGTGACAAAGAGATGACCCCCGGGGTAAACCTACGATCTCCCATCCACTCGTCGAGATTTCTCTTGAATAGAGTCAGTGAGGGGCTCTGCCTAATATGGACTGGGATTCTGTTCAAGAGTGTAGGGAGCCTCTGGGTTATGAATCTGTCCCTCCAGCACGTTCTATTTATTTCTGTGTTGAGGTTTAAATCACTTGTTCTATCTCGAACAAACATTGGCAAATTTGTACCCCACCCATGAACAGGAGCCACTATTAAATGACCAACACACACCTGTTGTTTCCGGTCCACTCAACCTTCAGTTAAAGCCCCCATAACTATCCATCATCGTAGCCAACCATAGATCTGGGTGACGCACCTCCCAATGAAGTGACTGGTCCACAGCCTTCTGTTTGTAGAAATGCTGATCATACCAGATCCACGCATTCCCCGGCCTTAACTGCTGCACCTCACGAATGGTAAGGAAATAGCCTAGCAGCGGAATAGCCAAGGACCCATCCTTCTCCAGCTGCACTGCCATAAAATAAATAACGCCAACTTCCCAATTATCCCATGTCCTAGGGCGAAGCTTACCTACCCTCTGCCTTCCCAATGCTGCTAAGGCCGCTAACAAGTCCTTACTGTTAGAGGACTCTGCTTCCACTAGCCATTGGACCCCTTCTACATCGATCAGCTCAAACAAATCCACATACTCCCCTTTCCAAGTTTTTTCCTTAACCGGACCCGAAATGTGTGGAGTCAGAATAACTGCTCCTGTCCCCGCCCCAAAGACTGGGTAGCCAACCAATCCCCAGGCCACAGCCCAAAATCAGAGCCTACCTCCAAGTCCAAGCACAAACTGTCCCTGGAACCCCCCACCAACCCCGTTGCATCTCTAACCGGGTACCAGGTACCCTGCACTAGTTGCCTCCACACCTCCCCTATCCCTTGCACACCGCCCCCGAGATCCCCAACTGCCAAGTCGTCATCCTTCCCCACCCCACCATCCTCAACCCCTGCTGCTGCTGTAATAAAACCATTACCTGCACCTTCGTCTTGTGATGTGCTGGGAACTGGTGTCTCCACTGCTATCACCTGCTGCAATGTCTGCTGCTTTTTCCCCCAGGCTGGGGTTCTCACCGCCATGCGTCGCCTCTTCCGACCTGGGGTCTACTCAGGTTCCTGTACCACCTCTGATGTTGTCGCCTCCTGGAACAGCTCTTCTGCCTGGGCCACAATTGCTTTCCACCTCTGTCTCAGCTCTGGTAATTTGGCTATCTGTAAAAGAGAAACAAAATATTAGCACTATTCTATAAGCCCGACTGCCCTACCCCCCCCAACCCCTGGTATTGCCTTGCCCCGCACCTTAACTTATCCCTGCCTGGCCACAGTCACCTTTCACCCATCCTGTCAGCCACACCTCCTACCATTAGTACCCCATCCTACCCTAGCATATCCCCTATCAATATCCCTCCCCCTATGTATCTATGAGGAAAAAAATAAATAAATAAATAATTACTTAAGTCCCTCTAACTATCTCCCTATCAGTCAGCCACGCAATCCCCTCACCATTCACACAAACAAGGCTAAACACACTTACCTTCCCTCCCAGCACGATCCTCTATCTAAGTAACGGTTATTCCACGCAGTGTGCATGCGCAAACTGGTGCTAGGACCTAATGGCTGAAAGACCGGCAACAGCAACCCACTACACCACCAGGGAGGATGGAGAAGCCATATCACCACCACCACCACCGAAAACTGGGACAGAGGGACACCCGACCAGCCACGACACCATCCTGAAGGACAAGAAGACTGACCGACACCCATGAATCCACCAGGGAGAAAGGACCGCCAACTGCCACTATACCACCGATGAAGAAGATGACGGAACCCCGAACTCAAGCCGCAAACCCGGGGAAGCAACACTGACACATCAGCCTATGAACCCACCAGGAATAAGATACTCCGGACAACTGCAACACATTCTGAAGGGCAACCAGAGAGGCAAACGAACACCCACATACCCCCCAGGGAGCGTGAACTGCAAATACCACCACTACCATCAACAAAATGGAGCCAGGAACACACTGGACCCCCGAGGAGGTGATCCATCGCTATACTCCAATGCTACCACCAACCACGACCACTGGGAGAACATCTACCCCAGGAATGCACACAACCGGCCCACGAACCCACCAGGGAGCACGAGGGGATGATCTACTACTACCCCCAACCTAACTGGGACTGGATTACACCGATGGACCCCCTTTGCCTACCACGACCACTGGGAGAACGTCTTACTGTTTTTTTTTTAACTGTACCCCGACCACATGGCACCGACGGCCTGCTACCCAACAGAGCTAAGGACAGGCCCAGCCTCTCCCCATGGATGTCACTTGACCGCATGGCCCCACTGAAACAAGGCCCGATGAATCCCCAGGGGACCGGCGGACGACAGGGAGCAAGGAAAACTTCAACCACCTAGGTAAGCCTAGCACTATTCCCATCCACTTTATTATCTATAGCTACATTATTCTACTATTTTTTTTTGTTGTCCACCCCCCCAACTGTTCACACACACACACACACACACACACACACACACACACACACACACACACACACACACACACACACACACACACACACACACACACACACACACACACACACACACACACACACACACACACAAACACACACACACACACTACTCTATCACCCTTTCCTATCAGTAAGCTCAAACTATATTACCAGACTCCAGCCCCCCTTAACCTAATCCCTAGAAAACACCAAAGGGTGGACTGACAGACCACCTAATCCCTTCTCTCCCCATCATCCAAGGCCTACCTTCATCCATGATACCTACAGGTCGTCTGGATGTATCACTCCAACAACTCATGCCAAATGTGCCTACTTCCTCTAATCCCAAACTCTTAGTACTGTCAGAAGTCCCACCTACTCCTACATCACTTCCTTTTACATCTCCCTCTCTCCTTAACCCTTTCACCACCATAAACCGACTATCCTAACCAACTACAATCCTTACCTTCCTTTCTACCACTAGACCCTCCCCACACCCCTTTACTCCCTTACTCGAAGGACTGGAACAACTTAGTTTGTCCCAAACTGTATTTCTAAAAATGTAATGCATACCAGAGAGTATATAGAATGTTTTCAGAATTTACCAAGTCTTTGATACAATGCACAGTTTGTTTTGGATACCCTAAAGCAGCAGCTAAATGGACCATTGCAATCTGGACCATGGGCCTAAACTATTCACAAACATTTCAAGAGTTCCAGTAGGATATCTTAAAATCTAAAAGCAGTAAAGGCAATGCTTTAAGTTTCATTACATAAAAGTACATACCTGAGTGAATATAAACAAATGTACTCATGCAAAGGGCACTTTTGTTTAATGAAAACATTTAAAAAAGTAAAAAATAAAATATATCCATGGAGAGGCTTTGCTCTCACATCCCTTTATTTACTATTCTCACTTATATATTGCTATAACTCAGTGAAAGATCAACCATTTAAAACATAAAATACTCTCTTTCTCCTAGATGCTATAATCTCAGAGTGAGTATTAGTTGCAGAAATTTAGGTCCAAGAAAATTGCTATATATGTAGTAAGTAAAGGTCCATAGGACAGCAAAGTAACAATTTAACATTCTTGGCCAAATAGAAGAAAATTATTCATGAACAGTGCAGTAGAAGGGAGCCCTATAATAGCCTACCAGTAGACTTTTACAAGGAAATATCGTACCTGCTGTGGGTCTACTTGAGTTGAATGAAAATGCATTTAATCTAAACTTACATGATCAAGATGACAACACCAAAACCTTATTTTAATGAAGTTTCACATCACTGGAATTTTAATGTGGGAAAAGAGGCAATCTGCCAACATTAAAAAAAAAACAACACACCAAAGCATGTCAATCTCATCCAAGTGGGGGGCTTTCCCCCACACACCCCAATGTATGCATTGCGTCCCCATACCCCCTTAACTAAAAATACCAACTATGAGATCGCAATATAGTGGGGAAAAGGGCAAATTTCCTGATGTTGGCCTACTGCCTCTTTTCCTAGATTAAAATTCTGGTGATGTGAAACTTCGTTAAAATAAGGTCTTGGTGTTGTCATCTCGATCATGTAAGTTTTGATTAAATGTTTTTTAAGTCTACTCAAGTAGACCCATCTGCTGTTGTATATTCCATGAATTGAGCTTGAACAGATTAGAAACTTAAATCCTTACTTGCTTTACACTGGAGAATTTATTGCACTGTTTCTCACATCTGGACATATTCCATGGCAGCCAGCAAAATCCTATCCCATTTACTTCATTAATTTGGGCTTGAAGATTCAGGCAAAATTACTTGATACTAGGTGTCAGGTATTGCTGCCTTCCCCATGTTCTCATTACTTAGTAATTTTGATGGCACATCACAGCTTGATAGACTATTCATGATCACTTCTATGTTTACCACTTCTTATCACAGGGGGGAATTTAATAAAGCCTACACATTTTATTCCACGTAGGCATTACATTGCGCTGCTAACATGGGTGCGAACATTTTTAGATTCATTAAGCTCTGCTGAGTGGCACGGATGAGCCCTCTAACACGGAAACTTCTGTGGCATGCAAATCACCTCATAAACAGGTGAATCTCATGCAAATGGGGCAGGTAGAGCAATCCAGAAACCAGATAGGCAGTCCTGAAGACCCTGTGTCACTGTCCATAGTCTACACAGAAAAATTCCATGTACAGGGCTGTAGAGAGACAAAAATGGCTGTAAAACTGTAGATAGATAAACTGAAATGACATAGCACACACATGTATGAGCAAATCAATCCTCTGTGTGTTCCAAAAATTACAGTAAATATGTTAAAATATTTTTTTTTAATAATTTTGGCGTTTGTGTGGAGCACACAGTGTGCAAACATGCCTTATAGAAAAAAACTGGGAAAATCAAATATTAATATCATGAGACAGAAATGTATTACAGGACCCTGTGTGTAGTATCTATAATGGTGCATTGGTGCTGTTGCTAATGTAAAAGGGCTTAGAAGTGTGTAGTATCCAGGTTTTCAGCATGGATCCCTATGCAAATGAGGTGGAGTTACTGGATAGCATAATGTGGTAATTGTGTCTGTAGATCCCCTCCATGTACTCAGAGAACCATGTTGGTGTCCACAAAGGAGGTAGTTGACATAAGAAGAGGATGTAAGAATGCTTGGGGCTGTTACAGATCTGCTACATTTGTATGCCAACAGAGGGGAACCCATCGCAGTGGAAGCAAAGGTATGTGTAGCCTTTAGGATAATTGCCACAGGTACCTTCCAAAGACCAATTGGGGACATAATAGGGGTCTCACAGGCATCAGCATCCAGGGTACTCCATCAGTATGTGGAGGCCTTGCTACCACATGCCAGTGAACACATATATTTTCCCGTAAAATACAAAAAATGCCACAGCAACCTTGGTAAAACAGCAAAAAATGCCTGAACGCACGTTTATTTTTAACAAAGAATCAAGCGTTTTCGCCACAAGCCTCTTGTGGCTTCATCAGAGATAACAAATAAACACTTCAAAAACCTGTCTTAAATACTAGTAGACAGGAAGTGACATATGTGATTGACCCATTTAAAACTTTTCACTTTTATAAACTTTAAAAACATATAAAAACATTATGAAAAACAAACCAAGACTCATGTATAAATAAGTTGTTCAGCTTTAAATTAAGAATAAAAATGTTTCCTTGAATTTACAAATAATTACACCCTACAAATACAAATCTAGAAGAAAAGAATGTTATGTGTGTATAATACCCTTATTGAAGTAAAGGACGTGTGTTATAGCAAAAATACACCATCATAAACTTTCCAAAAGCGTAAGAAAGATACCTCCCTAAAGGTGTATACAATCCTTATAATAAAATGTACGCAAATATTATATCCTATATTAATATATTTTAATGGTGTTTTATAATAACTCTCCTTAAAAACTACTTGCATTATAAATACCTAGATGTTGGTATGAAGGACTATATAATGCAGACACACTATACCAATAGGCATCAAAAACCAAAATACAGGACCAAATCTAACAAGGACAGGTAGACTTGTTCATCTTAAATAGCTTCTCAATTTAAGAACAGCCGAAATATTACAGTTTTCATTAAGCCCTGGCACTCTAAAGGCATCTAATTTAAGTTGCCATTCTAATTCTAAATTTTCTAGAAGTAGTGAGTAAGGGCCTCCTCTAATAGAGGTAGGTATGTGGTCGATGGCCATAAATTCGAAACTGTGTCCAGGGAAAGATAAGACATGTTTTGCCAAAGCATTTTGTCTATTACCCTTTCTTATTGCGTAATCATGCTCATAAATGCGATCACAGACCCTCTTGTCCGTCTTCCCTATGTAGAATCCATTACAGCATTTACAAAGTGCAATATAGACCACAGATTTCGTTTCACAATTCATCTTATGAAATATCTGATATTTCCTATTTTTAATAGTGAAACTATTACCTGTCTTAACCAATCTACACCAGTTACAAAAACCACATGTAGCCATACCTTTTTGCCTACTAAAATTGTTGTTATTGAAACTTCTCTGTGTTAATTCTTTTAAGTTGTTTCCTCTCCTATATGTTATCCTAGGTCGAGTTCCTAGTTTTCCCGCTAGAAAAATGTCATTTGCTATAAGATGCCAATTTTTGCATATTATGGCCCAAATCACCTGGGAATCCATAGAAAAAGTTGTGATAAAGTTCAATCCAAAATTACACTCACTTTGAGTTAGGCTACCAAGAACCTGTAAATCAGTACCATCTACACTAGAACTAGGGATATGAATATCTAACCTCCCTTGAATTTCTTCTTTTTCACATAATAAAGGATGGTAAAATCCAGACATTCTTTTATTTGAAACTTCATCTATAAGTTCCTCCAAGAGGGGTACAGGATAACCCCTATTGAGGAACAAATCTTTTAGGAAGTCACATTCCAGGAGGAAATCATTAAAGGTACTGCACATTCTTCCTGCTCTCACAAGTTGTCCCTTTACTATTGACCGCTTTTGTTGATACGGGTGTGAGCTTGAAAAGTGAAGGAAAGAATTGCAGTACGTTGACTTCCTGAAAATACTAGACCGGAACTCTTCCTTAATGTTGTCTTTAACAAGTCTGACATCCAAGTAGTCTATCTCAGAAGGAGAAAACTTAGAAGTAAATTTTAGGATGTCAGTGGTTGTATTTAATGAAGTTACAAATAAGTCAGCTTCAGAGGAGTCCCCATGAAAAAGAATGAAAATATCATCCAAAAATCTAGTGTAGAATCGGATGTATTGCATCAGGTCTGACCTGTTCCTTAAAAAGTGCTTTTCCCAATATCCTACAAAGAAGTTTGCAACGCTCGCCCCACAGGGCGAGCCCATAGCTACCCCTCGTTTCTGCAAGAAAAAATCCTTGTCAAATATGAAATAATTGGATGTCAGAACTATATCCAAAAGTTCTGTTACTAGTTGAATTTCACTATTGACAGTGCCAAATTCCTCCATAAGTAACCCTATCCACTCGACTGCCTCCAAATGTGGTATCGAGGTGTACAAATCTACAACATCGATTGTCAGAAAATTATCCATTCTGTTGAAAGGTATCTCATTAATTTGCTTTAAAAAGGACCATGAGTCTTTACATAACCCAGGTATATACTGGAGGTATTTTGATAGAATAGTATCTATGAGGCGTGAACTAGGGTGTGTCATGGAAGACCTACCATCGACAAGTGCCCTCATTGGGGGGTCCTCAAAATTTTTGTGGATCTTGGGGACACCAAACATCACTGGAATTTTAGGGAATGTGATGTCGATAAAGCGGTAGGTGTCTATGTCTATTTTAGCCGCTAAATATAGGTCCCTCAAGAAACCCCTAATTCTTTGGTAGGTCCCATTCACCTCATTAATGGAAACTGGAGAGTAAGCTTCAGATTGCAAAACACGTGCCATTTTTTCTTTATATTGTTCTTCACTAAATAACACCAAACCCCCTCCTTTATCAGGTTTAATAAACCTAATAGCTTGGTGGCAAAGGTGGTTTAAAGCTTCCATTTGTTCCTTTGTAGTATTTAATTTATAAGGCCCAGTATCTCTTCTAATTGGTCTAAAGGAAAGTTGGGTCCTAAAATCAACTTCACATACAGTTTCAAACAGCTGTAACATAGAGTGGAGTGGTGGGTTAAATACACTAGACAATTTAAGTGGGAGGTCAGCATGACATGGTTCGCTATCAAAAAGCACTTGTAAGTTTAGCTTACGAACAAAGCTTTTGAGATCTATAATGGTCTCAGAAATTTTACAGTTTCTATTAGGGACAAATGAATTGCCTAAAGCTAACAATTCGATTAACTCCTCATCCGGAACAAAATCGGAATAATTGTAAATCTTAAAATCACCTTTTTTGTTTGTCAGGATAATAGGGGCACTGGATGGAGGGAAGGTGTGGGAACTGGAATCCAAGTCTATTATTGGCGGTTCCTGTTCTTGTTCCGCCAATTGCGGTTGTTGTGAGGTCCTAAAAAATTCTTGTTATTGTTATTATTGGTATTACTTAAAAAAGTATCAGATGAATTATTATTAATCATCTTATTTGCCCTATTTTTAAGTCTATTACGTCTAGGACCCTCCGCAACTACCCAGTCTCCCTCATCTTCACACTCATCATCCTCAGTGATAACCCAGACTTCTGGGTGTGTAATAGAATTCTTAGTATCTTGTCCAGAGGGACCCACATTTTTTACTTGCATTTCCAATTTTGGATACGCTATTTTTTTAGAGTAAGCTAATCTATCCCTAACAAGTTTTTTAGTTTTATTTGTTTTCAACTTCAACAATAAGGCATCTATACTGTTCAACACATGCTGATAGTCATATTTGTACCTGACAAAATATATATCAGCTTTAATTTCATTGTCCAACTCATTAATATCAGCAGTTAACAATGCAATGTGTTTAACATAATGTTTCACAATGAGTTGTAAAAGTTGTGCACCCTGTTCCTGAAACAGGGCTTTCAAATCATCAAAAAATACATCATCTACTAAAAGCCCGGAAGGAGAAAAGTTGTTACGAAGTCCTTTAGGAATGAGGTTTTCTGCCAAACATTGTTCGAAATAGGCAGCCTCCAATTGCATTTTCTTTAACTTTAAAAGTTTAGAATCTAACACTTTTAATTTGTTGGCTATGGAAACTTCATTTACTTCATTTCTAATAGTGTTAGAAGTACCTGTAAGTTTGTAGTTGTTAAAAGAAAACACCTCTACATTTTTTATCCAGTCAGTAAGTAGTGGCAAGCCGTCTGTTTCAGGATTTGCCAATAAAGTCGGTGCATTAGCTCCTAAATGTAAACGGGCGCCATTGAATTCACCCCGGTTGGTGTCGAGACCTTCAGGACATCGTAAAACATTCAGTGGTTGTTGAACACTCTCCGTTCGAGAACAAGGTCCATTGATGCGCCGTTGTGCAGGATTTATATTAGTTGTTCTATCTACGTCTTGCCCAATGGCAAAACGCTGACCTGCCGGTATCTGTACCTCACTGTTCACACATATATTTTCCCCTCATCCCTGAGGTGAGGGCCAACAATATGCAACACTTCTACTGTGTAGCACACTACCCTCAGGTACTGGGTGCCATAGATTGCACTCATGTACACATCAAGGCACCACCTGGTGAGGAGGGTAGACTCTACATCAAATGCAAGGGATACCACTCCGTCAGCTGTCAGGTCATGTGCATTGTCCAGGGCATTATCATGAATGTGTGTGCTGGCAGCTCTGGCAGCTATAACAACTCCCATATCTGGCATGTATCATAACTGTACCAGATGTTTACTAGGGGAGACATCCCTCATGGCCATTTAGTGGGGGATGCTGGCTACACACTGGAACCGTGGATGATGACATCCATCAGAAATGCATACACATCCACGGAAGAACACCATAATGAGGCACACGCACAAACTAGAAACATCATAGACCATGTGTTTGGGTTGCTGAAGTCACAGTTCTGCTGCCTCAATATATCTGGTGGTGCCCTGCAGTACTCTCCAGCCACATGGGCACATATGTTCACATTATGCACTATGCTACACAATATGATCCTGTGGAAGTAGCTGCAGCAGGATCAGCATAGAGAAGGGATACATAGCCCCCCAACCAGTGCCCAGGTCACCACAGCCACACTCACAGGAGGACTCGGAGGAGGAGCCCTCTGATGATGTCCCTGTAGGCAGATGCAGACATGCCCAGTATGCCCTGGCAATAGCTAAGAGACAAAGCATAACACATTCACTGACAACCTAGGGCCCAAGGGACTGACACCTTACTCCTAGTCAAATACATATATTAAAATAGCTGATGTCAGGAACCCACACAACCTGTATCTATCCATGTATTGGCTGTGTACTGCTTGCAACACACAGAGTCAGCCCTGAGCTACAGTTCTGTCAACTGCTCATTCTCAAGGTAAGTCTCTAACCTAAACACTAATTCTAAGGATTACTATAAGGTATTGTATGTATGGATCTGCTGCTATAATGCAAGGAAATATAGTGGGCTACTTGGCCAGAGTTAACATCCACATGGGATAACTGATACCCAGTCCAGTAGTATATGTTCCTTAATTTTCACTAGGTCTCATGGTTGGAATATTCACTACATCAGGCAAATAAGATGTTAAACAGTGGGAACACATGATATTTGGACTACTGTCTACCAAAGCAGATCATGTGCTGTTGTTCTCCCACCTCCAACACAGAAGTGTACCCATATAACCACTTTAAGAAAAAATCAGCTATGGTATGTGTGGCTCAGTGGACTAGGGAATCTAACATGGGTGATTGCATTGATGGTTCTAATCTGGAATTACTCACTTTTGCATGTGATGTAGTAGTATGTTGGTGTTTTCACAGAATGTCATACCTCCCAATCCCTTAGTGCAAGAAATCTGGACAAAGCCAGAAAGATTGGAGGAACAAAGGCCCAAACATAGGGACAGAGTTTAAATATTGGTCACATAAACCTAGACAGTTGCTGGAAGTAAAGGTGTTGCAGTAGTATATATTTTCTGATGGGTATAAAGTCTGACACACAATAGTTTGTCTGTAGTTAGTAGACTGTATTGATGCATATACCTTGCCAAGCAACAGACCTTTCCTCATGGGCTATTCAGCAGCAATGAATATGCACTTTTTGACCCTGTAACTTGCTGCTGGCTTCCACACTGCCCTATTGTACAAGGCCTGATGATGTCAGCCACCTTAAGAGTACCAGGTGACAATGTTGTAGCAAGTCTTAAACAGTGGCATGTGTGATAAGTACTGTCATCTATAGTGTATAGGCCTAGATAGGTAGGGGGTTCTTATCTCACTCTGCCCCCCCCATGGTACATGTATATATCTATATGGCATATGTATGATAAACTTTGGAAAGTAGGCATCATTAGGCTTTTGCATTATTTTATTTGTAGCGGGTGATATGGCCCTCCAATGACTGACCAAAACAAAGCTTGCTGATATCAACAAACATTATATGATCTAAACTGATAGTACTAGCAAACATGAGCTATGATACATGCATCAGGTACTTTGATCCGTAGTGTGTACCAGTACATAGGTAAGTGTTCTAATCTGCATACAGCCAACTTGCAGTGTGTGTGTGCCTTGACATGTCCTGTATGCAGTGAGTGGGAGTGGTGCTAGCCTGAATGTGGCCATGTTTGTGTGTGAGGTTGTTACAGCAGTATACATCATGTTATGGAGCCATAGGATATGTGAACATAACTAGCATAATGGCCATACAGCCCTCACAATCAGAGACATCTGTATACCCCTTGGTGCAGGACCAGCACATATTGCCCCAGTCCAAGAGGGACTCAGGCAGATGCCATGTGTTTAGATGATGGCCACTAAGCCAAACAGATTCATGTGCTGAGGTGCACTGAGGTGCTCTGTGTACCATTAGGCAGGGTCTTTTTCAGGTATATGTTCATGTCTGCTAGACAAATGTCTCCCACAAGAATGTAGTACTAATGTCACATAGTAGGTTAATGTCCTTACAGTGAGTCATCCATCAGCTATGCTTCCTAGAGATAGGCAGCGTATGCACTCCAGCAAGGTCACACCTTGCCCTGTAGCAGACCTTATGTCAAATTATGAATGCATGAGTATGCTGAGTGCTGTCATTGCCCTTGGTAGACTGTCATACAGATGTGAACCTATGCAGCCATGTATGTGTACTGCTGTACTTTGCTGTAGTCACATTTCTGCTGTGCTGCCATGCCATGCTGTGCTGCTTCACTGCTGCCATGTGTCCATAGGTTATCCCCTCAAACTCCTGGAACAGAAACATACTCAGGTCTGTGACATTCCTCTCATACTGTAACAATACCACCAGTACAATATCATACAACATAAGATCCACAAAAGTATGTTGTGTACTCGTGACACATGGCAGCATAGAGTGTATGTTTGTGACCACTACAAGTGGCATGGCAAAACAATACTGCATTACACAAGTACATGTCAAGTAATGTAGTCACCCTGTGCATCAGACACATAGCTTCATTTCCCTTCATCGATAGGAAGGATGACAGGGATGTGGCACAGGTATCATCACTTGTACAGGGTGATGTGTGGGGGTGCTGGAGGTCTAGGCTGGCCCAAATGGTTGACAGCATGTGTGTGGGTCAAAAAGGGGAGTGGGTTAAATGGAGCATGGAGATGTGCCGTGTGTGTCTGTAAGTGACCTGCATATGACAGTGGTATGTGAATATGTGATTATGTGTGTGTAGACAATCAAGCTCAGTGCTAGCCCTACATGTGTGTGTATGTTGGACAGCTGTGGACCATACATGGTAGAGTTGACAGTTCACCTTCGCTGGTCCTGAACATGAGAACTGGCTCTGCAGGAGTTGCACTGGCACCACCATGCCCAAGGTCAGATGTGGTACTAGTACCTGATAGTGACTGCTTTGTGCTGGGACCCTATCTCCCATGGGACTGCCCAGGACCACATGCTCATGGCCTGCCACATCATAGTGTGGACAGCACACTCCCCTCTGTAGCTTTGGATGTACTGCCACAATGGCAGTGTAACTGTGCATGGCCACGTGGACTATCAGCAGATTGTGTTGCTGACCTATGTCCACGGGTCCACCACCCAACTCCAACCACATGTTCCAGCACAGACAATGTGCAGTCCAGGACAGTCACTGCCTCAGTCCACCGTCTGTCCACTGTATCAGTGTACCAATCAAATGTGTCCCCAGTATGGTGGAGGCAATCACAGATGTCAGACTGTGCTACATCTATAACTCTGAGCATATGTCTGGTGTTCCATTCAGAACATGCCTGTGCCTCCATGATGGCCCAGAATACGCTCTGAGTGACCCATGATGTGATACCTCCAACAGGTGGTGGATGGACAACAGTCCTCCTATGAGCACCCCTGTAAATCCACCTATGTGGGACCTCACCAGCTCTCTGGCTATGACTAGTGTCTCCACCCACTGAAGCCATAGTTGCCACACTGGCCTGTTCAATGTCTCCACCCTCTGACTGTCCCATATTTGAGGCCTGTGGAGACTGGGTATGTGTGGGCATACTGACTGTGTGCAGTGACAATGGGGGCAGAAGAGGGATGTCAACCTCTGGGACAGATTCAGCCTCGACAACCCTACCTGGGCTTCAATATGGCCACCATTATCATCAGAGTCCAACGAGACACTGACATCAGGTTGTGTGCGGGAAAGACCCCAACCCCCTGGTCACCTGTGGAAACCAAGACAAAAGCAGTACATTACTACCTGCACTATTATGTATGGAAAATCCACAAAGAGTCATAATAATGAGGATCCACAACTGCATTACTACTCTTACATCTTCTCATTTCCACTTTCATGCACAACAGACTTCCTCACAACAAAATATACAATTGACTCAAGGCCTTTATAACAAGCATGTCAGGTAAATCACATGACACTTGGCCAGTACAATGTACCTTTTAGGTATGCAATATGACATTATAGCTGATAAAACAATGCATAAAACCCAGTACACCTATCTTAACAAATATATACAAATACAAGTTTCAATGCCTAAGGTATCCACCATCGACCTTTCGGTATGTACAAGGCATGTCAGATTAATTGCCTCATGTACACCAGGTGGCTTATTCACTCTGAACTGTAACTTCAAAAGTGTTTCTGCTCATTCAACTACTTACCCAGTCTAGAGAAATTAGAAGAAAACAGTATCATGCTTACCAGAAACATGACCACAACCTTGGACAACTCCTGATAGACCTGTAAAAATGTGAGGGTGAGTTAATTTCAGTACCACCACATGTTGTACACAAGATAATACCTGCATATATCTCACATGTACAGTAGCTACTGTGTTACTTGATGTATTGCTGACATTCTGAATACGATTGCACAACTGTGCTAAACCCCCCCAACAGCACATAGACCTGACACCCATGTAAAGGTATGACAGCCTGACAGAATGCTTATCTGCACGGTCCTCTGCTGTGGACACTGTGGCACCCACCTCCACAATGTATGGCGTGATGGATGCCTGGGAGCTTCTGTCTGTCCCTAGGTTTGTCAGGAATACCTCAGTGGCCATGAGTGGTTGTTCCATTGCAGACCCTCCACTGGTGATGACACAATCCCTGGCTACATTAGCTGTCCTTTGTCATGCAGCATTCATCATCTCTGTAGCATGGTGTCAAACATGTTTGTATGTCCTGTCCTCGTGGCCAGTCTCATTTACATACCGGACAAGGTCTGAAAAGGGGGCATGACATCTCTGATACATTAGTCCTGAAACACACCAAAAGGGAAATACATTACAGGATCAAATACATGGATAACCACTATATACAGATACAGCAAGAACAAAATGTCTGGCACTATCCACTGCTTGCTCACATATGTCATACCCCACAGTGTGAAAACATACTACATGTGTAGATACGACTGAGATAGTATCATCAATGAGGTAGTTCTATGTGTGCCATGAGAGATTCTGCTGTATGATCATACACCCAACACTCTGGTCCACTGTGGTGTGTCACCTAAGGCCAGCCACCCAATAATATGTCATAAGACCAGTGCCAGACAAATAGCAGTGTGCTATTATGACCATTATATTGAGACAGTCCAACAACACCAGTGGGCCACAATGGCAAAAGACAATGCAACCCTGATATATTGTACATCCCCTGTGTGTGTAAGACAGCAGGGTATCAATGACATGTCATTACCACAGATCTAAGACAGGCTTACTGCTGTACTCCCTATTCACCATACCTCTATCTTCCCATCTGCATCCTGTTATACACAAAAAACAGCTGCATACCTGGTGGAGTACAGTACTCCTCTGTTGAAATGTGCTACTAGTATTGTTTTGCAAAGGTGTGCTCTGTGTGAGGAACATCTCATACAAAATGTTTGCCTATAGCCTGCTGCTTGCATTTTAACATGCTTCTCATTAGCAGGTAATTGCCTCTAAACCAGTCTGTGACTCTGATATGCTAATTGCAACCAAAACAGCTGAGTTGCACTATCATTAGCCAATGACATGCAACCACTGTGCAATATATAAGGCCTTCATGTAGAACAGGGCCCCTTTCTTAGCTGTTGAGATGGACATTACTGGGGTGAGGAGACTACATAATCACAGAGGGTAGGTCTGTAGCAGAAACCTTTACATAGAGCTGTGTGTACCACAGCCTGCAGGTGCTGCTTCAGATAATAGACATAGGCAGTGAGTGTGAACACTTTGGAGGACAACAAGCTGTAAGTGTATCTATGTCAGCTGTGTCAGCCTTGTTGTAGAGGTGGAGCCAGGGTGACAGTGCACTTTAAACTCCAATTATGGCATGTTTAAGGTACCTATGTTAAGCAACTGAGTCAATAACAGAGTACTAGGTGACATATAGTAATGCTATATAGATATGTGATGTGTGTCCCTACCTGCTGGCCTGTGACTTTGGGCAGTGAAAAGTAGTTATTTAATTTGAAATGTTTTGTGGAATAATGAGTACATGAGTCTTTCATTAATTTCTGAGTTCACAATAATGTAACTGAAATGCAACACAACACTGGATTTGAACCCAGGACTGTGTGTGGCAAAATGTACTATATTCAAGGCATTTAACAGACTGAGCTACTGAGTCACTGCTACAGTGGGTATATTTGCAAGATGTATGTGCATGCATACAGGCTGTGGCATACATTTTTAACATCCATCAGTATGCGCATGGCTTTATATGGCTGTATTTCTGCACCAGAGTCCCAGTTGAATATGTGTTTTGCCATGAATGCCTTAGCAGGTGACTTTCTACATGTTGCTGATAAAAGGGAATATTTACCTGCTATCACAGGGCTCAGTTACATCCATTATCATGTATTTGGCTGTCTAGTGGTGTAGTATTGCACGAGAGTCCAAGGTACACTCTCATTTATTCCATTACTTTTTATTCCAGTTTGTGCAGTGTGGTGTGGCATGCAGCTCCACTGAAACACACCTAATGACTGTAATTGGCAATTACTATGTTTTGTTCAAACCACCTGTTTTAATTAAGAGTTGCATGGTGTGGCAGGTTAAGGCAGTGTGCTGCAGGTTGATGTGGTTGGTGTCAAAACATGGCAGAGGTGTTTATTTTGTACGTGTCTTACAATATTAGAAACATATATAGCCATTATATCTCTATTTAGCTGAGCTTAGTGAAGCTGTGCAAACTGGTGCGTTGCATAGCACCTCGCTAAAAAATATAAAGAAAAGCAAAAAGGTAAACTAGAAAAGTAGTGAAATGGGGGCAAGCAGGGGGAAAAACATAGTGGAAGGCATGGAGGGATGTGCAGGAAGGGTGTAGGAAGGAACCATAGCTATCCATTTCTTGTACAGCAACAACTGTGCACTTTTTGACAGATTTGTAGATGGACTTGGATTCTCAAACCTCAGAGAGGTGGATAAGGACAACATAACTGCTTCATAAAGCCATTTGGACTGAATTATGAATTGTGTGTGTCCAGTGGACACATGTGAGGAATGGAGAGCTATGTATAGGATGATATTTTTTTTGGGACAGGTGCCCATTTTTTTAAGGTGAGAGTGGAATGTTGGGGAAGGGACATAGATACATGTGGAGGAGGTAAGTTGGGTAAGTGAGGATGCATTTGCAAACAGACAAGACAGACAACACAGCAGACAGGGGCAGTGTGTGACACATGAGGGGGTGAACATCTCGGATAAGTGGATGTTATAGAATCTGAGTTCTATGTGCCTCCAGATGGTAGTAGTGTGACACTGCTCCATCACTGCCCCAAGAGTGGCTGTGCTGGAGGCTGGGCACCAGGGCGAGGCTGCCGCACCAGGGTGGCCAGCATCCCCTCAGCCTGGCACAGGTGGCAATCATAGCCATGGTGTACTATCCTGTGCACCAAGACTGGCAGCTCGACATGGGTGAGAACACTCCTTCTACCACTGCTCCCAGAGGGGGGCCAGGCCTCGTCCCTTGGGGCAGTATTACCCAACACCGCAGGTAGTGCAGGGGCAGCAGGGGTGTACTACCAGCCTGGGTCCCGGACATGCTGGGACATGATGCCACAGCCATTTGAGGCAAGGTAGGGGGATCAGCCGGAACCAACCTACCTTGACATGCTGTGGTTAATGAGGTATAGCAATAAGTTATAGTTAGTAATAAACAAACCAATATTAGTATTATTATTAGTATTAATAAAATCAGACATCATATTTATTCATCCGACTACATATTAATGTGTATTATGTGCAACACAGCATTAAGTAACATAACAGTCAGTATGGTAACAGCATGCCAGTACAAAGTAAACCATAGGGCCAACAAAAGAGTTAGTTTAACAAATATGTTAATATGGCATCATAATAAAACATAAGAATAATCAACCACATTTTCCAAAATATAGTTAAACAAAATATATTATTAAATCATAATAAAACATAACAATAATGAAACACATCTTTCCAAACTATAGTTAGTTTAACAAAATATGTTAATATTAAATCATAATAATAAATAACAATAATAAATGAAGATAAGGAGTAGGGACAGAGAGAAAAACATTCCATTACTGACATTGCAGATTATATCCCTGAAAACCTGAAATATATACTCTACAGGTATGTAGTGGCAGGTTTGAGTACAGTGACTACAATTCTCCTATAACTGATGTAACACGTACCTACCTGTCAAGCATAGGTCAGTATGGACCAAGCAGTAACAAATGCAGATACACCACTGCACAAAATAGTTTCACATAATGTGGACTTGTATAACTACCCAGGTGTTCTATAAATAGATTTGGTAATACATTGCATTCTGAATAATAATTTATCTGATTATCATGTGACAGATGGATTAGGCAGTTTTAATTACATTACAAGAAATTGTGACACTTGAGAGGTATGTTTTTGTACAGTAAGTAAACTAGACAGTCTTCATGCCTTAGTTGGCAGGCATGGGAGTAGGACCCAATAGCTGTGACTGCAAGGGACATCTGCAAATAATGTAATAATTGACTGCAGCAACTTAGTACTGACATGCAAGGGATAGAGCTATACTGGGATTACACACCTTTATTTCTGAATCAACAATGCTGATGAACACATTCTTAGTATTAATGTTAACATTCTGTGAAATCTAAACACAATATCTGCTCAGAATATGGGCCACCTCACACATATAGTTGTTGTGTTCCTGGAGAGAGAAAAAATGTGAGCATTATATGACTGCTATGAAAATTTAGTGCTACACACCACTGAAATCGAACCCAGAACTGTGTGTGGCAAAATGTCCTGCAAACAAAGCATTTAACAGACTGAGCTACTGAGTCACTGCTGACTATTGAGTGACTGATACTTGCCTGGAGATCATAGGTTCATATGTTCATAGGTATGTACAAGGCTATCAGCCCTGGGGCCTATACAAGCCCAGCCAAAAAGGTACCCTGGCTTTTGCCACCCAAGAAAATTATTTTCCTGTGCCACTGTTGAGCAGAGCCACAGAGGTGATCCCCAGGATGAATTTCTAACATCCCATCCAATCATCAAGATTTTTCTTGAAGAGTGCTAATGAGGAGCTTTGTTTGATATAGATAGGTAGTTTATTCCAGAGTATGGGAAGTCTCTGGGACAGGAATCTATCCCTCCGGCATGTTCTGTTTATTGTGGTGACAAGGTTTAGGTCCCTAGAGCGTGTAGCTCAGAGGGATTGGGATTTATTTAAGTGGAGCATGTCCAACAGCTCTGGGTTTGACATAGCTTTGTATGTTAGGTAGAGATCACCTCTGAGTAGGCAATATGTGACGGATTAAAGCTGGAGTTTTTTGGGGCGGTCTGCGTAGGACATCTGTTTGAGGCCAGTAATCCTCTTTGTGAGGTATTTTTGTGGCCTTTCCAGTTGTTGTAGATGTCTTGTGAGGTACATACCAAAAGGGGTGTTGTACTCTATAATGGGTCTAATGTGTGATGAGTAGAGGGGAACAATGACCTCTTTTTTTCTAGATGAGAAACCTTTTGTGATGAGGTGCGCCACATAGAAGGATTTTCTGACTACTGTGGCGATGTGATTATCAAAGGAGAGACTACTGTCCACATGTGTACCAAGGTCTCTTATCACACTTTCGGTGTTAAGTATACTACTGCCTATGTTGTAGTTCATGGATACAGAGTTTTTACCAAAGGGGATGACAATGCACTTTTTGGCATTGAGATTGAGGCCATGGCTTTGACACCAGGCATCTGTCTCAGTGAGGCCCTATGAAAATTTAATGCTACATACCACTGCATTCGAACCCAGGACTGTGTGTGGCAAAATGTCCTGCATACAAAGCATTTAAGAGACTGAGCTACTGATTCACTGCTGACACTTCATCACCTGGAACTATACTATGAACTGAGCAATACAGGTTACAGGACATTCCCTTGGCATTCTAGTACTATTGCAGTGTTATACTAGACTGCAGTAACAGAAGAGCACACATGTAGAGAATATAACCATACTGCTTATATGAAAAAAGCTGTAGTTTAGAATCAACAATGTTAGTGAACACATTTTATTGTTAATGGTTTGAAATATCTGTGAAGTTCATACACATTATCTGCCCATGGACTGGGCAATCTCACCCATATACCTTTATTACTTGATGTCTGAGGAAGAGAGAGAGCATTATATGACTGACAATGGCCTGGAGACAGCCTTGGACAGTACTATGAGTTAAGCAATACATTTTGCAGGCCATGAGATTTGCTGCCTACAGCTATTACAGTGTCACACTTGAGTGCAGCAACCTTACCTTAGACAATCAATGCATACAGCTCTACTGCAATGATTTTGACAACACAATCCTGTTAAACAGCATTTTGCTTACTGTTATTGGTATTGCTATTGCTTTATTGAAATACAATTCTTATTGTTCATTTATTGCACTACAACTCTACAGCTCTGATTGCCCATTTATCACACTACAGTTCTACATGCCCATTTATTGCACTATATGTTTTCTTGTGTATACTTTATTGCAGTAAATGCGTTACTCTTTCTTGCTTATTGCACTATAGTTGGCATACTAAATCTGTACTTATCACCCTCATGGTACAACCTGGCCAGGTATCTGGCATGGAACTGAACATTGCCAGCCCTCTCAGCTGCAGCTGTTGGGAGAGATGTACACCATTATGCATACCAGTTTTACAGACATTCAGCTTGCATTTTGGTTAGACAGAGGAAGACCTGCTTACATACTTCTGGGGCATTCCTAGCTCGAGCTTCCTGGACCCAGGTGTCCAGGGTTCCCCTCTTTCTGCTTTTCAGGTCATCATAATGGTGATGACACTGCTCATCTGTGTGGGGATACCAGTAACATTGGTGAGTTCCCTGGCCAAATGGTCCCATGCCAAGCTGAAGGAACTACTGCTCAGTGATAAGAGTCTTAACAAGAAACTGCACTCCCTGGAAGCTTTACTCACCCTGAAGAATGCTGATATTTGCGCAGTTACAGAGATGTGGGTCAAGGCTGTGGAAAGCATCCCAGCAGTGTAAGGCTACAATGCCTATCACACATTCAGACCACCCTCTGAAAAGGAAATAATGTGAGGAGGTGGTATTTCCATTTATCCTCTGAAAAGGAAATAATGAAAGGAGGAGGTGTTTCCATTTACATAAAAAACAATCACATCTCTAGATTGGCCAAGCAGGATGAGTCAGTTGAGCTACTCCATATCCAGCTGACTATAGGCAAAATGCCCCACCATATTATAAGTACCTACAGGTTTCCAACCATGAACTGTGAAAACCACTTCACATACCTGAAGTTACTAGAATCACTTACCATTCAGCCCAACACACTACTCATGGGTGATATTAACTGCCCCTCCATAAACTGGGAAACATACACGCCCACTAATATGCAGGTTCAGAGATTCCTGGACTTTATCAATGCAAATGGTGGGAGCAGCTGGTCTGTACTCCCATAGGAGCTCCAATATCTTTGACACAGTACTCACAAACATGGGGGAGCATTGCACCCCCCCCCAGTGTAATTTCCTCATTGCTAAGATCAGATCATAAATCAGTCTCCTTTGAAATAAATGTAACAGTAGAACCCCTTTCAAACCCTAAAATCCTAAAGCATTTTTCCAAGGCAAATTACCTTCTGTTAAGTGATAGCTCAGGCAATTTTAAAGCTCCCTCAAACCCCCAAAATACAGAGGCCTATCTATTGTACACACTAATGCCCTGTACAACCACTTAAACAGCTGCATATAAAAAGGCAGTACCTGACAGAACTAAACCCAGATTTAGCCAGAAAAATAAGTCACCCTGGTGGACCCCTGGCATAAATAGGATATACAATTAAAGGAAGAAATTTCTGTCGAGGAGTAAGTGAGATGATGCACAACAAAGAAAAAAAACACATCATTAGTCTCAATAGGTAAATCAGGGCACTAGTCAAGTCTTCAAAAGCTAAACACAAGTTTAAAATACTTTTCAGGAAAATTATCACCACAAAGTATTTTTAGTTATGTCCAAAATCTTAAAAGAAACACTCAACAATGTGCTGACCTGGCTGCAGATGGCACTACCTATACTCAGCCAGAAGAAATAGCAAACATGCTGGCTGATAAATGCAACTCAAATTTCACCTCCTTATTACCCCTGGTCACTCCCCATGAAATATCCCCTACCATTCCTTTAACTGTTATCACAAAATAAAGTGTTGTTACTGCACTCTCTATATCTAGAAACATGGCATCAATGGGCCTTGACAGAATCCCAGGGGGCCTATTAAATAGCTTAAAACATGAACCAGCAGATCCACTCAGATTTCTATTTAATCACTGTCTCCAGAAAGATTTTGTCACAGTAGACTGGAGGACAGCAACAGTCAACCTTCTGCACAAGGGAGGGGGACCATCAACAGACCCATGAAAGTACCAACCCATAATCCTGACTAGCCTCACATGCAAGACTATGGAAATGATAATTATGGACCTGATTAACAATGACATAGGAAATCTACAGACTGTAGAGCTAACCCAGATCAGCTTTGTCAACCGTAGGTCTTACCTGCTCCATCTGATGGACTTTTTTGTGAAGGTCACCAAGACCATGGATGAGGGTAAGACTGTGCATACTGCCTACCTTCACCTGACCAAGCATTTAGCACAATATCCCACTCTCATATTATAGATAAACTCATAAAATTGGGCATAAACCTCTACATCATGAGATGGATAGTCAAATGGCTTACAGGTGGGACACATGCTGTTAGAGGGAGGAATCCACATCCAGCAAGAGGTCAATGCCCAGTGGATTACCACAGAGGCTAAGTGATGGCCCCCCCTCCTGTTTGGGATATGCTTCTCAGATGGCAAGGCAAATGTAGATGGTCTTTGGCTGACCAAATTTGCTGATGACTGCAAGTTGGTGGTAATCACTGACTCCCGCATGATGTTGACATCCTACAGAAAGGTTTGACACAGACTAATGATTAGTGTCAGAGCCATGGCCTTTAACTAAATGAGAAGAAGTGCATAATAATATCCACTGGAAAAACAAATATACCTGCAAATTACACCATTAATAGCACCCTCCTAAGAGTGGACCCCCTGGTGAGAGATCTGAGTACTTAGATAGGTAGTAATCTGAACTTGGACATTCATGTATCCATGGTGGTGAGTGTATCCATGGTGGAGAGGAAATCTCTCTATATGTCTCAGCTTATAAGTAAGGACATGGCATCCATATCTAAGGATGTCAATGTACCACTATACTCACCCTTCATTAGACCAATAATTGAGTACAATGCACCCTTTGGAATGTACCTCAGTAGGCACCTGTAACAGTTGGATTGTCCTCTGAGGTTTCTAATAAAAAATACAGGGTATAACCAACATGTCATATGTGGACCGATTAAAAACTTTTTTCACTGTATTTAGTTTTCAACCAGTTACTGAGGGGTGATCGGTTCCTGACCTGCAAGGCAGTCTCTGACCTAGCTCTGAAGGAAATGTCGCATATTCACAGAACTAACTGTATGAGGGCTATTTGCTCCCTCCAGAGATCTAAACCTGACCTCTGACATGAACAGATCATGCTGGAGAGACAGCTATATTTCTCAAAGATTACCTCTCCTCTGGATTAGGCTTCCTATTCACTGAAGTAGAACCCTTCTCTGACCACCTGCATGCAAAATCTAGACCAATGGATGGGAAATCTCAAATTCCCTCCTGGGATTTTGCAATTGTCCCGTATGGACTGAGGCAGTCTGTGAAAATTGTCAAAACCATCCCTGCTGACCTTTGGTATCTTTTCCATAGGTATAGAAAATTCGGTAAAATCTGGGTAAAACTGGCTAGGCTTGTAAGGGCTCCTAAAACATTAGTCTAGTATACACATATGAACCTATTTATACAACAAAATAAATGATTGTGATGGAAAATTGACCAATAAAATAATGTCTAACTTTGTTATGTTTGATTTTTAAAATATTTCTAATTGAAATTGATTCATTTAACCCCCATAGTTTGCAGGCTTCCAGACACAGCTGACAATATCATTTTCTATTCAAGAGGTGATTACACCAGTCATCTCCACTTTCATTTAAAACCACCTTCTCTATTACAAAAAAAATACAAATTTACTACAATTTTGACACAAATCACTGAGATATGAATGTAAAATAAAAAATACATGTAGTCACTGCCTTCTAGGAATGTTCCATTTTGGAGCCTGCAAACAACAATGCAGATATATTAATGAAAGTAAATATGTAATGCTAGTTCCTGATAATAAACCATTTAATTGTAATGGACATGTTAATTGTAATACGGCAAGGCTTGTATGCATAGCAACCTGTCTTCATGCCCATCCTTTTATTTGAGCAAGACAGAAAAATGTTTGAAAAAAAATGCATGCATCGACATAATTATTCCATTAAAATACAAGAACATATGAATGATTTAGCAAACAACTAATTTATGTCAAAAATTAACAAATTTATAGTTTTATAATGGAGAAAATTATTTTTAATAAAAGAGAAGGAGATGCACCCTGACAATAATATCTGTCAACAAACTTTACCTTATGATTTCAAACAGAACATTAAGGCTATAAAATAAATCAACAATACAAAGAAAAAAATTACTAATAAAGAATCAAAATTTTAATGACAAATAAAAATCCCATTTAGTAAGTGCTTTCATCTTAAGCAAGGCTTCTTCAAACTGAATGAATGTAATACAAGCAAACCATTAAATAGCTAAAAGTCACATGACAAAAACTTCTCACAGTCAATTAACTAGTTAATTACTGCCTAAGCCTTTTACTTTTCAAATAAATCTTAAAGTTTTCTTTGTCACTAAGCCCTGGAGGGTTGCAGGCATCCAATTTTACCTGCCAGCAGTATTCCCGCCAGTCCAACTCATCTTCATCATTAGACCTACTGGAAAAAATCTTTAACTTCATCTAAAATTAAAAATCTAAAAGAAATAATGCATCCACTAGTTAAATTATGCTTACTGAGTACATTATTCATATTAACTATGTCAATATTGTGCATATGGTCATGTATCCTATGATGCAATTCCCTTGTAGTCCTACCTACATAATATGTAGGACAAGACAAATAGCTAAATAAACTATAACCTTAGATTTGTATGTAAAATCTCCAGGAATCTTGATTTTTGTATCTTTGATAATATCTGCTCCATATGTTTTCAAATACTGGCAATACTTGCAATTAAAACACTTAAACATTCCCCTTTTGTTAAATTTCATATCCTTATAAACATGACAACTTTGATTGGAACATGTCTTTGAAATGTCTTCCTTTTTTTCTAACAACAACTGTCCTTTCATCTATAACTTCCTTAACCGCAGGAAAGCTGCTAATAATTTTTCTAATGATACTTTTTATATATTTCTCATCTAGAGAATTTTGTACTAATATTCTGATTCTGAAATTATTTCCGTTTTCTTTCTTCTCAAGTCTATTCTCAGGACCCATCTTTCTTCTGTCTGTAGCTTCTTCAAACCCTTGCTTCACAACTTTTTCAGGATACCCTCTCACTAAAAAATGATGACACATCACCTCTTCTTTCACAAATTACTTTCATCATCAGTTTATTTACTAATGCTCATCAAGTGCCCCTTAATTATATTATTCATACTTTTCTTAGGATGCATGATATCGTAATTCAAATAGGCATTATTCTGTGCTTCCTTCTTATAAATTTTTGTTCCTTGCTTATTATTATTTCTGTAAACATTTACATCTAAAGATGAACAATATTAAAATCATAACAGGATGCAAATTTTAAGAAAGCACTGACAGCATTAATATATTCAATAAATATATCTAAATTATTCAAATCACCTCTCCAAATTAAAAAAAAAAACTATTATCAATAAAGTGTTCATAAAATATTATATTACTAAAAAACTCACTCTTGATAATATATTTTTTCCAAGCAATTATAAAAACATTAGCATAGCTCTGGGCCATGGCTGCTCCCATGGCTACAATATTTACCTGTTGAAAAAAAGTTGAATTAAATTAAAGAAAAAATATAGCTAAGAATAAAATCTAACATTTCCATTATCAAACATATCATACTATCAGAAAAAAAGCTTAGAACATGATAACTGCAGTCTCACAAAGTCCATGCCCACTTCATTGGGTATCACAGTATATAAAAGCTGAATGTCCATAGTAACCATATAATCAGAAACAGTTAAAACTACACATTCAATTCCATGCATAAAGTCAAAAGTGTCCCTGATGAAAAATACACTTAATTCATCGACTTTGTGTAAGTGCTTATCAACATAAATGGCCATAGCTCCAGTTTTGCTACCCCCACTAACCACAATGGGTCGAAATGGGAGGATCGTCCAAGTCCTTATGAATTTTAGGCAAAGTAAAAATTTGACTTATTCTCAAGTTGTTCACAGTTAAGAAATTAGTAACATTACTGTTTATTAGATCATCATATAACCAGTCTTCATTAAAGGAAACAATATGTCCATAAACACTGTAATATCAATAAAATGAACCCTCTTATAGAACTTACCTTCCAGCAGCATAATTTCTATTTTATTATTATAAATCTCTCTATCTAAAACAACCAAGACATATTTACAAGTTTAGTCAATTCTGTTTTCTCTTCAAGTGTTAAATTGCAAAACTTATATTTCAGTATTTATTCAAATAAATCTCTTGTCTCGCAGTCATACTTAAAAAGGCTTCCAATTCAGGTTGCAATGGTGGATTGAAAAGACTTGGCTTGAAAAGAACAGCTTCTACTTTTTCTTCCATACTAAATAAGATTTTCAAGTTTAATTTCCTTACATAATTCTTCAAACAATAACATCTCACATAGCAGCCCTTAATGCTGGAAGGATGGTCCATCCTTTTCTCAAAACCTGAACAACATTGTGATCTAAACGACAGATTCACAATTTTTAGACAACATTCTAGGGATCTACCTTTCAATCTCTCATACTTTTCTTCTACCCATTCCATCTTCTATTTTTGCCAGGTTGCTTGCCTGTAGACTCTTTTTTGACAACTGGAAATTCCGCTACTTGTGCCCATGTCCCGTTCCCAGTGCTTGTATCTTGATATACATTCACTGGTTAAAAAATCCAAGAAGATCTGTCAGTGTCACCTCTTTTTTTTGATAACTGAAGGACTTTCCCTGCTAATTGTGTCTACCATTATTTCCTTTCTGGGTCAATCTCTTGGACCTTCTAACTTCCATTTCACCTTCATAATCAGCTGCAACTGTAATACTATTGACTTCACTCTCATCGCCTCACACTGAAGACTCTTCTCTTTCACATCAGGATTTCTCACATTATTAGCCATGTTCCTTTCATATTTGGCATGGTTCTTTTCAAATTTCTCTAGTTTTCTCTTTTTAAGAATTTCATTCTCTCTAATTAATTTGTCTTGAATAAGACAAACATTCATATCAAAGGTCTCAGCTGTAGTACTATCCTTCAATTTAAAATAGCTTATTTTGATAATATGATTTAGTTCCTCTATATTCTTCTTATTAAAGCCAATGAGAATCTCCAGATACCGCATGGTCATATTTTCATTTAAATCAATCCACCTATCAATCAGCTCTTTGGGTAAATCCCTGCCAATTGGCATCTTCATAATTCTTAGACTCTTCAGAATTCTTTTAATGAGCAAAGAGTTCACTTACTGAATGGGATTTTTATTTCTCATTACATTTTTTATACTTTATTGATCATTTTTTTCTTTCTAACAAACTTTACCTTCCTTTATGTATTCAATATGAATAAACTCACCATTATTCATTGTTGTTGTTTTCTGTCACAATGCAGAATTTTATTTTACATGTTTCTAAGGCATATATGTAATTTTTCTAAATATATGCCGCTCATATGTATTTATAAATTGCTGAATTTTCTGCTTATTTTATGCTGTACAGCTGTTTGAAAATTGTATTGTAAAACTTTATTGTTTTTTGCACATTCAAGTGGAGCTTTTCTCCCTGGACCTCCACTGAAAAGGGGCTCAGCCCATTTGGATTATCTCGGTAAACAAATGCAAATAAATAAATATGTTTTCTTGTATTCATGTGCACTATATATACGTTTTTATAATTACATACTTATACTGGTTAGACATAATCAAGTTTAATTCAGATGTTTACATCTATTAACATAACACACCGTTTTGCTGCACATCAGTATTAGTTTGCCTGCATTGCCATCAACAGATGCCATACTGCAGAATGGGAAAGTTTGCACACAATTATGTACTCCACTAATATTCACATATTATTTGTGTCTGGCCACATATCTTTATTATTAAAATCTGCATGCAACAAAGCTATCACACAGGATCCTACTTGGATCTTATTTGTAATCATTTAGCTGAGAATATAACAACTACATGGCACTGTCTGGATTTACACTTTCAGCATCTGCTCTTCTGCCTGATGCTACAATTCCCACTAAAGAAGGTGCCTTAGGTTATCACTTCCTAATGTTGAGTAACCTGTAACAAATGTTATATTTTATACTTTAGTATTTCTAATGAACAATGGCAATGTTGAACCCTCCCACCTTAGTAATAGGTGCTAACCCTAACCCTAACACTGCCCCTTCCTCAACCCTAACACCATACCTTACATTATAAAAAAACTTCCCGTAACACTGTCACTACACAAAACACACTTTGTCACATAAACACACACTAACAACAGTAGATCTCTCTCATTAACTAACTCTGACCCTAAACCTAAAATACACACACTATCACACAAACATTCAACACCTATCATCTTACCTATCCTTGGCCCTAACCCTAACTCTCAAACACATGCACAAATACTCATACCCCCTCTAAACCCTACTCACCTCTTTTGACAAAACATACTCATGACATTTTCACTGTTCAGCTATCCATATGGTCGATATAAAGTACCACCCCTAGCACTCATCATATATATATATATATATATATATATATATATATATATATATATAGTGGGCAGTTGTACTGAGGCATAGTGGCATTTTGCACAGGCTACATCAAAGGACAGCTTCAATGCAATTCATAGAGTCATGCTGCATATAGGTACAGCTGGTTTCATCAGCTTCCCAAAAACTAAGGTAAATGAAGCAGTAATGAGGCATAAATGAGGAATGCCTGAATTTTGTGTGACAAACATATGTCTTTTCCCATCTGTTTGCAATTCTTGGTCACTTTTTGTGCATCTGTGCCATGCACATGACTTATAAAGGGCGAAGTCATTCTGTTTTTATTTACTTTGCTATCAACAAAGATGCTTGCTTGCTGTACCTATCAGTCTGGCTACTTGGCAGTAGTAATCCTTAAATTCACACTGTTCTGAGGACCACACATAGTGTCCTTTAACATACAATGGCAACCTAAGGAAAAAGGATGCTTCGTTAATTGGCTGATTTTGGTAACAACAAATTTTTATTACATCCGGTACCAGACATTTTGTGTTCTCCTCTTTTTAGTGAGATTTTTATTCTTATTACTACTCTGTTTATTCTGAGTATATTTTGATTCACTTATATGGAAAAGGAGTGCTAGTCCTTGCTTTCAGACAGACACTTAAGAAGAGAAAATGAAAAGTGAGATGAAAGTGATACACAAGATACCATAAAAAGAAAATAGCATATAAAAAGCTAGGAGGTGTCACTAAAGAGAAATGAGAGGCAAACATGAATTTGTAGATGAGAAAAGCATGACGTAAAATAAGGGTATAATCAGGCACACAACATATCTGTCAGCAGAACCATAACTAGCTGATCTCTCCCACACTGCTGCCCCCTCACTAAAAGTTGAAGAGCAAAAAAAAAAAAAAAAACACTCTTGCAACTGTAGCAAGAAGTGTATCAAGCAGGTTGCTATAGTGACTAAGCTTTAGCAGACTATAAATGTGGTATTGGCATTTATAAATCATAGCTGATACTGTACTCTTACATCATTGGTACCTGCTGATCATGACCAATTAGAGTTTGTACCCAAAGCAGCTGACCACTTCCTCTCACTCTAGTTACAGCTCTGCATATCACCCTATATACTTTTTAAAATAATGTATTTATTTTGTGTAATGAGATGTGATAGAATTTAATAAAAACCTCATATGCATCATTATTTAGGGTTAGAAATGTTGACATTTTTTTATCAGAATGCTAAGATGTCTGAATCAAATTTTCACTTAAGCCAGCATTTCATGAAACGTGTGTTAAGGTAGGAGAGTGGTCAATATTTATAGGGGAGGGGAAGTAAATTTTGTATGCTGGTTTACAGTTCAAACAAATCCTGGCCATACCCCTGACAGAAAACAGGAACAAGGAACTCTTAATGAATTTTAACCTAATAAATAAAGTGCAAAATTATTTCCATGTTACAAGTTCTTTTAGTCAGTGTTAGAGCTTGAAAATTAATAAAGAAATTCCTATAGACCAATATTTGCATATGTGCATCTAAGACATGGTATCTCTTTTGTTAATGTTATTATAAATCAAACGTGCATCATCCAAGGAATATATACATTTCTTTACCTTACCTTGAGTGGAATTCTGCCCACTGATCTGTTTTGAGTTGATAACATAAAAAAATGCTCTTTTCCCATGTTGTATGTAAAACTTTTTTTCTATCATTTATTGTTTTAGCTTTCTCTTGTTTCCAGGCTTGATATTAGCTAATAATTTATTGTATTTTTTATTTAAATGTCATTACAAGTCTATGAATGTTCATTTACTATTCCACATATGTACATTTATTATTTTTGATCAACTATTGTATCATTACTAGTCTATGTATGTATGTACATTTATTATATAAATCTCGTATAACTGCCTTCTACTCATTCTGAAAAATGGAGCAGTTCTCCCCAAGCATCTCTTGAAAATGGGACTTGTCCCCAGTTGGACTTTCCCAGTAAACAAAAGTAATAAATAAATAATATATTTTCATAGTTCTTATTGATATCACTGTGTGGAAGATTCCCCAGTAATTGGGTGTTCTCTAGAGGGGCAAACATCTTCACGTGACAAAACCCTTAGCATCAGACAGGCTATATTCCTACCACATTTGCTGTTTGACAGTAAGGTAATATTGCACGATTTGCAGTTGCTGTACTCTTTCTCAGTCTCACCATTGCTGTACATTGTCTCATTTGGGGTAGATCTCTATTTTAAACAACACTGCATTTGTTTTCCTGCGTGAATCCAGCACGCTGTGTTAAGATGGCAATACTCTGGTGAAATATTTTTCTTTGACACCTTCCATTCAGGACTACAAGGTATAAGCATAAGTTTAAAATGATAATTCTTATGACATTCTGACGGCAAGAAGATAAGATAACATTGTTACCTCTGAAGTTAACTGAATTTGGGACTTTTTTGCCAGTACAGGTTAGGCGGTCTGTTTTGTTATGAGCCTTACTCCTTTTTGAAGCATTCCTCAAGTTGCACTGTCCATTGTATCACATAAAGAATGTTAGGATATGTGTGTTGCATGTTGAACCGCAAAACCTCACCCCTTCTCTTTATCTAGTCTGGCTGTGGAACAACAACATTATTATGTGTGATCACTACGGACTTAAATGATTGGCTACAATATAAAAAGCTCCTGCTATTTTACTGTATTCAATATAAATGTGGCAGATCTATATTTAATATGCACCTCTGATCTGTATATTGAAATTTTAGTATTGCTACTTTATAAAATATTGTTTATTGATAGAGATTTTTCCCAGCTCTTTGCAATAAAGGCCTGTATTCACACAGACTAACCAAGCAGTCAACGTAATAAATATATTTATGCTAAGTATATAAACAGGCAGTACATGAATGAAGGAAGGAATACATAACTAACTAAACTAACTAAATAAATAAATAACATCTACATAGGGGTATTGCTTTGCTCTCCACTGCATTAATTATACATATGAAAAGACAGTCTCTATGTGGCAACATCTGCTGTATCATAATGTCCATCATGTATGGTCTGCCCACATTTGGAAATGCCAGTTAGTAACCAAATATCCACCACTGTTTTTTTTTTTCTTTTTTTATCACACGCAAATAAACATTAACTCCATGGTGTACTTTCTTCTATATTTTTTTCAACTCATATGGAGACAAAGAAGAAATTTTTGTCTTGAGCTGCTATTCAGATGTACTTATTTCATTATACACCTAGAATTGTGTGGTTCTTATAACAGTGGGTAACTGGTGATCAGAAAATGGACAGAACCAAGATAAGCAGTGTGCAGCTGGAGGGTGTTTTATGGTAGAATTAACAACATGCCTTCAAAGCGGCCATGCCCAATTAATGGCAAACCTGGATTTACTGCCACCTATATTGTATTGTTTTGTGACTCTGTCACTTTGTCGGTAGCAAGAAACAATAACTGTTCAATGAAACTCTTTATGTCTTTGAATGACGGTAGGGGAATAATATTGTTATAACTCCATTCCGGTCTCATCCAAAATTTCATTTGATAGAATCTGCTTAGTTTGTGAATATCACACAATAAAAACTCAAAGTACTGTTTAATCACAGTACATCATAAATCTGTTTCGCTGGCCCTGAACAAATAGGGCTAGTTTGCGTGGTTCAGCCTATGACTAAATATGTGTACTAATGACATCAGAAAGGAGATATGATATGTGCTGCTAGGCAAGCAATACAGAGACAGTATGACTGATGTATAATAAAAAACTGAACAATGAGTCTGCTCATCACAGGTAGTATGCACAAGAAAGTAATCATAAAGAAAAAAATATTAAAATGCCTGGGGAAGATTTCTGTGTCAGAGTCAATTGCAGAACATGGGAACCACCTAGAAAAGGATGTAAGTGATTCTAAAGCAGATATAGCTTAAAATAGCTAAACAAGCAAAACTTAATACATGGACTTAAGAAGGAAATGCTATACTGTGACCTGGGATATGTTAAATTAAACTAGGGCTAACTAACAATGTGTTTTTCGAAAATGTTTGTTTTCCTGTTTGATTTAATGCCATGTATGTTGATATATAACAGAGAACACTTGACTTGTTTGTGTTATAATGAGGAATATGTCTTTTCCTTTTTCTATCCATTCTGAAACAGTGATTTACTGATATTACAGTTCCTAAATGAAATTGTGGTAATAATATAAAGGTATATCATGTTCAGTGTTTATATATTTATATTATTTTTGCACACCACTTTGCACTCTGACCAACACTAAACCAAGCATCTATATTATCTTGTCGAAAGATGACAACATGGAACGGCATAAACATCAAAAATGCCGTACATTGAAACTGTTCTTGTGGGGGCTGTGCCCCCCACACCCCCCGCTAATTATATATACCAACTCCGAGATTGCACTACAGTGAGGAAAGAGCAAAGTTTCTCATCCCCACTGTTCCATGATCCCGCAACAGCACTTTCAATGTACGGCATTTGCAACATTATAGTCGTTCTATATTTTCAACATGCGATAAGGTGAAGTAGACCCCTAAACGAACTGATTTCTGATATTTCTCCTCTTGACTAATTCACTTTACCATGATGTTAGTGAACTTCAGGGCAATGAGTTATAATATAGTCATACTATATGGAACTAAGACTATGTTCCTTTCTTATTTGGTTGTTACTGTAGTCATTTGACCACTAATTGGCATATAATAACCTTGATCTAAAACATGGATTATGTATGCATTTATTTCTCTCTGTCTCTCTGTCTGTCCTTTGTTGAGTGGGTTAGTTCCACTGCCAGTGACCTCTTATCAGGAGAGACCTGATGATTTATTTATACTGACTTAAGGGAAATATGGCGAGGACATTGGGAACTTGCTCATCTCTTCAGTGGGTTATGCTGAATAGCAATGTTTCGCAAAGGAAGAGAAAAGAGTGTGATGGAGCAGGCTGTTACAGCTGCAGACAATTACGTTATAGAAATGACTGAGGCTGACATTTTCTTGTATGTTTTAACCAACCTAATATTCTAGTTAGGACTGTTAAAGCTATTGTAAGAGTGCATATCATGGCTGATACATCATTACCTAGTCTTACTAGAACTTATTCTCAGGCTATTGGAACTAGCAAACTGCTTAGAACTGCCAAAACCCCTGTAGTTTCTCATCCTGTGGTTCGGTTACACATTCGTGGAGGCAAACATTTGGACAGGTATGTTCTATGGGATACTATAGTTTGTCTCTGCTTATTTTTTCAATAATAGACATATGCTCTATTTATCTTGGTAAAAACCCTCTACCAAATATTCATTTTGAGACTCAGGAATTAACACGGTACTTTGCTACATGTTTCAGCTCACAACAAAAAACTTTGCCATGGTCAGACATACATTTTTTCCTACCACTCTGCAAATTAAACTGAAATGCAACTGCAGTTTAGAAATGATGATATAACTGCTCAAGACATTGTTTGACATCTGTAGCCTTTATATGAATTTGTTTCTCTTGTTTCTAAAGCCCCAGATGCTAGGGGTATTTGGACTGGTGGAGGGGAAGCTTAAGTTTCTTTTAAAATTAACAATTGTTCCTTAACTCATTTGTATAGCCTTTGCATAGGGTGTTCTCTGATACTGGAGGTAACTTTTTTTTTGTGGCAATTTCGATCATCTATGCCCTGGAAAGTATAGTGTGCATTGTGAATAGTGTGGACATACTGGTAAATGAGTGTTCAGATTGTGTGGACATACTGGTAAAGGAGTGTTCAGATTGTTGCCCATAATTTTTACAGAGGGTCATTTACCAAATAAATGTTCATCACTGGATATAACATCAGAACAGCCATAGTGTGTTATTCTTGCTTAAGTAGTACTTATGCCTCTTAATTCTATTGCCCATACCACAGTTGCTCATACTACTGCCAAAAGCTATTTAGAAGCAGAGGATTTTCTCTCCTTCTTTAGATCTTCTTTGGGCCTTATAGGTTCATAGGCTGGTACTAGGCTATCAGCCCTAGGGCCTATACAAGCCTAGCCATAACAATTCCCTGGCTATTTGTTCCCACACTATTTACTTCCCTGGACCCCTGCCTAGCAGGGCGACTGACGTGATGTAGGTTCATAGGTTGGTACTAGGCTATCAGCCTAGTGCTGAAGGTGGTAGTAGTGCTGAAGGTGGTAGTAGTGTGTGTGTGTGTGTGTGTGTGTGTGTGTGTGTGTGTGTGTGTGTGTGTGTGTGTGTTTTGGGTGTGGGTAGTGGAGAGTTTAGACACTGCAGGTTCTTATGAAGTAGCAGTTGGAATCCAAGTTTGTATCTATGGCAAAAAATACAGAAATGAAAGAAAAAAGTTAGGTAGCTAATCCATCCATCCATCCATCCATCCTCAACCTCTTTTCCCATTTTTCACATAAATTAAAATTCAAAGGAGATTCTAATAGTCTTATTCTTACCCTAAGTGTTACCAGTTTGATTAATAATGCCAGGAGGTTAGCAATACTCAGCTGGTGTGTATTGAACAGAATAAGTTTGATGTTTCATAGGTTCATAGGTTCATACTAGGCTATCTGCCCGAGGGCATTTATAAGCCTAGCCCATAGTTTTGTGGCTTAAGCCACCCTTTTTGTATGGGGAACTATACCCATTATTTTGCTGTGCCTCTGTCTAGCAGTGACACTGAGGTAATCCCTGGAGTATATCTGCGATCTCCCATCCATTGGTCAAGATTTCTCTTGAACAAGGCCAGCGAGGTGCTCTGCCTCACATATACCGGGATTTTGTTCCACAGCATAGGGAGTCTTTGGGTGATGAATCTATCCCTCCAGCACGTCCTATTAATAGCCGTGTCGAGGTTTAAGTCTCCCGCCCTTGTGGCTCTGATGGATCTAGATTTTTGAGGTGAAGCATATTCATCAACTCTGGGTTTGACATGGCCTTGTATGTCAGGCAAAGGTCACCTCTGAGCAAGCGGTAAGCGACTGAATAGAGCTGGAGTTCTTTCAGTCGGGCAGCATAGGACAGATTTTTGAGACCCTTTATCCTTTTGGTGAGGAACTTTTGCGGCCTCTCTAGCTGCTGCAAGTGTCGGGTCAGATACATTCCGAATGGGGCATTGTACTCAATCATTGGTCTGATGAGTGATGAGTATAGGGAGACTATGACCTCCCTTGATCTAGATGTGAATCCCTTCATGATGAGGTGGTCAATGTAGAAGGTCTTCCTAACTACTTTAGCTACATGGGTGTCGAATGACAGGCTACTGTCAACCTGGGTCCCCAGGTCCCTGATAACTTCTTCTGTGCTCAGAGGATTACCACCCATATGGTAGCTAGGGGTAACCTTGTTTTTCCCGAAGGGTATGACTATGCATTTTTTGGCATTTAACTTTAGGCCATGGCTCTGGCACCAGTTATCCGTTTCTGTGAGACCCTTCTGAAGGATATCTGTGTCAGATGTGTTTTCACCACGGCGCCAGTTTGCAGTCATCTGCAAACTTTGTCAGCCATAACCCTCCTGTGTTTGCTTGTACATCAGAAAAGTAGATGCCAAACAAGAGTGGGCCCAGGACTGAGCCCTGTGGGACACCACTTGTGACAGGCTTTGAGTCTGACATGGCGCCAGCAACTCTGACCCTGTGGGTTCTGTCACTCAGCCAGTTTGCAACCCATCTTGTGATGTATGGGTTAACATTTAAGCTGATGAGTTTTTCAATGATACCCGAGTGGGGTATTGTATCGAAAGCCTTCGCCAGATCGAGGTAGGCTGTATGGACTGCCTTTCCCTCATCAATGGCTTTGATGACTGTTTCAAAAAAGTCAACCAAGTTTAAAAGGCATGATCTGCCTTTGACAAAGCCAAACTGGGTTGGATCCAAAGTCTGCAAATTCCCTATGTCTTTATTTATGAGGTCCATTATGATCCTCTCCATAGCTTTGCAGATAAGGCTTGTCATTGTCAAGCTAATGGGCCGGTAATTTCCAGGGTCTGTGGAGGCACCGCCTTTGTGAAGTGGGACCACAGTCGCAGTGCGCCACTCCCTGGGTACGTATCCAGAGGTGAGACTATGATTAAACAGCTGTCCTAGCTGTGGGTTTAATTCCTCTTTGAGTTCGTGGAGCACACAGCCTGGGACACCATCAGGTCCCATGGATGCTGTGTTTTTTGCTTTGGAGAGAGCAGTTCTCACTTGGGCATTTGAGATGTTTGGGGGGCTGCAACCATTTGGTATAGATATCTCTCCTTTTGGGGAGTTTGCACTGAACCTGTCAGCCAGTATGTTGGCAATGTCTGTAGGATCAGTAATCTTCACATCATTTTGAACTAGTTCTGAGCATATCTGGGAGTTTCCTCCCAGGTTTCTAACATAGCTAAAGAAGGCCTTATGATTGTCCTTTGAGTCTTTAGCTATTTTTCTCTCAAAATTTGCTTTGGATGATTTTATGAGAGCTCTTAGTTTTTTACTTATAGTGATCAAGGGTGTCTTACCTTTTAAGGATTTTGCTCTATCTTGTAGTAGCTTCCTCCTTTTGTTGTAGAGTTTGTTTATGGCTGGGGTCCACCAGACTGGACGCTTGCCCTTGGTACAAAGAGTTTTTGTTTTGCTTGGGATTGCCTTATCCATGCAGTGCTGCAGGTGCTGGTAGAAGGCATTTGTAAGTGATTCAGCGGCTTGAGTACTGTTTTCCGCCGCTCGGGGCCTTAAAGGAGACCACACTAGTCTTTAGAAGTGTGAAGTCGGCTTTGAGAAGTTTTTACTGTGGTCTTTTTATTTCAGGTGGGGGTGGGATGAGGACCTCCAGCAAGATTAGTTTGTGGTCTGATCTCACCAGTGAGGGGTATACTTCCGGTGTTGAACATTGTGCTCCCATGTTCGTGATGATGAGGTCTAGTATGTTGTCCCCTCTTGTGGGAGTGGTGACTAGTTGTTCCATGGCATTTGAGTTTATGAATTCCAGGAACTTTTGGGCTAGGGTGTTTGGGCTTGAGTAGTGTTCCCAGTCTATATTAGGGTAATTGAAGTCACCTAGTATGATGGTGTTTGGAGATACATTTATCCCCTCCAGTGTTTTCAGGAAAGCCATGTGAGGTTCCTGAGTTTGTGCGGGTGGCCTGTAACATGCTACAATTTGCAGAGCAGTCTTGCCTATGGTTAATTGCACCTGGATGGTCTCCGATGCATCGTGCGTTGCCACCAGTCTTGAGGTGTGGGTGTCCTTGATGAATATGGATACCCCCCCTCCTTTCTTGGTATTGTCCGGATTTTGGGGCCGGAACGCATGGTATGAGGTAAAACCTGTTAGTGCTGGGGTGCTCTCAGGAGCCTTGAACCAGGTTTCTGTCACAGCACAGACATCGATGTTCTCCATACTGAGAAGGGCCTTGAGTGCGTGCATTTTGAGATTTAGACTTCTGGCATTGAGCAGCATTACCCTTAGTTTTTTCCTTTTTGTGTTCTAGGGTGGTAGGTTTAGAATTTGAGCCTTGCCTAAAAAGGCACTATGGGGTGGCAAGAGCCTTTGCCAATATCCGGAATCCCAGGGTGACAGGTGCAAGCCATCCCTTGCAAAGCAGCGTGGCTTGTCCAGCATGTCATCCCAGGCAGACAGACATTGGATCCCCTTTGAATGACACCAGAGTTTAAGCCAATTGTTAAAGCTGATCATCTTATCTCTGTATTGTGGCATCATTCTTGGTGAAGGTAGGATACTGCTCAAGGTCAGGGTCATACCTGCCTGGGCTACATAATCAGAGAGCTCCTCAATGTCTCTTTTCATGTAGTCCAAGGAGGTATGTCTCAGGTCGTTTACACCAGCGTGGACAATGACTGAGTCGTATTTGTACCTGCTGTTGAGAGGCCTGAGTGCTTGCGTTATGTGGCGGATTCTAGCGCCCGACAGGCAGCTTACTGTAACTCTCTCCTTACTCAGTCTGGTGAGCGGGACATCAGTGTGTCTGACTATGGAGTCACCAATGACTAGTGTGTCTGGCATTGTGTTTGGCCTTAAGGGCTGTGACTGTTTGACACTCTGACTGTGAGGTCTATGTGTTGCAGGTGTTGTGTTCTGAGGTGGTGGTTGTTTGGGTGTCTGCTTTGGTGGCCTCTGCTGTTTTGGTAGATTTCTGATCAGAGCCTCCGAGTATGTCTTTGTGTGTTTATGTGTATGATTTGAGGTTGTGATGGTACTATGTGAGACTGGGTCTATAGTGTGTGTGGTAACCTTCTCCTCCTGTCTGGTCTTGCCAGTCCTAAGTTGAGAGAGCTCAGCCTCCAGTTTGGCCATATAGTTGCATCTCGCATGTATTTGTGTTTTGTGGGAGGAGGAGAGGGTTGTCTGTGTACATGAGGCAATTGTAACATTGCCTCAATATTCCCAGGTTCACCAGCTGAGCAGGAGAGGATACTAGCAACTGATCCCTCGACATGCTAGAAGGAATAGACAAAAAAACTTTAAAAAGAGATTCCGGGGGATGTGAGTGTCCGAGAAATGGGGTTTCGCCTTTTTGGGGTACTATCTATAACAAGAGTGCTGTATCTCGGTGATAAGTACTGTAGGAGCAAGTGCTAGGTTTGACAGATACAGAAAAGGCTACTCGGAGTTAGGTAGAGATGATCTTTTTAGTTATAGAATATGCTGATTAGATCAGTAGTATAGTTCGAGGAAGGTAGTTTTAAGGGAAAATTTGAAGAGTGGACTTTAGGTAGCCCTAATAGTTTAAATCTGCTTAACCGGCGCTGCCCTAGTGTGTAACGGTAGCAGCTCCGTGCTAAATCGCGCTAAACCGCGCAGACGCGCGTTTAGCGTTTTTTATATCAGGGGGCTGAAAGAAGCTAGGAACTGGCCCAAAACGACCAATAAACTACAAGTTGCTGGCTGAAACCTCACAAAACTGGACCAACAGGCAGCTCAATGCTTCCCACTCCCACTGGTAAGCAAGGGAACTTCCTCTCTTCCAAATTAGGTAAAGGATCAGTAACAGGAACTGCAAACAAAGCCCAGGGATCAGCAAGCTCTGAAACTGGACTATTCTAGCTCAGTAAGGCATCTGCAAAGAGGTCAGTTTGACATTTTGGGGAAAGATACACTTTTTGGTGGTATTTATGATAAGATCAACTTACCAGATTGTACAATCTCACTACATCAAACCCAGAATGTCATCAGTTCAAAACATCAAGCACTGATATCACTGAAGCCCATAACATTATAAAATCAAGAATATATAAGAAATAGCAATAGAGCAATACTCTGTTCGTTCAGCAATTGCTACGCTATGGAGGAAGTCATGAGGTGATGTCCTGGGAACATCAGAAGCATATATGAAACTACACATTCACAAAAAAAAAAAAAGGCAGCACCCAGGGAGGCTGCAGCTGTGCTAGGTCATGATGATACAAGGATTGCTTAATCTGTCTTATTTTTCTGGCAAAAAAATGAGAAAATAATTTTCCAGTCATTTAAATGATGTTACAGTAACTTACAGTAGAAAAGACCTTCTGAAAATCAAGTATTTGATTGTGCCATTGTTCTGGCTGGATTCCCTGCTTACTACGGAGCATCTGGGGCCTATAACACTCACAGAACTGCTGGAACTCAACATTCTAACCAAACAAGCTTCAAAGTACCTAATCAGGGAATTGAAGGTTCTGGAACAATCAAGATGAGACCCAAAAGGAAGAGCTGTAATAGAACCAGGAAAAGTGGCTGCAGAGCTGGAACAGCTGCCAGATTGAAAATATACCCACACAGGCCTACACTTCCCTCAAATCTGTTAGCAAATGTATGCTCATTAGACAACAAGATGGACTTTCTCAGGTTAGATCTCACCACTACAAAGAAAGTGAGAAATTCCTGTATATTAATCTTTACAGAGATTTGGTTAAATAACAGGCAGGGCCGGCCTTAGCTGAAACGGAGCCCTAGGCGAAGTAGTGCTCCGGCGCCCCTTAAGCTCCACCCACAACATACTCAAGAAACACCCCTATTTCAGCCACACCCACAGGTAGGTCACTCCCCAAGAAAGCCACTCCAGTCATTTCCTTAAATCATTTAAATGCATAAAAAGAAAAAAGATACTTTGCAATGTAGTTAACCTACAACTACCTTTGTGTATGTGTTTCCTACTGTAAATACCAGAGCTGGATCATGGTCAAATAGGGCCCTAGGCAGTGTAATAGCCCCCAGAGCAGCCCCTTCTGCAGCAACCCCCCCCCCCAGCAGCAGCTCCCTCCCTAGCTACTCCAGTGTTACATTACTTGGTTATTTCTCCTTATTTACCATAAACACTGTTCAAACCTGCCAGTGTGCACACTGTTTTCTTATTTACTTCTGCAATGATTACAATTATTGAAATAAAATAGAAAAAACACAGCCATTTGCTAAACAAATAATACAATCTCACAATGAAAACAGATTTATGATGAGCAGTAAAACTTATCTGCCCTTGAAACTCACATTCATTGAAACAGCATTAAAACCCGCATTCAAATAAAATGCATCTGGCCAGTGGAGAAGTTTACCAAACTACAGGCTCCTTGAACACATTCTTATGGCCATGCATATATGTATGTGTTGATTGACCTTCCTGATTGTATTAAACTATATTCCTTGTATAATAAAGCACCACCTATTAGTGTGCGTTTTAAAGTTGTAGTTTTGAACATTTTTCCAGTAAGCAATGAAACGAAATGTATGACCCAATAATGACAAAACTGCCCATTTCAGAACATTTTAATCATAAAAGGCCACTCAAACTTCTGTCATTACAATCCACGAGTATCAGTCAATAAGCACAATCTCCGCAGAAGTAAAATTAATCCAAATAATTCTACATTAGAGATTTGCAACTAATAAAAGGCTGTTACTGCCTAACAACTTTACATTTCAGTGTCTCATATACAAATTCAGTGCTTGCTGCCCTTGAAGAATTAATTGCCTATGTTACAAAAAAGAAAAGGATATATCGGTAATGTTGCAATAGGGAATGACTGAGACCCTGACACACAAGTTCATAGTTACTAGCCATCTTATACAAAGGAGGGCACACTAAAGAAATGCAGAACCCCTAGCCCAGTAAAATGCACCAAATAATCGGCAACTAGGTTATTACATGCCATACCTCCATTACCTCTCAAACTCTTAGCACAAGAAGAAAGTTGCTAGAATTATGGCATTTGTATTGGCATACATTTTCTGAATGAAATGAAGGTTGAAATTCAAGTGTATGACATTTAGTTATTTAAATCCTCAGTGATTTGCCAGAAAACCACAAATTTTATGAGGAATAGGTCAAAAATATGAGGCACAAATCTGAACAGTTGAGAGGTATACATACCTCTCAACCTCTTAGTGCAAGAAATCTGGACAAAGCCTAACATAATATGGATGCAGTGGCCGAAAAAATAGGGATAGATTTTAAATATTGCACTTTAAGTTGCTAGAATAACAGGATTTGTGTTAACTTGCATTTCATGAAGAAAAAAGAAAAAGCCACAATGGGGAAAGATCATTTTGTAACGCACTGCATTTAGAAATGGGAAAAGAAAGGGCAGCTCAAGAAAGATTTCAGGAGTAGCCCACAGACTTAGTGTCAAAAAGAGGTATATTTTTTTTTTTTTTTTTTTACAAGCTTCAAATAGTACATTAGTTTACTCCCATGGCAGGTTGAGTATCCACTGGAGTTGGTGGATTATCAGAGCCCATTTTACTATGGATCATTAGTGTCTTTAGAGCCACTGCAACATTTTCAGAATATTACCACGTGAATCAGGAACAAAGCCAAAAGTACTATGAGAGAAGAGCAAAATGATCCAGACTCAGGGACGCATTTAAACGTTTATATAGCTAGTTGCTTACACCAGATTTTGCATTAGCATGCCCATTTTGAAGAATATAAACTATGATTCCAGTGTCTCCCATCATTTAGTGATAGCAATCTTCAAGAATCAGTGCAAGGCCAAAAAGAAAAAAAAATATTTTAAATATGTTTATATACTCATATCTCTCTATATTTATCTATCTGTATATCTTATCTATATCTAGATAAATCCATATTTATAGATATCAGAGGCATAGCTGGTTCAAACTCCTTGCTCAAACAGAAGAACAAAAAACAGGGGCAGCTCTGATACACTGCTTATGGCAGTCTGAAGCAAAGGCAATAGTTGCATATGGAAAATTGAATACATACCTCTCAACTGTGCAGATTTCACAGAATGTTCCAACTTTTTCCTCCTACTTTTCTGGCAAATAGCTGAGGATTAAAGTAATTAAATAATGATAAACATTTGAGTTTAAGATTCCACATCCTTTAGAAAATTCATGCTAATGCAAAACCTATTATTCTAGCAACAAATTTCCTAATACTACTTTTACATTTTTTTAATCTATACATGCGTATAAAGAAAGAGAGTTTTTTTTTTAAAACAACGCCCTCCTGTTTGTGCTTTTGTACACATAAATGAAAACATGTTGCGACTCCATTGCAACATTTTAGCAAGTATTATTTTTGCATAAAACACAAAATTAAGTTATGTTGCTGTGTTAAAAAGAGTTCACCAGTAATGTGTGTTAGTACCTATTCTGACACACACAGTTTACATACATGCCTAGAATTATTCGGATGAATTTTACTTCTGCAGACATTGTGCTTATTGACTGATACTCGTGGATTGTAATGACAGAAGTCTGAGTGGCCTTTTATGATTAAAATGTTCTGAAATGGGCAGTTTTGTCATTATTGGGTCATACATTTCGTTTCATTGCATTACATTGTCTTACATACAGTACAGCAAGAAACAAAGTCATAACATATCAAGATTTGCAGGCATAAATGAGCACAATGTGGAGGAAAAATGTCCAGACAGTTCCAATAGTAGTAGTAGGAACAATAGGTCGAGAAAAAAAAAACAGTCTTTTCTAGACATTCTAGCCATAAATGCAACTCCATATGAATTGCAGGAATTAATTATTGGCCCATTGTGGGTGCTACGAAGAACACTTTTGGATAACAATTCCAAATCACTCCCTAAATCTAAATTCCCTTACACCTCCTGCACACTATAGCTCAGTAAACTGGAAATTCCCAAACCCTTCTCTAACCCTAATGTTCTTATCACTCTCTCTCAACCCAAAATCCCCTTTCTTCTCCCTAAACCTATATTACCCTTCAAACTCTGGTCCACAACCTCCCTCTAAACCAAAAATCTCCACCCCTAACACTGAAAGCCCATCATTCCATAAAATGCAAATTCCCTATCCCCTTCTAAACCCCAGTATTTCTTTACACCACAAGCCTAAAATTCTTGTCCCTACTCCACTCTCTGTTCCCATACTGATACTTAAAGGTAGAAACGCTGCAAAACAGCAAACCACTTCCACCTATGTTCCAACTCCATGCGCATACACTGCCACCTGGCCCCCATCCAATGGTAGTTAAAAACCAAGAAAGGCTTGCCACTCCATTAAAAACGCCTGAAGCCAGGGGCACACTCACTCAGCCGGCACCTCCCATCTGTTGCAAACCATGGCCATCGAGATAAGAAGACAGTCAAAAGTGCTCCTATCCTTCTGCAACACCTTATTTACATTCTAACCACTCTTTGCAAGCCATGCTTTCCACTGCTCCCCACGTTCTCATTTGAAGCTACACACCTAATGAGTGTCTTACCTGAAGAGCTGTTAAGAAATTCTAAACCAACCAGATATTTACATGGAAGCAAAGGCTCACAGTCGCAACTTCCCTCGCTAAAAACATCTTGCTTCTAACTGCGTGTACTAACAGCATAAATTCAACTTCAGACTTGTTGCATGTCATTATGTAGTCACACTGATTATTTACCAACAGCATATGACAAAGATCTGACAGCAACATGCCCATGGGAATGTCATCTCGGCTGTTTTTTCAGGTCACACACCTGAGACACCTGCTCCCTTACTCTCTTGACACAGCAAGTTCAGCTTTCTCATTATATGGCCTTCACCAAATAAATACAGCTAAAAGAGATCTGCCATGAAGGAGCTGTACAGTCTCCACACATACCCCACACGGATTAAACAATTAAAAAAGACACAATCCAAAAGATTATCTACTTTATTTTTACAACATCAACTGCGCAGACCGTGGCGCAAAATGCAAGCAGGTTAAAATATAGAATGAAAACGTAGCTAATGCAGACGTTCAGTTTCACAATACTGCAGCTAAAACCATAAACAATGAATCAGAGTACAGGCGAAACAGAAGACAAATATAATTTTATTCCGCAATACTACAAGTGTACGCCAATCAACAACTTTACCACTTTTTCAGAATTGCCTCCACACAAACCGCATACAATTTCTAAACTACTACGTACACCATTAAGTACAAATCCAAGGCTCAGTTATGATTACAAACTTTTTCCTCGTGCTTGTAAAACTCTAAGTTCCACTGGCTACTGGCTCAGACGCCATAATTTTTTTTCCTAATATCAGCCCCGCTGTGTATTTCTCCGCCCAAAACAGAGATGAATGACACGCTAGGAAAGAGGATACAGCAAGTTCTGTGAGATAACTTCCGTTGTGGAACCACGCCTCTTCCTGACAGCCATGTTGTTGTGTGAGTGACAAGTCACGTATGTTCGTCAGGAAATGTTTGTAATTATTATTATTATTTTTTAATATTGTAATCGTTCTTAGTTATCAAGCTATAAAAGTGGGAGGGCATTCACCCTTCCCCCTCTCCCTATTGTTTTGGTGCCCGTCACTCAGACAGGGCGCCGAAAAGGTAGCAAAATAATAAAATAAATGAATACATAAAATGCGCCCTTTACGAGGCCGGCCTGTATGGTGCCCTAGGCGGTCGCCTAGTTCGCCTATGCCTAAGGCCGGCCATGATAACAGGATTAGTGACAGTATTGTAAACCTTGATGGTTTCACTTTGTTCAGAGCTGATAGGAACCTAGCTCTGTGTGGAATAGCTAAGGGAGGCAGAGTGTGTATTTTTGTGAATGATAGCTGGTGCAAAAACTGTAACATTGTGAATGAACATTATTCCGTAAATGTGGAATTTCTGATACGGAAATGCAGACCTTTTATGTGCCCAGAAAACTAAATATGTAACTATGTAACTAACTATGTAGCAGCTGTATATATACTACCAAGTGCTAACATCACTAAAGAACTGAATATACTGCATAATACTATACGTCAGCTTCAATGCAAGAATTCTGACTGCGCATTTATGATAGCTGGTGACTTCAACAAAGCAGATATCAGGGAGGTGCTACCCAATTGCTACCAAATCATGGATTTTTCCACAAGGGGAGCAAATATCTCCATAAAACTAATACCACCTTACAAACATATTGATCAGAGATAAACCCACTATGAAACAAATTAGGGACTGGCATGAAGGAGCCATGGAAAGTCTGGAGGACTGCTTGGAAACCACAAACTGGGATATTTTCAGGGAGACAGACATGGTGGACAATCTGGTGAATATAGATGAATATACTGAGACAGCTATGGTTGACATATCCAAATGTGTGGGGGATGTCACAAACATCAAAAATATTAAAGTAAGAGCCAACCAAAAACCATGGTTAAACAGCAAGGTGTACGAGTTGCTGAGGTCAAGAAACACTGCTTTCAGGGCAAAGAATAAGAAGGTTGTAAGCATGGCAAGGGCTAATCCAAAAAAAGGGTATCATGGAGGCAAAGGGAGCGTATGGAAAGAGGATAAAAGAATGCTTTGAGGATGCGAAAGACTCAAGAAGCCTGTGGCATGGTATTCAACTGGTAACTGACTACAAGACCAAGCCATTTCAGTGTGATGATAGCATTGAATTTCTGGACAATCTAAACACATTTTATGGCAGGTTTGAAGAGAAAAACAACCTGGAAGCTGTAAAGCTTCTCCATGAACAAAAGGAGGCAGTACTCAACTTCAGTGTTGTGGATATAAGGAACCAACTGAGGAAAGTGAACCCCATGAAGGCTGCTGGCCCTGATAATATTCTGGGGAAAGTATTGAAAGGTTGTGCAGACCAGCTCAGTATAGTCCTGGTGGACATCATCAATACTTTGCTTGTCCAGGAAAAAGTACCAGCATGCTTCAAAGTTACCAACATAATCCCTCTGCCCAAAAAAGCCAACCCCATCTGCCTAAATGATTACAGGTCAGTGGCCCTTACATCAGATGTAATGTAATGCTTCAAAAGACTGATTAAAAGGCATTTGACTACAGTACTAGACCAATCCTTTGACCCCACTGCCGTTTTCCTACTGGGCAAGCAGATCAACTGCTGATGCCATTTTGGTGGCACTTCACCTCACATTGGAGCATCTTGAAGAGAAGAACAACTATGCCAGGCTGTTGTTCATAGATTTCAGCTTGGCATTTGTTACAGTGATTCCAATGCAATTTACAGAAAAGCTAATCAACCTTGGCATAAATAAAGGGCTATGCAACTGGATCCTTGATTTCCTGACTGGAAATCTGTGCTGGTAACAAAACCTCAGGGAGTATTATAATCAACACTGGAGTACCTCAGGGATGTGTGCTGAGTCCTCTATTGTTCACAATCCTTACCCATGAGTATTATGTGAAAGCTAGTAACAACTACATCATCAAATTTGCAGATGACATCACAGTGGTGGGACTCATAAGTGGTAATGAGGAGACTGGGTATAGGAATGAGGTCAACTCCCGGATTGAATGGTGCAATAACAACAATTTGGACCTGAATGTCAATAAAACAAAATAAATTATTATTGACTTCAGAAAGAGCTCTGTCATGCACCTGCCCCTCAAGATCAATGATGAAGAAGTGGAGAGAGTCCAAACTACAAAGTTCCTGGGGGTACATATGTCAGAGGCTCTTTCTTGGAGAGCAAACACAGGCCAGGTAATTAAAAAAGTCCACCAGTGACTACACTTCCTAAGAATGCTGAGAAAAGCAAAGCTCTCTGTGAATGCTCTAAATACCTTCTACAGAAGAGACATTGAGAGCATTATCACCAGCAACTGCTCTGTATGGTTCGGAAACAGCACAATGGCCAAAAGGAAGAAGCTGGAAAGAATAATAAGAACAGTGGAATAGATCATGGGCACTAGTCTTCCTACCTTACAGGACCTCTTTGAAATGAGATGTAAAAAGAGGTCCTGCAAAATACTGAGTGACACTTCTCATCCAGCATATGGTTGGTTCACTAAATTTGCATCTGGTAGAAGTACGGAGTATCCACTTCTGGACCTTCAGATTCATGAACAGTATTTATCCAATTGCAATAAGACTAATTAATGCAGTTGTAAATCTGGATGTATCAAAACTATAATAGACTGTTACACTCTCATTCTTTTTCCTTTTTTTCCATACTATAATTCTATTTATTGCATACTAAAATTAATATATTCTCATTCAAGTGCAATTTCAATCACTTCCTTATGTGCAATATCACCCAATCTCACCTCTATGTATAGTGTACTTTTCTTTTCATGTGTTAATCATCTAGTAGTCAGTGTTGTCCAGTGTAAATAAATAGTGTACAAGCTTGTGCATCAGCTACCTAGATATTTACTTTTGTACTGTAGATATTGTTTATTGTTTAATACCTATTATGTCTGTATTTTTGTATTTTTTTTTTCTCCCATAAAAGAGCTGACACTTGAAATTTCATTTAGGTAGCACCTGTGTTTCCTAAATGACAATAAAGTTTCTTTGAATCTTGAATCTTTGAATCCTGAAAGGGAAGGAGGTATTAATGATGGATGACTCTGCATACAAACTAGAAAAAAATCAGGAAAGTTTGGTGCTGTAGAAATAAGTTAATAAGCCATTGTAGATGGAGTAGTTACAGAGACTATGGCGTTTGGTGATGAATTAAGAACAACAGCCCAACAACACTATAGCAATGCCAGTGAGGTTGAAAGATACAAGGTATGCACTGACTTAAAGCAAAGGACAGGCTTATCAAGGGATACCCTTTGCTTAGTGGTTGACAATGTTCTGGCTACTACATCTGTTGAATCCACTGTGCTTTTACCTAGCCAAAACAACATGCTTCAGCAGAAATTAATAAAAAGTGTAGCTAATGAGGTGTCATTACAGTGTTTAGTAATAAAGGTTCTTTCCTTCGCATGGAAGTATCTGAGACAGCTACTGGTTCCTATGTTTTAGTTATATCAACTGCACAAAATCTCAAAGGTCTTGGTAGTGCTTCAATATGGCAAATGGACAACACTTTCTATACTAAAGGAAATGTATGCCATCAGCTGTATAACATACACAGATTTTTCTCATAGTGTTGAAGCTCAACAACTATGCCTTTTGTGTTTTGTTTAATGAGTATGGCATAACTTAAAGCATATAATTACTTAAATACGTCTCTTTGATATGTTATGCTGTCAGTAGTTAACACCCAGTGTATGGTATATATTGTGTGACTTTGAGATCACAGCAATGAGAAGCATTAAACAAAGCATAAAGGGCACTACATAAAAATTTGTCTCTTCCACTTTAGCTCAGATGTGTGGAGGAGGGTGCTGAGTTTAGGATTAGCACTGTTGTATGGAAAGTGTTCTAAATTTCAAGTGTCAGTAAACAAATGTGTAGTCCTTTCATATTTCTGAATGAGTATGCTATAAAATCTGCATTTCTGCAAATCTAAAATTCCTTTCTGAGTGAAGGTAAAGAATTGGTTAAATACTTTGAAGATTGGTATATTTTAGGAAAGGTACCAACGTTTTCCACTAAGAGTGCAATGTCTGCTCGTTTCCCACTGCTACTTCCATTATCATTTTGGAATGTGTCCAATGTCCATCTTAAACAAGTTGATGTTACCCAGAACACCAAATAGCATAGATGCATGGCATCAATGTGTTAGGCACCTTCAGAGTTTCAGGACATCTGATCTGATGTCTGTAATGCAAGTTATTGTAAGACAGCAAAATAGAGTGGAGGAATGTAGCGCTCAGATGTGTGCTGGCTGTCCCACATCACCCAAGAAAAGGCACTTGCAATAAACGATTGTTTATTTTGAGAATATCTTAGAAAATCAGTAGGATTACAGTAGCTCTGACATTCTGAAAGCAATAGCACAGGTAATGCATATGTAGTATGAGCGTACCATAGAAACATACAAGTGTTTCTTCTGAATGTGCACTGCTTACACTGATTAGGTATGCTTTCATTTCTTTGTGATGATGGAATTTTGTACTTCACTATTTTTGATGAGCTTATATTGTGTGTTTGTGGAGTCTCTGGCCACATGAAAAACACTATATGATAGATTGAGTTGCAGTTGGCATGCAGATTATTTTTCTTATGTTCAAGACTGCTTTCTGTGGAGTTTCACTTCATTTTATGCACACCCACATAGCTCAGGACATCTGACTGCCTCTATCAACATAACATATTTTTGATCTTATGAATTTAGTGTTGTGGGCTTTGATGATGTCATTGCTCAATGTTTTGATTGGATGATATTCTGGGCCTGATTACTGTGAGCTTTGACAATTTGGTAAGTTGACCTTAAACTATAACCTCATTTTTTGGACCACTGTTATAAATCATTGTTCAAGGGTTGCTATTTTTTTCAAGAATAAACATGAACAGATTCTGGCTATACAGTTTTCAGACCTGGTAGAGGACTCATTAAAGGTGATTTTTATATGGGATTGTATAGATATTAAGAGTACTTTATGCATATGCAGATGGCTCACATACAAAAGAACTTTTCTTTTATTTATCAGGCGTATTCTTGTACTAGGTGATTTTAACTATGACTTAAAGAAAAGGAAGAAAGGCTGTGGTACAAAAGTTTGAATTACGGTCACTAACCCAATAATCCTTCTCTTTGTCAGAATTCTGACTCAGTGAATCCAATCTTGTTCTTAACCACTAAAAAAAATATTTATTTAACATTTGTTTACTAGGAGAGAGACCATTTTCAGTGGAGGCCTGGGGGGAGAAATGCTCCAGATGCATATTTTTGGAATGTGGGGGGAAACCCACACAAATGCATGGGGGACATGCAGACTCCAGACAGAAGCCATCCCAGATGAGAATCAAACCAGAGAACCTCTTGCTGTGAGGTGACAACGCTAACCGCTGCACCATTGCACCACTCAATATGTGTTTCACCTCCCAAATCCCAACAAAACTACCTTCACCCTCACCTCTTTAAATGGGACTTCCATTGAACAGCTTAATCACTTTAAACTGCTAGGGCTAACAAAAGATCAAAACATGAAATTTGACCTCCACATCTAACAAATTAGCAAAGAAAATCAAAATTGGGTTAGCTTTAATAAACTAAAGCCTATCTCACTGAATCTACCAGAAAAACATATTATAACAGCCTTACTTTGACCTACCCTCGTCTATGCTGCCTCTATTTTTACCAAATTTCAAACATTCCAAATCTCTACACTGGAACAAACATATTATATAATATTCAGATTTGCATCCAGCTCACCCGCATACATCACTTTAAAGGTTTCATACAATTAAATTGGCTAAAACTGTCTAATCTCTTGAAGTTTTATCAGCTAAAACAAGCTCACAAATTTCTACAAATTTCCAACAAGTGTCTATCACTATCTTCTCTCATGTCATGGTACTCACCTCCTCAAGCCCCTTGATCCCCTAATAAGATTATGTCTAGATTCAGCCCCTCAAAGCACTCAAGCATGGATGCCCTCTATGTTTCACAAGTAGCCAAATTCTGGAACTCCCTTCCATTGTCACTGTGGAAAATAGGTAACCCTCACAAATTCAAGTCACAACTAAAACATTACCTTCCCAACAAATGGATTTGTCACTGTGCATCTCCACCTTGGTGAACTTTCAACTCATCCATAAAACTTCCATCCTCATCTTCTCTGTACTTCTACTTCACCCAAAGTCAAACACAAATAATTCCATAAACTTCATAAATATTTATTTACAAACATCTCACTAGTTTTGTTATGCTCTCCATCTCATACCTTCTGTCTACTCATCTCTTTCTTTCCCTTTTCACCCGAATCCTTCTAAGCCCAACTACTTCCTGATGACATTTCATGAAAGCAGATATTAAAAGAAACTATGTTAAAACATTTTTGGTTGAGTTCCTTTGCATCTTAACAGCGTTTTTTGTTATTTGTCCCAACTACATCCTCCATTATCTCCTACCTCCACCAATACTCTTCCTAAATCTATCCACCAGAAATACTAAGTAACATGTTTTTGTTACCTCAGTTGGTAACACACCGGGTGTATACTGCTCATACAACATGCATATGCAGCATCTCCTTTAATTGTACCCTATACTCTTTTTTTTAAATCCTCTTATACAAGACTTTTATATTAATCAATGATTGTTTTCTCTTGTATATACAATTGTATTCAGTATTATTGTTAATCTGTATGTGTAATCTCTGTGTTTTTCTCCATGGGTCTTCACTGAAAAGGGGCCTTGCCCTGTCAGCCTATGCTGATAAACAAAGGCAAATAAGCAAATAAATAAGTAAAATATAATGAATTACTAGTTGTTTGCAATTTACGATTACGTAGGGTTTACTCTGAAATTGATTTTGTAATACATTTGTATTCGCTTTTTAAAATGAAATGGGGAGGGGGCATTTTTCAGATCATTGTGCCATATGGGAGATTTATGGATATGACACATTTTCAGTTCCTTTGAGTAAAAGTTTAAAGAGAATTACATTAATTGAGGATTCATGGACATGTCATGGACATGTCATGTTCATGTCTTATGGAACTCTTACAGTAGAATGAGAATTTGCTGTAATTGTTGGACTACTTGGTGGGCAGTTTTCAAAGGGAAGTACAAGTAGTACAAGACCGATTATTGTAGATAGGAAAAGGAGAGAGGACGTCGAGAAAATGAGGTTGCTAGATGCATTACTTTGCAGGGATATTCCCAGGTGGTATATGAAAGAAAATTAACTTTATGCATTGAATGCAAAACAAAAATGCATAAATTAATAACTAGGCCATGTGTGTTTCTTCAAAGTAAAAAGGAAATGGCTAGCACCATTACTTGCTATTTTTATTCAGCATGTTCAAAACATATTTAAGGTCTTAAAAGATGCAGAAGGGAAGGTGCAATCTGACAAGACTAATATGCTACATGTAGCACTAAATGGCTGCATTGCATCATTCCACAGGTGTCATACCAGATTTCCTTTAGGTAGTGTCTTAGTTTAGTTATAATATTAGAAATGATTGGACGAGGTCATTATTATGAGTGAGATAGATACTGAGTTACAGTTAACCAGTGCTGAGAGAATTCCAGGTTTGAATGGCTGTAGTTATGGTGTCTGTAAGACGTCAATGAATATATTGAAACATTGTTGCATAGTTATTTTAAATGAATGGTGATGTTACTTTCATATGGAAAAAGGGAGATGAGATAACCATCAGTAATTTGCATCTTATTGCATTATGGACAACACAGTCTTTATGAGAATCTTACAGTTGCATTGTAGCTCTGGTCTTCATGATGTAAGGTCTGATGGCATTTATGATGTAGTGGGTACTTAACCTCAAGATGGTATCGCTGGTTAAAGATGTAGTTTATGCTATTTTGTTGGATAAAGTGGAAAGGAGTCTTTCTTCCTATCTTTTAAAATAGTCTCTTTGAGGTTAAATACGAAAGGTGTAGTACATGTAAATGTTTTCCTTATAGAATAGCTCATCTTCATAATGTTTTGCCTTGTTCTAGATTGGCTCTCACTTTTCTCTGAGTATGTATTGCTCTTCCTGATTTCTCCATTTACTTTGAAATTGTTTAACCTGTACTATTCCCTTTCTCCCCTTAGATCCATAAAAATACTATTTTTTCCTTTCTTAACTAGTATCCATTTTTTCAATGGGAACAGGTATGCCCTGTTTTTCCTATTTATTTATTTAGCATTTGTTGACTGGAAAATCCAACTAGGACAGAGCCTATTTCCAATGGAGGCCTGGGGAAAAACACTCCAGACACGTGTCTTTAAAATGTTGGAGGACCAGAGTACCCAGAGGAAGCCTGCATAAATGCAGAGAGGAGATGCATACTCAGCACAGAAGGCACCCTCACCAAGAATCGAACTAGAGAACTTCTTGCTATGAGGCAACGACATTAACCACTGCACTGCCCTATGTGACATACAGTTCTTTTAAAATGTTTTAATTTTAGTGCAACCTGAGTTTCTTTGTATTATAATATGTTTGCAAATTCCTGCATCCAGCCAACTTTTAATATAAGTTTTTAGACTGTGGGTGTCTATACACAGGTGATAGAAACCAGTCTCCCTGAGTGAAATTTCCTACTCATAATAACCAATTTTTAATATCATAAATCCATGCCTCTGGAGTCATGACCAGGTTTTTATTTTTTAGGAATATAATGGACCCTTTGTTTTTACATGGTGTCAGAGTGGTTGTGCCATTTGGTAAATGTTCAGTGAAGTGTTGAGTATTGTTTCTAAGATTTATAATGTAGTTAAAATGGCTAATTAAAATCTCCCATAATGATTGTGCTTGATATTATAGTAAAGTACTGTAGCCCTGTAAGTTAGGAGGTGTGGGCTGTAGAAATCATGGACCAGGTTATAGTTAGCAATGACTAGAAGTATTCTACAATGAAAAATACTAGTTATATGGAAAGATGTAAGAGGCTTCAGCTTTATTCAATTCATTATAGGTACTGCAGAGGGAAATTAATACACATATAAGGATGAAATGACACAAGGATTGTTTAATCTTCAATTATGATGTGGTTTTATTGCTCATAAATATTCTAACTTGAATATTAAAATGTTTAACAATAAACCAGTACTGAGAACCAGGCTTATTACTCAGACCATTCTAAGAATTTGGAATGTTGGTCCTAAACAAATCAGGGGAGTTGGACTATAAACATGTTCAAGGCTCAGTCCATAATGTAGTACTTGGCTACCTCGAATTGTGGGCTATTTTAATCTTATCCAATTAACTGATGTGTGAATCAAGCCCTGCAGCTTACATTTAAATGGTAAACACCTTAACCACTTTGCCAACCTCCCACCTTGAAATTATCTCTCAGACGTTGGACATGTGGATAGGTGACAAAGTCTTTGCTCCAAAATTTTTGAGTCAGTGAGTTAACAGCTAAGGCCATATCACTGGTAATCATAACTCATGAAATTATAAATGTACAGGTTCACTTTATTATAGATACGAAAATATGCAGAAGTTATAGGTATTTGATGACCTTCCACTGTACCAATAATCAAGGTGCCTCAATCCTCACCACTGGCACCTGTGGGGGGATGCTCACTGGGAGGATAACAGGTACAGACACAGTATTTCTAGATGCAGCTCTCTGCATCAAGTGCAATTTCCCTTAAGAGCACACAGAGACCACAATCAGTCCGGGGCTGGTTTCTCCCTCTTTCTCCAGATCCCCAGTAAGACTCCCCACTGGCACAGCTATAGAGTTGAGATCTCAGCTGAGTGACCAAGTTAAGACCTCCAGCACCTTCTCTGTCCAACCAAGTGCTTTGTGTCCCTACCCAAATAATTGACACACACAATCGTTGAAGTTTGATTTATACACACACACACACACACACACACACACACACACACACACACACACACACACACACACACACACCTAGGAAAGGCTGGCACAGGTATGCTAGCTATGCCCCCTTCTGCCCAGACTATAAGGTAGTTACCACTGCCACCAGTCACTCCTTACCAGCTACTTTAGGCTCCTTAACAAAAGGTGTCCAATTTTACCGTGTAATATTAATACCAATACAAATGGTAGTTTGACCAAGAGCAAGGCTGTTAAGCGTGGCCCACACAGTGTCACCAAATAAATATGCAAGTACACTCAAAACTTAAATATCTCTACACAGATCAGCCGCAATGAAAAGTTTAAATATATTTAATAATAAATAATAAAAAAACAAAACAATACTAAATATATATTCACAGTTCAGAGTTCAAAATCACAGGAAATATTTAACACAACATTAAAGGAGTCTCAAATAAATAAAGAAAATAATATCTAAACTAAGCTTTACTATATTTCTGACTGTATCTAAGAGAGTTAATATACCCTAGTAACTTACTTAATTAGAGCAAGGCAGATCTGGTGAATAGTTCTTGTTGTTAGGGCCAAGACAGAATACAGAATGCTCTGTCTCACTAAGAGACTTTTCAAAATAATATCTAAACTATTACTGCTGGATAGCTTGCAGAATTACATAATTTCTCTTCATCTGACTTCTAGTTCTCATGCAAATGCCCATTGCTGACAGCTGGCAGTATTTAGCATCTACCTGTAAAAATACCCAGACAAGGGCTTTTATTCAGATCTTTGGCAGGTACTGGAAGTCATAAAACAATTGCATTCCTTCATGCTTCCAAAGTAGGAATTAGTTCACTTTGAAGACAATACAGAAAGCTTCCTAGTACAAACTTTGTGTCTCTAGCTGCAATGAAGCATCATTATGGCCTAGCCTATAATTTAATTTCAAATATTTTTCTAAAGTTTGCTGGACTGAGGTTAATCTCTGGTTTCCTGTTAACATATACATTTAAACAATGCATGTACATTTATGTTCTTTTCCAGCAGGGCACACTGTGGTTACACTTTAAATACAAGCACTATACAAATACCTTTCAACACAAATATCTGTACAAATAAGTTTGATATGCACATACAGTTCTCATACATTTGTAACACAAGCATCTTATATGACATACAGTTCTAATACATTTGTAACACCGGCATCTTGTATAAATTAGTTTGATATTCACAAATGACATATACTTATTTACAAAATTCCAACTAGCTGTGCTGGCAGTACCTCCTTACATCACAAGGTCATTACTTTGTTAAATTATTCACAGGGTGATGAGGTCTTGAACAAAATGGATAGTACCTCAGAGATACTACAGCTGCCCTCAGTGAAGGGTCTAACCAAGTTGCAGTTATTCAACTTGAGTACAGATGAGATGTTGTCTTTAGACTGAAGTGACATTTCTATAGCTATACAAAGTGAAAGATTTCAGGAGTTATGAAAGATCATAATTATGACAGGTAACTTTGTAAAGGCTTCTGGCAATGAGCAATGTCATAGTAATAATTAATATTTATTTCAGATGCATCTTTACTCTCATTACATACAACTGAGACAGAATTGAATACACCAGCATGGTGATAACTGATGTATAATGCACTAACTGCATTTGAATATCTTACACTATTATCTCACCAAAAGGTATATTTTTTGGTGCAGGGGTGTGGAATAACACTTTAAATTCTAATGAAGCATATAAATATACAGTTTCAGTTGTACAAAACAACATTTTTAAATAGTATTTAAGTGGTTGCTGGCATTATTCAGAGCAATATAATGATAAAATCTTACAGGAATTAGTGTCATTGCATTTCTTCCTGCTACATGTGCTGCAGTGATACACTGCTTTAAGATTCATCCAAAATGTATTCCTATGAAAAGACATTTTTACCTTTGGGCGCTTTAAGATGACCTAGAGACATTCTATTTTTTATTTGAGGTAAACCAGTGTAACACTGTATATGTCTGATAAGCTGCCATTTTAGTGCTGAGGACTGGAATAACACTTTAAATGCAATAAGAAACTTTCTAAGAAATACAGCAATCCCCTTTCTCCTTCCATAAAGTCAGTACAAAACTTTAAAGACTTATACAATTCTGTTAGGATGCACATTTAATCATTTAAAGGGAAGCTTTCCTAACACATTGCATTGAGTAAATGGTAGCAATATTTTCAAAATTGTAAGAGCTGTAACTCATACTCAACCTCAACTACATGTTCGAGTAAGCTGAGGCAGCTACTGGGAAAGAACAGAGCAGCTGGCTGCCTCTTAAAATATACAAGAGTATGAATAAGGTAAGTGCTGCAGCCATAGGAAGGAAATAAGGGAAATGGAATTTAGCTGTTAGGCTTAGAGGCCAACTAGAGATTTAGACTTAGAGTTAGATTGTGGGACTTGGCATTAGGTTTAGGCAGAGATGTGGGAAATTTAGATTTAGGGAGTAAGATGTGGAGTTTAGGGTTAGGGAACAAGAAGGGAATTTAGATTTAAGGAGTGCGAGGGGAATTTAGGGTCTAGGATGGATTCAGGAATTTAAGTTTGGGCAATTTAAATACAGGGAGTTAGAGTGAAGTTTAAGTTTAGGGAGCAATCAGAAAAATTAGGTTTAGAGATCAAATGTAAAAATGTAGGTCTAGGCCATGGGAGGGGAATTTAGGTTTAGAGAGCAAGACAGGAGTTTAGGGTTACGGATCAAATGGGAAATTTAAGTTTTTGGGAGACGCTGAGTGTGAGGAAATGTTAGGCCGAGCAAGAAATCTGAGAATTTAAGTTTAGGGAGCAATTGGAGTCTTCATATTTAGTGAATGAGAGGGACTTATGGGGTTATAATCACGAAGAGAGGTTTCAGATTAGGTACCAGGTAGAAGTTTTAACATTAGACCTACAGTTCTTACAGGGATAGTCTTTGGTTGTAGGAGGGCTATGCAATTAACTAGGATTGGATTAGTGTTATTTTAAACAGGTAGCAAAGAGCAAGTCAGGCACAAGCTAGTAGCGTACAAACACTTGTAGCAGACCTATAGATTTGTATCGCTGTATTAAAAATAAGAAAAAATGGTTAATCCCATAATTAATTGAGCCTAGTATGCCAGTTGCTGAGAAGATATTAGATTGAGTATTAATTGCCTTTCTGCTATGCTGCCATGTTATTAAAGTTGCTGTTTTACTTCAAATCTTGGTGTTTGTTGCCATTCTTAACCTCACTAAACAAGATAAAGGGGAACCATTGGTGCACATCATGACACCATGTACCTTATTTTCAGAAAAATCTGTTTTCAGATAACTGTATTTTGTTCAGGCATGTTCATCTGAGTGGCTTTTTGCCAACTTTTTATCTTGCAGACAATGCACATTTTGTGTTTTCCTCTTTTCTTCACTGTAGTGCAACCATAGAGCTGGCGTATATAAGATGGGGAATTGGAAGACTAAACCAACCACTTGGTGGGTGCAGGGATGTTGTTCTCCTGCCACAAAAAGTGTTTTTACATTTTTCAAGTTTGATTTAGAAAGAAAAATGATACAACATAACTCAGACATACAGGAAACTTTCTTATGCATATTTAGTTTTTCTGAGGCAAACTTTCCCATCACATTACTAGTGGAATGCAGAAAATTGTAACAACAGAACCTGTTTAATATAATGCAATTACATTTCTGTATGTTGAGGAAATGAGTCAGTGTGATACTTTACTACTGGCTATATCTACTAAAACAGTTCAGCTCTGTTCTGAGTATGTACAACTGAGCGCCGAGCTGCTTTGAATACTGGGGACTTTCCTTCAACCCAAGAAGCAAAAAATTGCCCCAGAAAAGTGTTTGTTGATTGTTTCTGTGGAATTTTCATCAAAACTTCTTAAATGCAAAATAAGCCTGCAAAAACACCAAGTAACTGCATTTAACTTGCCCAGCCCATGATCGAGTTAGCTGTAATATTTCAGGGAATATATTTGATTTTCTATGATAGTACATTTTTACCCTTTGGAACTTTTATATTTTAATAAAGACATTCAGTGCGTTTACCCGTGAACTAAAATTTGTGAAAACATTTATATTACATTAGTAAAATGGCACATGCATTTTCCTGCCCATATTTGTTGCACTAAGAAATAAATTTCCTTTTAGCCACACGTTTAAGTTAGTTGAACAGTCATATACCCTTTTGAGGTAAGGTTTAGTTAGTGCTTTTTTGGACATTTTTCCTTTGATTTTATGCTGTAAAGTCTTGGTATCACCTTCTGTTACATAAATTTCTTCTACTGTCTAGCAGTAGTCATTTGCTGAGCCTGTGTTGTCAGAAAATATCTTAAAGCATTTTACTCTGTGACTTTTTTCATGTAAAGCAAGGAAGCTGTGTCCCTACATATCCCCCCACCCCTGTACTTGACTTAATGCCTAGCATCGTCTTTGACTATGAATTTCTCTGGTAATTTATCTGTTTTTATTTATTTTTTATATAATCCTGAGCCCCATTCTCAGTCAGTAGTTTGGCTATTTGTGACTCCTCATTTTAGAAGATGTATTCTTATTTCTTCCCTTGCTCTCTTCAACAGACGAGTTTTGGTCCTCTTGGGCTAACATATGTCTCATATTTAGTAGTTCACTAGCACTTTTTTAGAATGTTTGTGTTTACTCTGTGTTGCCACTAGTTCCACCTCTTTTTCTGAGAACTCTCTGCTCTAATGTTAAAGGAGTGCAGTGTGTTCTTCTTTGCAGTCTGTTAATATATATTATAACTGCTTGCTCTTTAAATATCATTTTACTGTCATTTCTTCTTGCAGGACTAATAACATCAATACCAACAGCAATAATAATAGTAATACAGTAATACTACTACTACTGCTGTTAACTACTACAAATAATAACTTGTGGGCATATTTGTTAGTAATACTAATATAATACTACCAGTGCTGTTAACTACTACTAATAATAATATATGTGTATATTTGTTAGTAATACTAATATAATAATACTACTACTGCTGTTAACTACTACAAATAATAACTTATGGCATATTTGTTAGTAATACTAATTTAATACTCCAGTGCTGTTAACTACTACTAATCATAATATATGGGTATATTTGTTAGTAATACTAATATAATAATACTACTACTGCTGTTAACTACTACAAATAATAAATTATGGGCATATTTGTTAGTAATACTAATATAATAATACTACCAGTGCTGTTAACTGTTACAAATAATAATAATATATGGGTATATTTGTTAGTAATACTAATATAATAATACTACTACTGTTGTTAACTACTACAAATAATAATTTATGGGCATATTTGTTAGTAATACTAATATAATAATACTACCAGTGCTGTTACCTGCTACAAATAATAATTTATGGGTATATTTGTTAGTAATACTAATATAATGATACTACCAGTGCTGTTAACTACTACAAATAATAATATATGGGGATATTTTTAGTAATAGTAATATAGTAGTACTACTACTGCTACTACTACTACAAATAATAATATATGGGTATAGTTGTTAGTAATAGTAATATAGTAATACTACTACTGCTGCTACTAAAAGTAATAATATATGGGTAGATTTTTTGCTTGTTTTCTTAGCAGTTGTAGCTGGCATCTGAAATGTTCCATTGTTTTGTCTTACTCTGTACAAGTCCTTTAAATAATCAGCTATGCATTTTAACTGGTGTATTTTTTTTAAAGAATGCCTGAATAATGTATGCTTTTGCCTGCTAACAATTCTCTTGATCTACCCAAGGGGCTTGCCAGTAGCACATGGCAGGAGAGGTTACTAGCAAGCATGGACACTAATCCCATCATATGAATCCTTTCTACAGGAGGATTTAAGTATTTAGGTAAATACAGTACCTTAGTTATTAACTTTTTAATGTCGGCTGTCAGGTACTTATCCAGAATGTCTTCTGGTAATTCCATTATCCAAACATTTATTTTCTTTGAACTGATTCCCAAGTCATCAGTTTTCTTTTTGTTCTTCAAGACAGAGTTCATGAAATAAGCAATTTTCTCTCTCTCTCTCTTACTTTTGTTCTAATTGTGCATCTCGCTGGTCAATTCTGTCTGATGAGTTTTCATTTGTCACTCCATTTTGGACACATTTTCCTGATTGTTTTAAAGTTGCCCTGTGGCAATCTTCCACCTCCTACATAACCATGGAAATAGCCTTATATACTAACACTGTCTTATCTTCTCAAGAGGCGTCTTCAAAGTTTGCAGTTAAATTACTATCCATGTCACTTGCCATGCAGAATTAATTTTCTTTCCTTCCTATTATAAAATCCCTGGAATTATCTTCCATCACTTGGGTGTTCTGAGATTATGCTGCTAAGCTCTAGCTGGACAGACCACACAAACCCACTGAACAGGACTTTAGGAATAGTGACAACTGCCTCATGAAGATGGTAAGTCAGTGATAGCTTCTTAGTGTCTTTCTTCTCCTGGCTGGCTCGCCTGGTACACTTTGTCCTAAACATCACAAGTAAATGTCAGGAGTTTTTCTCTAGTTATGTAGTGATAAGAAACCCTTCGAGGTATTTAGTCATAGTCCAATTAAATGTTTGAAAGAGTACTTTGCATTGCAATCAACAACAGTCACTCCTGCTATTGGAAAATTATCTCAGCAATTCAAAAGCTTAACTGTTAACTTGTGATATTCCCCTGGATTCTCAAAAGCTTGCACGGTGTGCATGATTAGTGTAAGAGGAAATTTTGCCAATATGGTGGCCGAGCGATCCACATACATGCTCGTTTAACGTGCGCGAGCGCTCTAGCACTAGTACTGCACATTCCTAGCCCCTGTATGCAAATTACCCCATTTGCAGGTGAAAACCATGCAAATGAGGTAAATTTGCCATGCAGGAAGCAGGAATCAGGGCGTGCAGGACTAGCATAATATGCAGAAATGTACTCGGTTAGCAACCGAGTACGGTTTAGCAAAATCCAAAACGGAGCTATGACAGCTTCAAATAAAACCTGCATATCATTCAGGAAGCATGCCAATGGCCATGTATAAGGCCAATGGCATTGCAAACAATACAAAAAATAAAAAAATCAACCTTTATTTTATTTTAAACCAAACTCGGCTGTTTAAGCATAGGGCAGTGGCGCGCAAACGGGATTGGGGGGAAAATAATAAAATAAACCTAAAATAAGCATTCTAACTAAAATCAGTATTCTACCATGCAAGTCAATGGCAGGCAGAAAACAACCTGGCCAGTTAATAGTGGTTGCTAAGGGGGGAGGCTCAGGGTGAGACATGTAATTATGCATTAGCAGGCAATCCTATGCAAATGAGGGGAAGGATAGTGAATCCCAGTTTTCCAGGTTTTCCCCAGCATGTGAGGAAGGTCCCAACAGTGTAAGAGTATGAATAGCTGAGTGCAAGACTAGGAGGTAGGTGACATCATGGGTGGGTGTGTCAGGCATATTGTAAGCAGATTGGAGCCCTGTTGCTTGGGTTTGCGCCTAGTGTAGCTCAGCTAAGCTAGGTGGTGTGTCTAAATCTGCCTAGCACTCTTTACAAAGTGTAAGCAGTTCTGCACACTGTGCACCGGGTTTTACAGGAAGAAAAAAGAAGTTAAACCAAGAAATAGCAGCATTGTGCATATATGAGCACTCTGTTTGCGCGGCGCGCACACGGGCTTACACAGGAAGGCAATGGAAAGGGAAAACAGCAGTAGGAAGGTATTCAAGGAGAACTAGATTAGCTGGCAGGTGAAATGTATCAGAATCAGCCAATTACACAGGCAGCAGACCAGCCCAGCCCAGAACACTACTATAAACTAAGCAAACACCTTCCCCTCTGGTTTTTCTCACACTCTACACCACTGGTGTATACAAGTGGGGAAATTTTAACAAACAGACCAAATGAGAAGGGCTTCAGCAGGCAACATAGAACAGCATGTGCAAGAGGCTGATGGTGGTGAATGCTGCCAAACAAACCACAGTGAGGAGATGGAGAAGACGGTACAGACCCAGGGTAAACTACCAGGGGCTACATGAGCTGGAAATAGTGGAGTGCTATAGGGTGGACAGAGACCTCCTACAGCAAATTGTTGAGACGTGCCGGCCACACCTGACATACCAAACTGACCGAGGGAAACCCATCCCAGTGAACACCAAGGTATGTGTAGGCCTAGGTATACTAGCCACAGGTACCTGCCAAAGCATAACTGGGGATATCATGGGGATCTCATAGACATCAGCATCCAGAGTATTCCACCAGTTCCTGAATGCCATGTCAGCACATGTCGTGAGCATGTATATTTCCTCAACACCCATGAGGTGTTGACCAGCAATATGTGTCTCTTCCACCAAATAGCAGAATACCCTGGGGTAGTGGGTGCTATAGACTGCACGCACATATGCATCAAAGCACCACCTGGTGAGCAGGGTTGGGCCTACATCAACCACAGGGGCATCCCCTCCATCAACTGCCAGGCTGTTTGCGATGCCCAGGGCATTATAATGAATGTGTGTGCTGGTTGCCCTGGGAGCTATGACAATTCCCACATATGGCATCTGACACAGCTGTACCAGAGATTTGCCAATGTGGACATCCCCTACGGTCACCTAGTGGGGGATGCTGGGTACCCACTGGAGCCGTGGCTGATGACACCCATCAGAAATGCACACACACCTGAACAACAATGCTATAATGAGGCACACGCACAGGCCAGACATATAATAGACCATGTGTTTGGGATGCTTAGGTCACGGTTCTGGTGTCTGGACACATCCGATGGAGCCTTGCAGTATTCACCAGCTACATGTACCCAAATTGTTATGGTATGTGCTATACTACACAATATGATCTTGCGGAAACAGCTGCAGCAGGAACAGCATGGGGCAGGGCCACACAGCCCCCCATCAATGCCAAGGCCTGCACAGGCACACAGTGACCCAGAGGAGGAACAGCCTGAGCCTGCCCCAGTAGGCAGAAGGAGGCATGCCCAGTATGCCCTGGTTTTGGCAAAGAGGCAATGCATAGCACATGCACTGACACAGTAGGGACCCAGGGAATGACACCTCTCTCTGACTCACACATACAATAAAAGGGATGCCAAATATGACACTACCTGTGCTCAACCATGTATAGAGAGTGTACTATGTGCATCTGACATAGGTAGCACTCCAGCACCATCTGCAAGTCTAGCACACCCTCAAGGTAAGTCAATCAACCTACCAATTGCCAACTGGAGTAGAATGTGCTGTTACCTGTAGCTATGGTATGGATGTGAGCATGCAAGGGAACTGGGTGGCTGAATGTTATGGCAGCAGACAGTAGACACCCATAGTAGAACCATGACATCTGCTACACACTGGAGTCACCATAGTAGCCAGTACTACACAGGGTGACAAAACCCACTGCAGGAAATGTGCTGTGCGACATGTGTGTCTATATGACCCACACATGCCACTCAGGACGGTTTACATACCCAACAGTCTCAGCCAGCAGTATAGGTGTAGACAAACCCAAACAGAGCCTGTGGCATGGCCCCAGAATGATGGCTATGGTTACCCCCCTCCCAGGCCTACACAGACAGACCACAGCACGGCAGGCAGTGGGATTTTAGTTCTGAAGGGTAGGAAGACAGACAATAATATGTAGGGCAACCAAACCCATGATCTGTAGTACACTGGTATGCCTCTAGTCAGCATTATAGTTAGCAATACAGAATGAAATGGAGTACCTGACATACCAGTCCGGTCATAGCGAATGTGTACATGTTTCACGTGTGCCCCCCACATCCTACATAGTAATGTAATGACAGTCAGGTGTGCCCCCCCAACCCTGTGTAGAAATGTAGAAATAGTCAGGTGTGCCCCCCCCATCCTACATAGTAATGTAATAACAGTCAGGTGTGCCCCCCGCCCCTGTGTAGAAATGTAGAAATAGTCAGGTATGCCCCCCCATCCTACATAGTAATGTAATAACAGTCAGGTGTGCCACCCCCCACTCCTTTGTAAAAATGTAGAAACAGTCAGGTGTGCCCCCCTGCTATGCAGAAATGTAGTAACAGTCAAAGCCAAATGATCAATAGATACCCTGCAGAGACAGCATGTTACCTGTTGGTGTACAACACAAAGGTCAGCACTGCAGCACAGACTACCTGGACACGATCCACAGATTCAGTACAGATGGCCATACTGTGCATGTTGACACACTTAGAGAAATGAAGGCAATGTCAGCTTAAAATATAGTGAAAGGTCATACTGGGCATGCTCACACACTGAAACACATGAAGGCCATAACTGCAAACACCAGTGGACCAGACATATCTGGCAGTTACAGTTGTTAGTGCAGACAGTCGTCAGTATGCACCACTCATGTCTTGTGTGCACAGTGGATAGGAATGCAGACATATATGTCAGGACAACACACTATAATAAGCTAAAGGTAGACGTACATAGATGTGTGAAAGAGGATCACTGTGACAAGAAGCCATCCAGGCCTGTCCCACTCAGCACACAGCTAAAGTGCCCCAAACACATGAGGTGCAGATGTTACTCACTGCAGATACTAGCCACCAGTATCTGTCAGCATTACAGACTATGTGGTGCACGTGCCAGCTGTGCAACATGACTACACAAGGAAGTAGTCATCTAGCAGCTGTATACACGTACCTGTGACATATGACCCCATGTGTGCCCACATGTGGTTTGTCAACCCGTACATGAATGGGTTATGGCCCATGCACACACCGCCCTCCCCATAACCCTACTATGACAATCCTACTGAGGTAATCCAATGTGAAATACACCTTTGGGAGAAATGCAATCCAGTAATCTCTGGGGTGCAACCCATAACTGTGTACTGCTGTAGTATGAGAAACTAGTTAAGTAGGCGTTCTAACCCCAGACTTGGCAACTGTGTGTGTGCGTGTCTGTCTGACTATGTAGACAGCAAAGCTTTTTAGGGTACTCACACTCCTTACAATTCATATACTCAACTTTGGCAGAGCTGCTGATGTCACCCACCTAGAAATACACCTCTGGGAAGGCTGTTGCCTAGTAAACTCCGTAGCGTGTCCTGTAACTGCGTACTGCTATAGTGTGATAAAGTAATTAGGTGGGTATTCTAACCCCAGACTAGACATCTGTGTGTGCATGTCTGTCTGTCTCTAATTGTGTAAAGAGTAATACTTTTTAGGATACTCACACTCCTTACAATTCATATACTCAACTTTGGCAAGGCTGCTGATGTCACCCATCTAGAAATACACCTCTGGGAAGGTTGTTGTCTAGTAATCTCTGTAGCGTGTCCTGTAACTGCTGTAGTGTGATAAAATAGTTAGGTGCTCTAACCCCAGACTTGGGAACTGTGTGTGAGTATGTGTGTGTATGTCTGTTTGTCTCTGATCATGTAAAGGGCAATACTTTTTAAGGTACTCACACTCCTTACAATTCATATACTCAACTTTGGCAAGGCTGCTGATGTCACCCACCTAGAAATACACCTCTGGGAAGGTTGTTGTCTCATAATCTCTGTAGCTCGTCCTGTAACTATGTACTGCTGTAGTGTGATAAAGTAGTTAGGTAGATGTTCTAACCCCATACTTGGCAACTGTGTGTGAGTCTTTGTGCATGTGTCTGTCTGTCTCTGTGTAGAGAGCAATGCTTTTTAGGGTATTCACACTCCTTACAATTCATATACTCAACTTTGGCAAGGCTGCTGATGTCACCCACCTAGAAATACACCTCTGGGAAAGTTACTGCCTAGTAATCTCTGTTGCGCATCCTGCAACTGCATACTGCTGTAGTGTGATAAAGTCGTTAGGTAGGTGTTCTCACCCCAGACTTGGCAACTGTGTATGTCTGTACGTGTCTGTCTGTCTCTGATCATGTAAAGGGCAATACTTTTTAGGGTACTCACACTCCTTACAATTCATATACTCAACTTTGGCAAGGCTGCTGATGTCACCCACCTAGAAATACACCTCTGGGAAGGCTGTTACCTAGTAATCTCCATAGCACGTCCTGTAACTGTGTACTGCTGTAATGTGATAAAGTAGTTAGGTAAGTAGTCTAACCCCAGACTTGGCAACTGTGTGTGCATATGTGGGCGTGTCTGTCTGTCTCTGATTGTGTAGAGAGCAATGCTTTTTAGGGTAGTCACACACCTTAGAATTCATATACTCAACATTGGCAAGGCTGCTGATGTCACCCACCTAGAACTACACCTCTGGGTAGGTTGCAACCCAGTAATTTTTGTAGCGCATCCAGTAACTGGGTACTGCTGGAGTGTGATTTAGAACTGTGGTAGTGTTCCATCTCCACCCATGGCAGTTCTGGATGTTTTGTGTGTGTTTCAATGTCTGTGTATGGAGCAATGCATCATAGGCTAGTCACTCGCCGTACATTACAAATGTCCTACTTTGGTAATCCTGCTGATGTCATTTATTGTGAAATGCACCTTTGGGGAAAGAGCACTTCAGTAATCCCTGTGGTGTGTCCTATAACAGCCCGATTCTGTAGTGTGATATACGCCTCTGTCAGGGGTTCTATACCCACACTTGTCGGGTATGGATGTTTTGTGTGTGTCTCACTGTCTGTGTAGGGAGCAATGCATTTTAGGCTAGTCACTCGCAGTTCATTTCAAATGGCCTACTTTGGCAATCCTGCTGATGTCATTCAGTGTTAAATACACCTTTGGGGAAGAGTACTCCAGTAATGTATGTGGTGCGTACTATAACTGCTTAGTGCTGTAGTGTAATAAACTAGTCAGTTAGGGAGTGTGTGTTTATAACTCATATCCTGGGTGGAGGTGGATGTGCGTGTGTGACACCTGGGCCCAATGTGTGGTGGGTTTTGCAAAACTCTTATATGGTGGCCCTAGTACATATCACAATGTCCACTGTACAGGGATAACAACTGTTAAATAGCCGGGAGGCTGGGGTGAATATCCATACCCATACATGTGACATCAAGGCCAGGCAATCACAGTAAGCAACCCCAGTATTACCCAGAGCACACTATCACCCATGTTTCAAACACACACACATGCCTGGGCAACAGCCAATATGTGGGTAGTGCACTGCATATTGGCCACTGATAGTAACTATGGATTGATATCAGTTGGCTACAGAGGGCATGTCACCATCCCCATCTGTCCAATATGCACGTACATGCAGACAGTGCACCTCCCCCATGCTCCCCAATGGATACATGCACCACCTGTGGTGCCTTCACATGTGACCCACAACAGACATACCATGCCTGACAACATGCCCTATATGGACAGATGCCACTGACACCAGGGAATGCTGTTAGCATGCTATCAATGTAGGTGTATGGTAAACCTGCTGCCCATTACCAGTTCTTGCCACAGGTGTGCAAGACTGGCACATCTGATCATAATCTGTGTTCACAACATGGGCCAGACACCCCAGGTATAGTGCCACATGTCACTATACATGCATTGCGGGAGGTATACACATCCTAGACAACGTCCATGTCATGGACTAAAGAACACATACATGGCAAGCGATGTACAGCACTGGCCACACACAATAGTCACCTAGCTGCCTGGATGGGGGATACAATACCCACCTGTGTGGGCAAATGCAGAAACTACAGGCCTGAGCCACAATGCAGACCATTGTCATGTGGTCTGATGCCATGGTATACCCATCGCTTACCCTTGTATAGCCTGCTGGCACAGTCGACCACCACACAACCGTGCAGACATGCACCCATGCATGTCAGTACTGGCACCCTGTGTGTTTGTGTGTGTGTTGTATGGTGTGTATGTCCATATCCACACTCACTACAACCCCCATGGGCATACTGAAGCATGCTGTCTGATGTCTGACATCTCCTCATAATCTTTGCCCATATAACCTCCATATAACCCGTGTGGTGCATGTGATACCTGCACAGTGATGTGTTGTGGCAATCCCACTACTGATGAGTTGTACTCCTGGCCCTGCCAAGTGTGTAAATGTGTGTGCATTTCTGTGAGAGTGTATCACAGCAACATGTCAATATGGGCCCTGTGTATGTGCTCCCAGCTGGCACCTGTTCATGAGGACAGGCATGTGTATGTCATCTACTGTATAGCTACCGTATCCCTGTTGCAGATGTCACTCACCATCACATATATGTTCTGAGTGCTCTACAACAGGTAACCCATGTGGCGCATCCAGTAACTGCATCAAACTATGATAGCACTACATAGTTGTTGGGGGTTTGATAGGTGTGTGACACAAACATGCTTCAGTTTTACTCTGCCACCCCTCCCTGACATGTATTTGCCTCTGTCTGCAACAGCATGTGCATTTTAAGTGATGCTCATGATCAGCTGACAGCCTCTGCACGAATTGCAGCCCTCCCCTAGCTGATTGCATGTGGAACAGCTGTGGTAAGATTCCCATAGCCAATTGTATGGAAACACACTCCAATATCTAGGAACATCATGGTGGTGTTAGCCCTTTTCATTCACTGTGAGCAGGAACTAGATCTGTTGTTTGGCAAACAGCATCTGAGATGGATTGGGGATTTACCTCTAACAACATGCACTGTGGAAAGAGGGCAACAAACAGGAGGGGAAAGTTGTGGACCTGACTACAGACTGTAAGTGCTGCTATACTTCATTTGGAGCAATGTTGGTTTCACAGTGTTTGTCTGGATATGGCTGTCGTACATGTCTCATTACCTGCCATGTCAGTTCCATGTTTATGAGGAATCCCCATCTGCAGGGTCATCTGCAGACTGGGCAGTGTTGTGCCTTTGGTTTCATATGTTACCCATGGAGCATCTATCTGTGGACTGCAGGGGTCTATATTGAATTAGCGAATGCATAGAAATGCAAACGCTAATTCATCAACCCCTATTAAGCGAAAGCTTACACTCTCGAACACCCAGAACAGCGATATTTTTCACAGGGAAAAAAAATTGCTGGGCCGGTTTCGGGAGTTCGCCATTTCCTCCACTGTGGTGTGATTTTGGCATTAGTAAATTTAAGTAGGGGGGTGTGGGGGGTGAAGCCCCCACATTATATAATGTAAGTTTTTTTTTTTTTTTGTGGCCCAGAGATTTTTTTGCCTGTGAAAAAAATTGCTATTCCGGGTGTTCGAGATTTTAAGCTTTCACTTAAAAGGGGTCGATGAATTAGCGTTTGCTTTTCTATGCATTCACTAATTTAATATAGACCTGACTGCAGAATGTAGTGAGAGGATTGCAGTCTGTAGATGGTGAAGACCGTGACAGTTACTGACTTCATATCCCTCATAGGACATATGTTGCAACAAACCCCATTACAACAGTACATATATGAGGTTATCACAGCAACATGTGGGCCCTGTGTATGTGCTCCCAGCCACACCTATTTCAACCTTTATACATAAGTCATGCAGGAAGTGGTGCATATGTGCTGTACACCATAATTAGTGTCATCATATCTGATAACAAGCCAGTGATATATAAGACTGCTACACATGTTATGTACAGTAGGGGTTATATTTCATGACATAACCTGGACATTCTGTGGATGTTTGTATAGTCTTGAGGTCTGTGTACTTATGGTGAATGTCAACAGTGTGTGTATTGTTAACATGTACTTTAGCCTGTGTACAGACTGTGGTAGATGTCATTGTTCTAGTTCCCCTCCTACCTGATGTTACATGCTGCCCCACTGTATGGTACCGTATTGGTGTACATGTTTGTAGGGCCATATACACACATGTCCCATACCACAGACAGCCATCAGACCAAACTGTGTAGCAGCCCAGTATATGTAGTGTCAGTCTGTGAATGGCACATATGAGGATGGTGTAGAACAGATAGGCCACATACTGTAATATTATGCTAGCTTACCATATGTGGCTGTGACTGTGTTCACATTGGTTGTGGTTATGCACTTTCTCACAGGTGTATCTTACCCAGTGATGTGATATGCCTGTTGAGCCTGCTATATATGCAGGTACATGTGCATTCCCCCATAGGAGATGTAGGCCAGTGTTGAGCCAGTCTGCCTGTAGCCTGCACAGTGCATTGTTACATGCCTAGCAGCTTAGTGTACTTACCCAGTGAGATGTCATGTGCAGATACTTGCCAGATGTACTGCTGCTGAGCCTCCCTTACAAGTCATGTATGTCAGACAGAGCAGTGGGATGCTGTACAGAGGTATGTCAATATCTAGTGGGTAGTATGTGGCCATGGCACACCTGTACCAGCAGTCATTATGTGTCAAGCCAGACAGGAGTGTATGAATGCATAACCTACGGTGGTAAAGGTATACCAGTCATTATGGGTTATACCCATCTACATGGCTGTCTGCATCCATATTGTCAGATATGGTACACATGTGCGCTAAGGGCTTATGTGTATCCCTCTGGACTGTACTGGGTGTGTCAGAATTTCCACATATATTGGCCAATATCTCTGCAGCAGTCCACAGGAGTATTACATGCTAGCAGCGGTACTTTACAATGATGCCCTTAGGATGTCTGTCAGTAGCCAATGGCACAAATGTTATAAGCAGATGTGACCTCCCACACACACCATGTCTGTGAAGACAATGCCAATGACAGTAGCAATAGTTTACTAATATACCTGCTATACATACCTGACATCCCCTTGCACTACATCTTTGGGACTATAGGGGCTGGGGTAAGGCTACACTCCATGTCCAGGACATATGGTGGAAATATATGTACATATACTTATCCAGATAGCCATATATATAATTACACATGTGTAGTACTTTGAATTACCACTGTCATGGCAACCACCCACTATAAATCCTTACATCATGTGGGTGTGGTCCCTTTACATTTCCTGTGTGATGGACATCCTTCCTGTGTGTGGGCATCAGTGTTACAGACAGCAGGTAGCAATACCGCTTACAGGAGAACTGGCACACTCAGGGCAGCCATATATTTGTAGGAGGATCAGGAACAACAGACAGACTCTGAGTAGAGTTGTGTTATGCTTTGTGTAGTATTGGTGTTACAGGGTGTGCGTGTGTACATACTAGTTTACCTTAGAATGCAGTCTATCTGCATAACTCACTGCTGTGGGCCTATCCTCTTGCTGGACAGAGGTATGCCTATCATGTTTTGTCTGTCCACTACACAGGTCATGTATCAGATATTACGCTGGCAGTGTGTGTGTGTGTTGAGTGCTATCAGTACATGGCTACATCCATCACTGTTACTAACCTCAATTCCCTGACTACGGGTATGTTGCAGACTATCCTGTAACACCAGCAACTTGCTTAGTGTATGGCAACAGTGTTCCACATATGTGCCTGTGTTCCAGCCTCTGTCCTCCACCTACATACCAAACTTTGCCCATATGTCATGCTGTTGGGGGTTGTTCTGTAGTGGGCTGTGAGTATATCACACTGCCATTGCTGCCATCAGTCCACTGCCGTTGTATCCCCCACACATACAGTGGGGCCTTATGCACTCCAGAGGCCAGTGTATGTAACAGTGCTATATGGGCCTGTATTATTGAGTCTAGGGGGGGAAGTACCATAAATGACCTAGGCTGTTACAAAATGTGGGGGTATCAGGGGTGAGCTGCCGTAAGGTATCTGGATGTACAGTACCGTATACTTCACCTATATTTACATTACTTACATGAATTGGGGTAATGCAAGCCTACTGCCTCCTGCCATACAGACTGTTCTGTTTGTCGGTGTGTTCGTGATGTGTCATTTATGCCTTGTTATATAAAAGTTACAACCCATTTGATCACATAACGTCTTTACCACTTACTGAGTTTGTGCAGAGTGTAGATAGAGGCTGCTCAACTATACGTCTGCATTACATACTGTTGATTGTTTGGTATCCTGTGGTCCAGTCTGTCTTCACTATTGTACAATTTGAAGGGCTTGGCCTGGACAGCAACTGTTGTGAACCTTTACACACTACTGTATTAGTGTAACTGTTTCACAGTTGCAATACTCTGTTTATATAGCTGTCAGTGTCTGAACAGCTATATGACATGGCATATAGAACGGTAATAGTACACAATTAAAGGTTTTCCATTTCTGCAAACCTGTGTTTGGTGTCTTTCCTATGACCTCTGTATGGGTATATGTTGCAGGCAACGATTGACATATGTATGGTTGGCCCATACAGTGTCCAATTGTTCATGTGTTAACTGTAGGCATAGCGGCTGTTCCATATTGTGTGCACCTTCTACATATGTATCTTACTGTACATATATCTTCGTGTGTATGTGTAGTCACATGTATATCAATATATATATATATATATATATATATATATATATATATATATATATATATATATATACATATTTGTGTCTGTGTATCTGTATCCTGGGGATGTTGATGGCTTCCACATATTACATTTCCAATGGGAGGCAGACTGTACTGCACGATATGTTAACAATACCAGCCTGACATCATACAGGTGGCTTACTGCTAATATATTGTGGCTATGTCATGTCAGGTCCTGGTTATGGGATCTGCAACACTTGGTAGTTTATTGCAGGGCGGATGTGTTTGGCTATGGTGGGGGTGATGCCTATTCATACAAGACAAATAGTGTGTGGGGCCTCACAACCCCATTAACGGTGCATGTGGACATACAAGTGTTTGTTAATCTGCCATTGCTATCTACAGATGTATGGCCATATATACCTATATAGATATATATATATCTGCTAACATATATGCAACTATGTCCATATATAAACACAGGAATATGTCCATATATACCTACATAGATATATATCTGCGTACACATGTGTAACGTGCTGTGTATATGTAGACATATAGGTGTAGACACATATATGTGTCAATGTAGGCATTTGCATGTATATACGTGCATATATATTGATATATATGTATATAGTTGTAAACATATATATAAATAAATAAATATGTATATATACATATATAGATATGTTGTATCTGTTTAGATATTAATATATCTATACACACATACATCTAGATGTTGGTATACATTCTCTGTACTGTTGCATGACTGGACTGGATGATATGTTTTTGAAAACATCACATTTTTTTTTTTATCTGTCATGGCTTAGTGGTAATTCACTTTGTCTATGGTGTGCAGGGTCCTTGGTTCGAGCCTTTTGGGAGCTGTGTATTTTGTTGCTGGGCAGAACACTGGCAGTTGGATACTAAGTGATTAAGGCACTTTAAAGCAGTTGTAAGCGGGTTTGCCTGGGTTTGTACAGAGGTAAGCACTGCTAACTTCCGGTTACAGTGTCTTACACTCAGTTAGCTGCTATATTGCTTAACCTGTGTAGGCATTGCTTACCCCTGTGCAAACAAGCTTAAACTCGCTTACTGCTGCTTAAAAGTGTGTACTGCTGCTTAGCCCCACGCTAATGTCTTTAAAAGAAAAGAAAAAGGGTTGATAGGAAAGTGGTGAAAAAGGGGCACAAAGAGGGAAAGACAGTGGGGAAAATAGCTAGGCATGTGCAGGAAGGGTGTGGGGAAGGTCCATAGCTGCCCATTTTTCTACAGCAACAGCTGTGCATATACAATGAATTTGAAGGTAGATTTGGACACTCAAACCCCTGGGAGAGGGGTGAGGACAACATAAATTTGTTGTGATGCCAATTAGACTAGATTACATGTGTCCAGTGGACAAGTGTACGAAATGGACAGCTATGTATGGGGCGAGATTTTTTTGTGGGAACAGCTTGCCCTTTTCTTTTTTTTCGGGTGAGAGTGGGATGTTGGGGAGGGGTAGTTGGCATATTTGAGGAGGTAGGTTTGGTAGGTTAACAGACAAGACCAACAAGATGCATACGGAGGCAGTATATGACACATGTGGGCAGTAAGCACCTTGGACGGGGAGGGGTGTTTGGAAGTCGCAAGCTCATGAGCCCCCAAATGGAAACAGTGAGACTGAGGTCCCCACCCATGGGCAGTCTCCACTGCACCTTCATGGCTCCAAGGGTGGCAATGCTGGGGGCTGTGTAGGAGAGGCAGGCTCACCCTCTAATTGCTTCACTTGGCCCTCAAGCTGGTGTAGCTGGTCTCGAAAAGCACTAACGATCTCGATACGCACCACGGCCCGGACGTGATGATGGGTGACAAGCCCCATCCCCTGCAGCAGTTCCACCCGAAGGTGGTGCAGGGCCTATGGAGGAGGAGGTCTCAGGCTGGGCCCCAGACATGCTGGTGCCTGGTGCCATGGCCAGCTAAGGTGGGACAGGTGGGACAGGTGGGTCCGCTGGGACCGGCCTTCCCATATGAGCTATGGTGTTTCAGTTTACAGACAGATATGGGTTAGTAATAGTCAACAGCATTCAGGATTAGTTATAACAGCATGCATAGGTATACCCATTAACCCAAAACACCAGATTTAAAACAGTTACAGAGCAAGCATAACACATGCATATATGGAACAACAGTGGCCATTACAACAGCATGCAGGTTTCATTGATGGCAACAGGCCACCAATATGGGGGCATTTTAACATGGCACATGCATAGAAACAAATGTGAATATTTATAAACCGATAGGACATATGTCCCAACAAAAGTTTGGAGTGTACACATACCAATCGAGGTGTGTCATTGGGTTATTTTTGCACATATGGTAGGGGTGAGAGAGAGAGTTCATTTAACAACTAATATATCCTTGTAGTTTTCACTACATTCTTAGTCACTGCAGTGATCTGTACCTTACATGTATTATTACACTATTCAATGGCCTTATATTGTACAATGGTATGTTTATAGATTATTATATACATGACCTGTGTCTTACATGCAGGCGTGATAAGATGCAGGTGTTAATGCAACTTGTGTTGAGAATTGCTCTCATACACTTTGGGTGATATGCTGGAATGACAGGTTTGTGTTCATATACATTCTCTGACTATGTACACGTCTGACTATCAGATATATGTCATTAACGGCTGCCTACATTTCTTGGATCATCACACTGATTTTACAGGGGAACAGGGTACCAGGCTGGTGATGTGGGCCATTTATCTGGACATGCTGGACAGATTGGAACGGTTGAGGGGTTTGAATATGCATACAACTTTCTATTTGAACATTCTAGCAAATTCTGTACAGCTGGATGTAATTATGCATACAGCTTTCTATCTGAACATTGTAACAAAATCTGTACAGTAGTGGTGTATGATTAATCATACAACTTACTAGCACTCCTGGGATTCAGCCGCCTGCTGTGTGTGACGAAAAACATACAGTTAAAATCACAGTACACTGTGCTATCAGGGAATAGACATGAAATGTTCTAATGTTTTCTGTCTAAGTCTCCCTCAGTTGTAAATATGACTGACCTCTTGGCACTTCCAACATTGTTATACAGACCTTCATACACATTTTATCTGCATACCACAGTGTGGGTAACACTGCTTAATGCAACAGTACTATTTATAGCATGCAACAGTTCAACAACATATGAAAGAAGAGTAAACAGAAACACTCCAGGGGTTATATCTTTATTCACAGAATATTACACCTTTATTTCTACTGGTATGACACTTTCTCAGGCTCTTATATTTATTTGTTATGACAGTACATGCAGAATAATTACTAACCTGCCTCGCGACGCAGCCTTTGCAACCTAGCATCATGGGCTTGCTGATTCGCAGCCCACTCATCTGCAGCTGTCAGAGAAATACAGTGATATTTAGCCATACCTATCCATAATATACACAAGCTAGGCAATTATTGCCTACTTAGTAGAATGAGTACTTACTCAGTACTGGGGCATTAGGCATCTGCCGAGATTCCTGGATCCGCTGTTCCAGTACATCCCCCTCTGCTGCTTCAGGTCAGCATGGTGATGCCTGACCTGCTCACCAGTCCGGGGGATACCTGTGGCACTGGTGAGGTCACAGGCGAGACTGTCCCAGGCCTCCGTTTTATACTGCAAGCCCTAGTACTGTCCCTGCAGTAGTCTCTCCTAATGGTGTTTTACCAGGAGCCATACCATGACTTTTGACTCCTGGATGCCCCAGAGCTGCACTTTAAATCGAGTGCCTTCACCCACTCCAGCCATTCTGCCTGCAGTAGGAAGCTACAACCAGTTATGGGTAGTATTCCCACCAATTTCCCGCACTTTTCCATGATTGGCCAGTTTTGAATAGGCTAAGCTATTGGGCACACCTGCTAACCTAAGGTTGGTACTGCTTAAAGAGGTATACCACTAGGCAGATTGAATTGGCTGCCCTACACATTGCTTACACTTACTATGTTGAGCTGTGCAGCGGTTAGCATTGCTTAATAGTTAATTAGCATTATATTTGACTTTTGGCAGTGATTTATTATTCATTACAGGTTATATATGTGTCTAGTATCCATGATTCATGTTTATATACACTGTATGGGGTCCTGGGGACTTCTACACTTTATTACAATAACACCTCACATCTATGCTTACTGCAATACTCCAGTTCACATATTTATGTTATGTAGCAGGTTATACAACATCACACTGTACATAGATTCAGTTCACATGTTTGGTTTGCTTTTCCTATGGTGAGAATTAGTTTTCTGATGCCTCATTTGTATGTATTGCTATGATGGCTTAGTCGTTAACTACTGTGACTGTAGTGTACAGGGTCCTGAGTTTGAGCCTTGCAGAAGCTGTTTATTTTGTTAATGGGCAGAACATGGGCTGTTGGGTATAGAGTGATGAAAGCACTTTAAAGCAATTGTATGCGGGTGTGCACGGGTTTGCTCGGACTTAAGCACTGCTAACCTCCGGTTACAGTTTCTAACACTCATTTAGCTTCTACTTTGCTTAATCTGTGTAGGTAATGTTTACCCCCTGTGCAAATGCACTTAAACGCACTTACTAGTGCTTATATATGCTTACTACTGCTTATTTGTGCTTAAACCTGCTTACTTATTCATTATGATATTGACACATCACATGTGTATTGAATGCAGTACTCCAGTTCACATTTAAATGTTATTTAGTAGGTTAGACAGCAAATAAATGAATAAAAATTGTTCGTATCCAGATTTCACATGGAGAATGGAATGTGCTGCAGTGGGACTCAAACTGGGAATGTTTTCTCATTAGGCAGATGCCCTGCCCACTACACTATTGCTGTGGTGCGTCTTTTGCATATATCTTCCTTGTTATCCTCTTCAGCCTTTTAAGCTGCTTTAACCATAGCTAAGAGATGGGCACACCCGCGCACCTATGGTTAGCTGTACTCGGATTTAAGAAAAATATAATGGGTTTTCTTTGGTTTATTTATATGTACTGTTGCTGTTGTATGCATGGGGGACTGTTGATGGGGATATGCGGACACCTATGAGCGGCCTTGCTCATTTATTTCTACTTTCTGCTGCTCTACTTTGCAGGGGCATGTTTATTCTGAGAGCTCTGCTCTCAGACATGCCCCCTGCAGTCGTACAGACTCTGTGCATGCCTAGGAGGTTGGGTAGAGCGCCTTCATTAATATGCATGGTGCGCTGCCTTCCTCCTCCTCCTAAGTGGCCACTTCCATGCAGGACTAGACTAGTCCTGCACGGCAGATTAGTAAATCCGTGGGATTCTTTTTCTAATTTTCAAAACCATCATTTGTACTTTGATAACAGACATTCCGTTATCAAAAATGTGCTGGATGCAACTCTCATATTTGCCAGTGTAACTCCAAACAGAAATTGAGAAAGGTATTAAACAGCTTAGCATCATATTTTCAAGTTATCTGCGTGTATGCTTTACATAACATATTACTGTCAAATTATCTTTCTCTTGACCATCAAACAAGTTATATAGATTAGAAGTTGTTCTTTGTATATAATGGTTAATAATTTGATTGCATGATGAGGGTGTTCCTATACATTTAATGTTGATAGGAATAAAATTTCATCTGTGGAGCCATAATTGTAAACAGACTGATGCACCTCCCACTGAGCAAATTTAAAACACAATATCATCTTAAGCTTCACACGTGACAAAGATATTTGACCCATAGTTATCCTCTCTGAAGCACTGCATTAGTATGTTTTTGATATTCAGGGTAACAGTCTTTAAAGCTTTCTTCATTAAGGCTGGGTCTCCACTGAAAACAGGCTTCCACCCAGATGAAGTATCCTGGTAAACAAATATAAAATAAATAATAAATAAATTAAGGCATGTCAGAAATATTGATATTCATTTATTTAATTGTCTTACAATACATTACAAAAACAATTCTCATAGAAAACATGCATTTAGATTTTTTTCTATAATAAGGAGCATGGATGTCACATATACATAAAAATATAGGCATGTTCTGAAACTGATCCTGCAGAATTTCCTTCATGGCCTGCTGGCACAGTCTTACAGCTGAAGTTGGAGCTTAGGTATCTGCCAGCATATAGTTGCAGATGTTTGTTTTTATTAATTAATACTCAAACAAAGCACAGCCTTAAAAAAGGTATTTTTATTCTTCTGTTTATTCTAAAAATGTATACTATCTAACAACGCAACAACTTTCGGGAACTAGAACTCTTATGGTTATACAATAGAAGTGGTTGTGGCAACACGCCAGAAAAAGCAAACATTTGTTCATGGATGTCATGATGAGTTTTTGTATAGACTATGTACAAAAGATTATATCAGTGTGAGCAAAGATACAGTATGACTGTCAGCTACAGAAACAATAAAAAATGATTTCAAGGTGAGGAACAAGGCTGAAGAGAACATTTTCTTCCCCTGTGCTATTTAATTCTTATGTGTGCATGCCTCCTTTTTTTCCTTTGGCAAATTACTGTTCAACAGAAAGCATACTGAAGTGAGTTAGTTTTGTAACATTCTGCCTTATAAAAAGCTTAAGAAACAGCTTGAAAATAAAGTATTTTAAAATTACGTGATGCATTTTTCACATTTTCGAAATAATAGGTATAAAACAATCCAGCACTTCCTAACATCTTCCAGCGAGTATTTTTAGTATTATCTGGTTATTTGCAGCATTATTCAAGTACTAGCTACCTGTATCATTGGTGAATAACTTAAATATTTAATCTATACCTTCCAAAAGACCTGCAGTGCTCAGCACTATCTCTGCCTCCTTTATTTCATTGGAAATTCATAATGGCAGCTTAAATGAAACACTGTAACAGCAGCTGAATGACCTTTATTGTGCTGAGCCTTCACTTTTACATTTGCTAAGCAGGAAAATCTGAAATCTCTACTTTATTGCCTTTTACTGAATGCCCACTCAGCTAAACTTGTGTATATCAACTGAAATGAAGAGTTTAGGACAGTTTTCCTCTTTCTCTGTCTCAGAGATGTACTGCTTCTCATGAAAATTCTAATGTCCATGAGTTTTTTCCCCTTTTGTTTTCAATGATAAATTGGTTAGTTGTCCATCATTTATTCATTAGAGAAGCAAATGGATAAACTTTGTGACATGTAATTTATAATTCTTGTGATGTGTACAATTATATAATTGTTTTAGTTCACCTATACTGTTTTATTCCTAATCATCTTCAGGTTGTAAAGGTGGACTGTCCTCTATGAGAACTTAATGAAGATTAGTGGTGAGTGGACAAAATATCCTGTATTATTTTATTCTTTTTATTCATTTGTTAAGTAGTTAAACCTGCTAGGTGTATTTGCCTCTTCTTCAGGGTTGGCCCTGGAACATTGGCTTCTTCTGTAACCCATTTAATGTAGCACAGTTTAAAATGCAGGAATGAGCGAGAATCAAACCCAGAATGGACAGATAAAGCTCATTTGGAGTCCAGACTCTTAACCCTTTGTGCTTATCTGCAAGTCTGTTTTAACCAATTTTTATAAATCATGTACTAAGATACATTGTCTGCCTTGACATAGCTGTCATTCCGTTAATAGTTACTATCACTCTATCTCCTTCTTCTGTAACTTATTGTTAGCATCTCAATTAGAAATAACAAAGACAAATGTTAAGATTAAGTTCAACATACATCACACGGACAAGAAAAAGCAAATAAAATATTTTTGTTCTCTTTAAGTTACTATATTTTGGAATTAATTTTACATTGTCATATGACAGAATATATTGTCACTCAAAAAAGTCTGAAAGATGAGCATGCCAAAGCGAGAATAAAACTATAGTGGAAATTCAATAAAGCTAGCACAAATTTTTTTATTGTGTGTGCATCACACCACAATGAGTACAAAGGCACAGTTTTCAGTTCAGTAAACCACGTGTAGTAGTGTGCAAGCATGTGCAAACAAGGAAACTTCTGTGCAATGCAAATTTTGGATAAAGTAGCTGAATTTCATGCAAATTAGCCAGGTGAAGCAATCCAACAAAACATAATGCATCTGTGTAGACTCCATGTCCATGTAAGTAGTGTATGCAGAAATTGCCTGTGTACAGGAGTCTACACTGAAAGAAGGGGATGTAAAAGTCCAGAAATATGGACATAATTCCCCTGAAAAGGCAAGATTACATACATAAATGTGCAAAGCATACATTGTAGATGTCTGAAAATAGTAGGGATTATGTAAAATTAATATTTTTTAATAATTTCTGTGTGTTTGCACTATGAACCACATTGTGCAAACATGCTTAACATAAAAATAAAAAAAATGGAAAATAACAATTGTAATGTACATCAGACAAATGTACTGTAAGACCTTGCTTCAGTCTGTAAAATGGTGCATTTGTGCTGTTACCTAGCTTACACGGCTATGAACTGTGTAGTTTCTAGGCTGTCAGCACGAATATTATGCAAATGAGGGGCAAATGCCCTGGATTTGTTGAATCGCTAAAAGGAGCAACTATGTCCGCAAATCCACTTCATGTAGACTCTTACATGGTGTTTATATTCCCATTGGATGTAAATGACATCAGGGGCATGTGTCATGCTTTTTTTTAGGATATTGATATTTCATACTCAGTGCATATGTCTGTGCAGTGCACTGTTTGTTGCAAATGTTTTGGGTGTAACCTAGCGTGTTCGCACAACCAGACCACCCAAGTCGCAGTCAGGATATAGCCAGCTATAAATGAAAACTGGATATATTTAACTAATAATATATAGCTTTGTATAAGCTATGTTGTGCAACACTGTGCACAGCGCCACACCATGCAATAAAGCAGGCCCTTTAAATCATGTCAGTGATATCCTAAGCAAGTGGACTGCATTATAATTAGCCAATCCCACATGGTGGACATACACCAGAACTGTATAAAGTATGCATACACCCTACATTCTGATTTTCCCTCAATACTCTGAACTACTGGAGTAGAGACTTGGAAATTTTAACTGAGATAATGCTAGGGGCTGGTGCAGCTATTCTACATCTGTATGTGCTTGATGCTGAAGTCAGTGCTGCTGGTGCTGCTGTCAACATGCCTTGGCCGAGGAGGAGAAGGATGTTCAGGCCTAGGGTAACCTTCCAGGAGCTACATGAGCTGGAGATTGTAGAGATCTACAGAGTAGACAGGGACATATTACAAGAACTCACTGAACTCTGCCTCCCTCAACTCATAGCAAAGCTAACAGAGGGGAACCCATCCCAGTGGAAACTAAGGTATGTGTAGCACTTAGGATACTAGCTACAGGTACTTTTCAAACACCAACTGGAGATGTGATGGGATTGTCACAGGCATCTACATCCAGGATATTCTACCAATTCCTGGATACTATGCTCCCACATGCCAGTGAACACATATCTTTTCCCCTTTCCACTGAGGTGAAGGCCAACAATATGCAACACTTCTGCTGTGTATCACACTACCCTGAATCACTGGGTGCCATAGATTGCACTCATGTACACATCAAGGCACCACTTGGTGAGCAGGGTAGAATCTACATTAACCGCAAGGAATACCATTCCATTAACTGCCAAGTCATGTGCAATGCCCAGGGGATTATCATAAATGTGTGTGCTGGCAACCCTGGCAGTTATCATGACTTCCATATCTGGCACACATCACAGCTCTACCAGATGTTTGCTGGGGGGACATCCTACAGGTCATTTACTGGGGGATGCTGGCTATGCCCTGAAGCCATGGATGATGACACCCATCAGAAATGCACACACACACCCACCCATGGAAGAATGCCATACTGAGACACATGCACAAACTAGGAACATCACAGAGTGTGTTTTGGGGCTTTGGAAGTCACAGTTCCAGTGCCTTGATATATCTGGTGGAGCCTTGCAGCATACTCCAGCCACATGTGAACAGATATTTACAGTATGTGCTATGCTACATAATCTGGTCTTGTGGAAACAGCTGCATCAGGATCAGCAAAGGGAAGGGATACACAGCCCCACACCAGTGCCTAGATCACCACATCCACAGTCACAGCAGGACTTGGAGGAAGAAACCCCTGCTGATGTCCCTGTAGGTAGATATAGGCATGCTCTGTACACCCTGGCTTTGGCTAAAAGACAACGCATAGCACATTTACTGACAACCTAGGGACCTAGAGACTAACACCTTACTATTACTCACATATATATATATTGTAGCTCAGTGAGTGTATGTCTCTTTAAGAAGCTATCCAAAGGCTTGCACAAGTGTATAAATATGGAGCAAGTGTAAGTCTGACTGCCATTTTATAGTTAGCTGTTGAGATGTAAGCATGTATGTGTGTAAGCTGTGCCTGATAATCAGTTTGTTTATATTTACTGATACTGCTATCCATCCTGATGTGTTTCTATGTAATGAAGCACCTTAAATGAACTACCCTACCTGCTTCATCTTCAATGTACAAGGGGACAAACGATATATATATATTAAAATTGCTGCCAGCTGTCGCTTGTCCATTCAGGATAAAATAGACAAGCCTTCATGGGTTCTGTTCAAGTAGCTTTATTATGCACATACATATCAGGATAGAGGCTTAATAACTTTAACTTAGATAAACTTATAAACAAATTAGCTATTACAGTCATACATGCTCACTGTCTGGCTGCACTCTCAAAATGGCACTGAACTGGCACGTGCTTGCTATTATATGCATGTACTGACTATTCTACACCAGCCATCTCACATATCCTATACCTATCTATGTATTGGCTGTGTACTGCTTGCACCAGACAGAGTCAGCCCTGAACTACAGTTGTGTCAACTGCTACATTTGCAAGGTAAGTCTGTAACCTACACAGTAGTCTAGTGGATTATTATACGTCATTGTAGCTATGGACCTGGTATGCAAGTAACTATAGTGGGCTATTTGGACAGAAATTACATCCACATGGGACTACAGACACCCATTCCACTATCATGTCTCCATTTCTAATTGGTTGGCCTCATGCATGGAATATTCATTCAGTCCTACTGCAACAGATTACTGGTACATCACTCAAGGGAGATGGTAGAAAGTGAGGTTAAATGATAGTCAGACTAGTGTGTATTCTAGCAGAACATAGGTTTTTGTTCCCCTGCCCCTCACAACAGCAGTGCCCCCTTGTAACTGCCATACCAGTAACTCATCTATGCTATATGAGCATTTCACACAGTTAATATGTCACACAGTATCAGGACAGTAATGTAAAATTTTAACTTACACTGTATACGTTAGATAACTGAAGAATAGCAATGTACATATTTATCCAGGTGATTTTGTGATGAATGATTCCGTTTCTGTCAAGCAGCTTTTGTGCTCAAAGGATTAAGGTAATTAGCTTGTGTGATGGTTTCCAGGGTTCTAATCCCGAAATATCCAGATGTTTTGCATGTGAAGCAGTAATAAGTAGTGTTTTTCAGACAGTGACTCTGTGTGTGCTATACTATTATTAACCTCATTCACATATTAATAGGTTCATAGGTTCATAGGTGTGTACTAGGCTAATAGCCCTGGAGCCTTTACAAGCCTAGCCCATAGGAATACCCTGGCATCGTGCCACCATCTGTCAAGTAGAGCCATTGGAGTGATCCCCAGGGTGAATTTTCTATTTCCCATCCACTCATCAAGATTTCTCTAGAAGATGGCCAGTGAGGCGCTCTGCTGGACATGCATGGGAAGTCTATTCCATAGCATGGGCAGTCTCTGGGTTATGAACCTGACCCTCCAGCTTGTTCTGTTGATTGTGGTAATGAGGTTGAGGTCTCTGGAGCATGTAGTGTGGAGGGATTGGGATTTCTTTTGATGTAGCATTTCTAACAGAGCTGGGTCAGACATGGCTTTGTAAGTCAAGCAGAGATAGCCTCTAAGTAGGCGATATGAGACAGAGAATAGTTGGAGTTTTTTGAGTCTGTTCATATAGGACAAGTGTTTAAGGCCTAAGATCCTCTTTGTGAGGTATTTTTTGTGGCCTCTCCAGTTGTTGTAGGTGTCTAGTGAGGTACATGCCAAATGGGGCATTGTACTCGATGATTGGCCTAATGAGGCAAGAGTAGAGGGAGACAATGACCTTTTTCTTCCTGGATGCAAAACCCTTAGTAATGAGATGTGCCACATTGAAGGACTTTCTGACCACAGTGGCAATGTGGTGGTCAAAAGAGAGGTTGCTGTCAACCTGTGTTCCCGGATCTCTTATAACATCTTTTGTGTTCAGTGGACTACCACCGATGTGGTTATTCATGGGAACTGGGTTTTTCCCAAAGTGGATGACAACACATTTTTTGACATTGAGCTTAAGGCCATGGTTCTGACACCAGTCATCGGTCTCAGTGAGGCATTTCTGTAGGATGTCAACATCACTTGGGAAGTTAATTATGGCTCCAATTTTGCAATTGTCTACGAACTTTGTCAGCCAGATTCTCTTCATGTTGGCCTGGACTTCTGAGAAGTAGATTCCAAACAGGACAGAACCCAGGACCAAACCCTGTGGGACTCCACTCGTGAGAGGTCGACAGTCTGACTTGGAGTCAGCTACTTTCACACTGTGGGGTCTATCTTTGAGCCTGTTTGCAACCCACCTAGAGATATAGGGGTTGATGCTTAGCTTAGTGAGTTTTTCTATGATTCCTGAGTGAGAAATAGTATCAAAGGCCTTGGCCAGATCAAGGTAGGCTGTATGAACCACCTTGCTTTCATCCACAGCTCTGGTGACTGACTCAATGAAGTTGACCAGGTTGAACAGGTATGATCTACCCTTCACAAAACCAAACTGTGCGGGATCCAGAGTTTGGAGGTTCCCTATATCTTTGTTTATTAGGTCCATGAAGATGCATTCCAGGCTAATGGGGCGATAGTTCCCAGGGTCTGTAGTCTCTCCTCCTTTGTGGAAAGGGATGACTGTAGCAGTGTGCCATTTGGCAGTGACAAAGCCTGAGGTGAGGCTGTGATTAAACAAGGCACACAGGTGAGGTGCCAATTTACTGTGTAGTTCATGTAGAACACAGCCAGGGATATTGTCAGATCCCATAGAAGCTATATTCCTGGCCTTGGACAGTGCTGTTTTAACCTGTGCAGCAGTAATACTGGGTGCCTGGCAATCTACTGATATTGTGATTGGTCTTTTGGTGGGGGAGAGTGGGGTAAAGTTGGCACTGAATCTATCAGCCAGTATATTGGCAATATCTGTTGGCTCGGTATAGGAGATGCCATTGTGCAACAGCTCTGAGCAAATCTGGGTATTGCCGTGGAGATTCTTTACATAACTATAGAAGGCCTTGTGGTTGTCTTTACTATCTGCTGCAATTCTGTTTTCATAGCTAGCTTTAGAGGATTTGATGAGGAATCTCAACTTTTTGTTGAGGTTGATAAGGGAGTTTGTCCAGTCTTGGGACTTCACCTTATTTCTCATCAGTTTCCTCCTTCTGTTGTAGAGTTTGTTTATGGCAGGGTCCACCAGATTGGCTTTCTTTTTTTGGAGGAGAGCGTCTTGGTTCTATTGGGTATGGTGAGATCCATGCATTTGTGTAAGTGTTCATACAGGACATTAATGTATGATTCAGCAGTCATGCAGCTGTTCTCCAATTGCATGGGTGCTGTGAAGTTAGCCACCTCTGTTTTTAGGAGCCCAAAGTTAGCTTTGGAGAAGTTTTTCATGGTGGTTACCTTTGTGGGGGGGTGGAGTGGGAGGGATGTGGATTTCCAAGGTGATTAGCTTGTGGTCGGATCTAACCAGGGAGGAGTTGACTACTGGTGCAGATCAGCGGTCACCCATATTAGTAATGACCAGGTCAAGGATGTTGCTACCTTTAGTGGGGATAAGAATGAGCTGGTCCAGGGCATTGGAATTAATGAAGTCAAGGAAATGTTGGGCAAGTGCTGCATATCTAAGACCTATTTAAAAAGTCTTAGTCAATTTGTGAGAAGTGCAGGAATGCAGAAACAGATTCAGAGGTCATACAGTGTAACACATCAACAAATCTCCACCTGGAGTACAGCTACATATATATATATATATATCTATATATATATATATCTATATATATATATATATATATATATATATATATATATATATATATACACACACACACACACACACACACACACACACACACACACACACACACACACACACACACACACACACACACACACACGTCTATATTGCCCTACATATTGCCCTACTGGGCTTTCGGATACTGGCAAAGGCTCTTGCCACCCCCATAGTGCCTTTTTTAGGCAAGGCTCAAAAGACAAACCCACCTCCATAGAAAACACAAAGAATAAGAAACTAAGGGTAATGCTGCTAAACACCAGAAGTCTAAACCTCAAAATGCACGCACTTGAAGCTCTCCTCAGTATGGAGAACATCGATATCTGCGCAGTGACAGAAACCTGGTTCAAGGCTCCAGAGAGCACCCCAGCACTACCAGGTTATACCTCATATCATGCTTTTTGGCCCCAAAACTCAGACCGAACCACAAAAGGAGGGGGAGTATCCATATTTATCAAGGATACCCACACCTCCAGGTTAGTGGCGTTGCACGAAGCATCAGAAACCATCCATGTGCAACTAACAGTGGGCAAAACTGCCTTTCAATTTATAGCAGGCTACAGACCACCATCTCAAAGTCAGGAATCCCACTTGGCTTTCCTGAAAACATTTGAGAACATGAAGATCTCTCCAAACACCATTATATTGGGTGACTTTAACTACCCAAACATAGACTGGGAGCATTACTCAAGCCCCAACACCCTAGCCCAAAGGTTCGTGGAATTTATAAACTCAAATGCCATGGAACAACTAGGCACAACTCCCACAAGAGGGGAAAACATACTTGACCTGATCATCACCAACATGGGGACCCTATGCTCCACACCAGAAGTATACCCCTCATTGGTAATATCAGACCATAAATTAATTTCACTGGATATCCAAAACCCGACCCCACCCTCAGCCCAGAAAACCACAGTGAAAAACTTCTCAAAAGCAAACTTTACACTACTCAAAACCGAGGTGGAATCCTTCAAGGCCCCTGGGCCAGTGGAAACTACGGCCCAAACCACAGAATCCTATATAAACGCATTCTATGGACACCTCCAGGAATGCATGGATCATGCTATCCCAAACAAAACCAAGACCCTATCGTCCAAAGGCAGGCATCCAGTCTGGTGGACCCCAGCCATAAATAAGTTGTACAACAGAAGGAGGAAGCTACTACATGACAGAGCAAAATCTCTAAAAGGGAAGGCTCCTCTGATCAGTACTAGCAAAAAATTACGATCCCTCATAAAATCCTCCAAGGCCAGCTTTGAGAGAAAAATTGCACAGGACACTAAAAACAATCACAAGGCTTTCTTTAGCTATGTTAGGAACCTGGGATGCAACTCCCAGATATGCTCAGAGTTGATTCTAAACGACAAAAAATACACTGAACCCACAGACATTGCCAACATCCTGGCAGACAGGTTCAGTGCAAACTTCTCCCCCCTCTCCCCCCAAAAGAGCAAATATCTATCCCAGCAGAGTGCAGCCTCCCTAACATCTCAGATGCTCATGTGAAAGCCGCCCTCTCCAAAGCAAAAAACACTGCTTCAATGAGACCAGACGGTGTCCCAGGTTGCATCCTACATGAACTCCAAGAAGAACTAAACCCTCACGTAAAACTGCTGTACAATCTCAGCCTCACTACAGGATATGTACCCAAAGAATGGCGTACAGCAACAGTGGTCCCACTCCACAAAGGTGGTGCCTCAACGGACCCTGGTAACTATCGCCCCATAAGCCTAACTAGCCTTATCTGCAAGGCCATGGAGAGGATCATCATGGAACTCATAAACAAAGACATTGGGGACCTACAGACACTAGATCCTACTCAATTCGGCTTTGTCAAGGGCAGAACCTGCCTCTTGAACCTGGTCGACTTTTTCAAAACAGTCACCAAGGCCATAGATGAAGGGAAGGTAGTCCACACAGCCTATCTGGACCTCGCAAAGGCATTTGACACAATACCCCACTCGGGCATCATAGATAAGATATCCAGCTTAAATATAAACCCCTATGTCACAAGATGGGTTGCTAACTGGCTCAAAGACAGAACTCATAGAGTCAGAATTGCTGGAGCCATGTCAGACTCGAAACCAGTTACAAGTGGTGTCCCACAAGGCTCTGTCCTGGGACCTTTCTTGTTCAGCATATACTTCTCTGAGGTACAGGCCAACACAGGAGGACTGTGGCTGACCAAGTTCGCAGATGACTGCAAACTGGGCGCCATAATTGACTCTCCAGCTGACACGAACATCCTCCAAAAAGGTCTCACAGATACGGATAACTGGTGCCAGAGCCATGGTCTAAAGCTAAATGCCAAAAAGTGTATAGTCATACCCTTTGGCAAAAACAAAGTGCCCACAAAATACCACATAGGTGGTAACCCATTAAGTACGGAAGAAGTAATTAGGGACCTGGGGACCCAAGTTGATAGCAATCTCTCCTTTGACAACCACATTGCCAAAGTGGTTAGAAAGACCTTCTACATAGCCCACCTTATCATGAAAGGATTCACATCTAGATCAAGTGAGGTAATAGAGCCCCTTTATTCATCTCTCATCAGGCCCATCAAAGAATACAATGCCCCTTTCGGGATGTACCTTACCCGACACCTGCAGCAACTAGAAAGACCCCAAAAGTACCTCACAAAGAGGATCAAGGGACTCAAACAAAATCCCATATGCTGCCCGGTTAAAAAAACTCCAGCTCTACTCAGTTGCATACCGCCTACTTCGAGGCGATCTATGCCTGACATACAAAGCTATGTCCAACCCAGAATTAATGGACATGCTCCACCTCAGAAAATCTAAATCCCTTAGAACCACGCGCTCGAGAGACTTGAACCTCAGCACAGCAATAAATAGAACATGCTGGGGGGACAGATTCATAACCCAGAGGCTCCCTTCGCTCTGGAATAGAATCCCAGTCCATGTTAGGCAGAGCACCTCACTGACTCTCTTCAAGAGGAATCTTGATGAGTGGATGGGAAATCGTAGGTTTACCCCGGGGATTACTTCTGTGTCACTACTAGACAGAGGCACAGTAAACTAACCTTAAAAAGGGCACAGCAAACTCAAATCAAATGGTGATGAAAGCCAAACACACTCGGGCTAGGCTTATAAATGCCCCAGGGCAGATAGCCTAGTATGAACCTATGAACCTATACCCAGATTGTGGAGAATAAAGCTGCACTACAACACTTCTAATGTTGGACAAAGGACCAAAAGTAAGGACTCAACATTAGATAATGCACTTTTAAAAATGTGGAAGTGTATAGAATAACATGTGACATGTGTTGCATTTGGAGGACTATTGGGACATCTGAAGTTCAGATTTCTGGCAGTCTTCTCTTACGTAATGTGTCGATGATACCATATTCAACAGCAAACCACAATTTAGTGTAAAACCTGTGTACTTGCTGCAAACATCTCGACAGTGGTGAGTCATACCACATCTCCCTAAGACAGCATGTGAAATCCTTGAAAATGAATGGCACAGTATATGAATATGTACATATATTGTGAAGCCATATGTTTGTTTTTATGGCAGCAACAACACCCGCATTCACTAGAGACCCCTATACCTGCTGGATTTTACCACACCTACATCAACAACTGAACAAGTTGTGTAATGTATTATGTTCTGTACTCACTTATTGAGAGGGCTAATTGAGTTTGGCACAGGCTTGCCCATCCAAATGTAAACAGACACATGTGCCCAAAATGGGTACTGTTGTTACATAGCTAGGCTATAAAACAGTTTTCTGACTGCTAAGCTACTAGCTGCATATGACAGTAAGAAGCAATGTGGCTCTGCAGGCCTCCCAGGCTGTTCAACATAGTGCTTCTTTATGCCCTCTAGTCTAGGATTAGTTCACCTGCAGTCATTAACAAAGCAGGCTTGAGCTGTGGTGCATATAAGTACTGTGATTTGTAGTATCTAAGACTAGATAGGTAGGGGTTCGAATCTCACTTTAGCCCACTTAGTAGGTGTGTGTGTATGTATATATATATATATATATATATATATATATATATATATATATATATATATATATATATATATCCCCAAAGAGCAAGTGTGAATCCCAAACTAGCATTGGTTTGCACTTTTTGGCCCTTGCTGTTGGTGCAGGGTGCCAAACTCTTGTACTCCACAAGGCCTGCTGATGTCATCTACCATAACATTACCTAAAGCTATGCTAATGTTAAGCTTGAGCTGTAGCACGTGTGTTAACTGCTTGATCTGTAGCCTGTAAAAGTAGATACATAGGGGTTCTGATCTTACTCCAGCTCACTTGATGTTTGTGTGTGTCTGTGCATCTTCCTGCAGAACAAGTGTGAATCCCAAACTAGCATGGTTTTGCACTGTTTTGGGCCTTGCAGGTGCTGCAGGCATCCAAACTGCTGTCTTCCACAAGGACTACTGATGTCATCTACCATAACATTACCTAAACAATGTTAATGTAAGACTTGAGCTGTGGAGAGTGCATTAAGTACTCTGATCTGTAATCTGTAAAACTAGATAGGCAGGTGTTCTTATCTCACTCCAGCCCACTTGGTGTGTGTGTGTGTGTGTGTGTGTGTGTGTGTGTGTGTGTGTGTGTGTGTGTGTGTGCACATCTCCCTGCAGAACAAGCGTGAATCCCAAACTGGCATGGGTTTTGTGCTGTTTTGGGCCTTGCAGCATCTCCCTACAGAACAAGTATGAATCCCAAAACTGGCATGGCTTTCTGCTGTTTTGGGCCTTGCAGGTGCTGTAGGCCTCCAAACTCTTGTCCTTCACAAGGCCTTCTGATGTCAACTACTATAACATTACCTAAAGCCATGTTAATGTTAAACTTGAGCCATAGCATGTGCATTAAATACTGTGATCTGTAGTCTATAAACTTAGATAGGTAGGGGTTCTAATCTCACTCCAGCCAGTTGGTGTGTGTGTGTGTATGTGTGTGTGTGTGTGTGTGTGTGTGTGTGTGTGTGTGTGTGTGTGTGTGTGTGTGTGTGTGTATGTGCATCTCCTTATATAATAATTGTGAATCCCAAATTAGCATGATTTTAGGTGATGCTGCCCTCCAAACTCATGTCCTTCACAAGGCCTGCTAATGTCATCCACCATAAGATTGCCTAAAGCCAAGTTAATGTCAAAATTGAGCATTGTTGCATGTAATACATTGTGCGTTCTGTAGTGTCTAAACTTGGATAGGTAGGGATTGTACTCACTCCAGCTAACTAAGTGTGTGTGCTGTGTTCTTTAAACATAGGTAGTGGTACTAGTGTCATTGCAACCAACTTGGTGTGTATGGATGTTAACCAGAGCATTTTACATCAGCCTATGGGATCATAGGAAGTTACTAGGCTAATGACCCTAGGTCCCTTACAAGCCTAGTAAAGTTCTACCCTTATTTCAATGATCAGCACAAATTGCCCCTGTCCAGGAGGGACACAGGTGGAACCCCAGGGTGAATTTATGGTTAATCATCCAATAATCCAGCTTGCTTTTGAAGAGGGCAAATTAGTTGATCTGTTTGACATGAAGTGGGTGTCTGTTCCAGAGGTGCAGTTCTGAGAGACAAATCTGTCCCTCTAGCAGGTTTTATTAATGTTACATGCCAGGTTAAGGTCTTTAGAGTGAATAACCTGTGCCATTTGACTTACAAGAAATGCAGCAGTTCTAATAAAGTAGGGTAAGAGATGAATTGTATGCAAGGCAGAGATCACTTCTGAATAGTCTGTATTAAACATAATAAAGTGACAGTGATTTCAGACAATCCCCATAGGACAGATGCTAAAGATTTTTAATTTTCCTTGTGAGGAACCTTTCTGGTCTCTCCAATTGCTGCAGCTGCCTGGAAAGGTAAGTACCAAAAGAAGCACTGAACTCAATTATTGGCATGATGAGTCAAGAGTACAGGGAGGCTATAACTTCTTTTTTTCTGGAGACAATGCCCTTACTTATGACATGAGCAAGATAGAATGCCCTTCTTACCACTGTGGAGACATGGTAGTCAAATGTAAGGTAGATGTTGGTGTGCCCGGGTCTGTCACCACTGAGTGCACACTTAAGGTGTTGCTATTGATGTGGTAGTTAACAGGAACATTGCTTTTACTGAAAGGAATGAAAATTCATTTTTGGCCATGACTTTGGCATCAATCATTTGTTTGTGCAAGACCCTGTTGTAGAATGTTGATATCATTTGGAGATTCTATGACCACTCCCAGTTTGCAGTAATCAGCAAACTTTGTCAGCCACAGACCTTTAGTTTTAGCTTGCAGTTCAGAGAAAGAGATTCCAAACAATAGCGTTCACAGGACTGATCCCTGTGGAACACCACTGGTTACAGGTCTGCTGTTGGAGGTGGATTCCCCTATTTTGACTATATGGGTTCTATCAGTGAGCCAGTTAGCAATCCATCTAATGATATAAGGGTTGATACCTAGCTGAGTGAGTATGTCAATGATGCCTGAATGGGGGATAGTGTCAAAAGCCTTGGCTAAGTCTAGGTAGACTGTATGCAGAGATTTTCCCTCATCCAGGGCCTTGGTGACTGTCTTGAAGAAGTCCACCAGGTTTAACAGGCATGATCTCTCTTTGACAAATCCAAACTGAGTAGTGTCAAGTGTTTGGCGATTGCCTATATCTTTATTGATAAGGTCCATGATTATTTGCTGCATGGTTTTTCAGATAAGCCTAGTCAGGCTAATAGGTCTATAGTTCCCAGGGTCAGTGGAAGCACCACCTTAGTGCAAGTAGATAATGGTGACCATTTTCTATTCAGCTGGGATGAAGCTGATTGAAAATAGTACCCAGTGGTGTTGCTAATTCTTGTTTGAGCCCATGTAGGACGCAACCGGGGATATTATCATGTCCCATAGATGCTGTGCTTTTGGCCTTAGAGAGGGTGTTTATGACCTGCTCTTTAAAGATACAAGGTAGTGGACAGGTGGTAGGGATGTCATGGGGCACTTGTGGCAGGGACAGGGGTGTGAAGTTTTCACAGAACCTGTTGGCTAAGAGGTTAGCTATGTCCACGGGCTCAGTATATGTGGTATCATTAACCACCAGTTCAATACAAATATGGGCCTTTCCTTTTAGGTTACAGATGTAACTAAAGAATGCCTTGTGGTTGTCCTTAATTGAGGAAGCTAATTTGGATTCATAGTTTGCTTTGGAGGACTTCACAAGAAGTCTTAATTGCTTATTTAAGCTGGGGAGGGAGTGTTTCCAGTTTAAGGCTTGCTCCCTTGTGCTCTTAGACAACAATTTCTTCCTCTTATTGTAAAGCTTGGAGACCTTGTGGTGGAATGAGGATGTACAGGAGAGTATACAGAGAAAGAGGTTGGTGAAGAAGAAGTGGGATTGTCAGAGAGATGAAGAAAGTAGACAGGAGTATAAGGAGATGAGGTGCATGGCAAAGAGAGAGGTGGTGAAGGCTAAGGATAAGGCGTATGATGAGTTGTATGAAAAGTTGGACACTAAGGAGGGAGAAAAGGACCTGTACAGATTGGCTAGAAAGAGGGTCCGAGCTAGTAAAGATGTGCAGCAGGTAAGGATGATAAAGGATAATGGGGGAAATGTACTCACAAATGAGGAGTGTGTTGAGCAGATGGAAAGAGTACTTTAAGAGGCTGATGAATAAAGAGAATGAGAGGGAGAGAAGGTTGGATGATGTGCGGATAGTGAATCATGAAGTGCAGCGGTTTAGCAAGGAGGAAGTAAGGATAGCTATGAAGAAGATGAATAATGGAAAGGCTGTTGGTCCTGATGACATACCAGTGGAAGCATAGAGGTGTTTAGTTTAAATGGCAGTGGAGTTTTTAACAATATTGTTTAATGAAATCTTGGAAAGTGAGAGGATGCCTGAGGAATGGAGAAAAAGTGTTTTGGTACCAATGTTTAAGAATAAGGGTGATGTGCAGAGCTGTAGTAACTACAGAAGGATTACACTGATCAGTCACAGCATGAAGTTATGGGAAAGAGTACTGATCTAGATTAAGAAGGGAGGTGATGATTAATTATCAGCAGTATGGTTTCATGCCAGAAAAGAGCACTACAGATGCAATGTTTGCTGTGAGAGTGTTGATGGAGAAGTACAGAGAAAGTCAGAAGGAGTTGCATTGTGTCTTTGTGGACTTAGAGAAAGCATATGACAGGGTGCCTAGAGAGGAGTTGTGGTATTGTATGAGGAAGTCGGGAGTGTCACAGAAGTATGTAAGAGTGGTACAGGATATGTACAAGGGTAGTGTGACAGCGGTGAGGTCTGCAGTGGGAGTGACGAATGCATTTAAGGTGGAGGTGGGATTAAATCAAGGATCAGCTCTGAGCCCTTTCTAATTTGCAATGGTGATGGGCAGGTTGACAGAGGAGATCAGAAGGAGTCCCCATGGACTATGATGTTTGCAGATGACATTGTGATCTGTAGTGAGAGTAGGGAACAGGTGGAGGAGACCCTGGAGAGGTGGAGATATGCTCTAGAGAGAAGAGGAATGAAGGTCAGCAGGACTATGACAGAATATATGTGTGTGAATGAGAGGAAGGATAGAGGAATTGTGAGGATGCAGGGAGTAGAGTTGGCAAATGTGGCCGAGTTTAAATACTTGGGATCAACAGTTCTGAGTAATGGTGCGTGTGGAAGAGAGGTGAAGAAGAGAGTACAGGCAGGATGGAGTGGGTGGAGAAGAGTGTCAGGAGTGATTTGTGACAGATGAGTACCAGTAAGAGTGAAAGGGAAGATCTACAAGAGGGTAGTGAGACCAGCTATGTTATATGGGTTGGAGACAGTGGCACTGGCAAAAAGGCAGGAGTCAGTGCTGGACGTGGCAGAGTTGAAGATGTTAAGATTTGCATTGGGTGTGACGAGGGCGGGCAGGATTAGGAATAAGTATATTAGAGGGTCAGCCCAGGTTGGAAGGTTTGGAGACAAAGCCAGAGAGGCAAGATTACGTTGGTTTGGACATGTGCTGAGGAGGGATGCAGAGTATATTGGGAAAAAGATGTTAAGGAGGAAGCTGCCAGGTAACAGGAAAAGAGGAAGGCCTAAGATAAGGTTTATGGATGTGGTGAGAGAGGACATGCAGGTGGTTGGTGTGATAGAGCAAGCTGCAGAGGACAGGAAGAAATGGAAACAGATGATCCACTGTGGCAACCCCTAATGGGAACAGCCAAAAGAAGAAGATTGTAAAGCTTGTTAATAGCAGTTGTCCACCAGGCAGGTTTGCTCTTCTTTGAAGAGCTTGTTTTGGTCCTATCCAGTACGGCCGAGTCAATGCAGTTATACAGGTGTTTGTATAAAGCACTGATGCAGAATTTGACATAGCTGCCAGTTACATCTGACAAGGGAGGTGCAGTGAAGCTATTTATACCATCCCATAAGAGGTTTTAATCTGCTTTGGAGAAGTTTTTTAATCTAGTTGCTCCGGCGGTTGTCAGGTGTGATAGCTACTTCGACTGAGAATGATTTGTGGACAGATCTTACTAGGGAAAATCTCACAGTGGAGGGTGCTACATTGTGTTCCCCCATATTGGTAAGCACCAGATCCAGGATGTTGGCACTCCTTGTGGGGGTGTCAACTAGCTGTTCCAGTGCATTAGAGTTAACAAAGTCAAGGAACCTTTGGGCAAGTTAGAGCAAAAGTAATTTATCTAGTCAATGGATTTAGTTAAAGTTGGACAATACCAGGGTGTTCAAATGTATCTTGATAGACTCAAGTAGATCCAAATAGGCAGATTGAGTGTTCTGATTCATGAAGGGGGTCCTGTAGCTGGCAATGACTTAAATAGGTGTCCTAGTAACAGTTAATTGCACCTGAACTATCTCCAGGGAATCATACTGTTTAACCAATAGAGAGTTGTATTTATCTTTAATGAATATCAATACACTGCTTCCTTTAGTTTTCATGCCTTCAGTTTGTGGTCTGAACATGTGGGTGGTGTAGCCTGGTATGGTTGTGGTGCTCTCCACAGCCTTGAACCAGGTCTACATGACTGCACAAATGTCTAAGTCTTCCAAGCTGGGGATTGCTTCCACTGAGTGCAGTTCCATGTTAAGAATAGCATTTAGCAGCACAACCTTGAGGTTGGTTTTAGATAGAGTTTTTACATTGGCAATTTTGTCCTTGAGACACTGCCTAAAAAGGCACTATGGGGGGTGGGCAAGAGCCTCAGCCAGTAGCCGAAATTCCAGGGGTGACAGATGAAGACCATCTCTGGCAAAGCATCAAGGTCTGTCGATCGTGTCATCCCAGACTGACAGATACTGTACTCCCTTAGAATGACACCAGAAACTAAGCCAATCACTGAAGTCATTCATTTTCTGTTTGTATTGAGGCATTATACTAGGTGAAGGTAACATGCTGCTCAAGGCTAGGGACATACCTGTCTGAGACACATAGTCCGAGATCTCAGTCATGTCTCTCTTCATATAGTTCACAGAGGTACATCTCAGGTCATTCATACCAACATGGACTATGAGTGATTCATAACAGTACCTGCTTTTGAAAGACTTGAGTGCATGTGTGATATGGCGGATCCTGGCACCTGACAGACAGCTGACTGTGACTTTCTCCTAATCCAGCCTTGTGAGAGAGTCATCTGTGTGTCTTATGATGGAATCAAGGTCTTCAGCATCTGTCCTATGCAGATCATCGGAAATTACTGTCACTTTACTCTGTTTCATACAGACTCCTCAGAGGTGATCTGTGCCTTGCACATATGGCAATCTTTGACCATGCCTTACTGGAAATGTTGAATATCCACAAATCAAATGGTACACGGGTTACTCATTCTAAAGACCTTAACCTGGTATGTGACAGTAATAGAACATGCTGGAGGGTCACATTTGTTTTCCAGAGGTTATCACACCTTTGGAATAGACTCCCACTGCAACTGTAAATTCACCCCTGGGGGTCCCACCTGTGTCCCTCTTGGACCGGGGCAATTGGTGCTGATCATGTAAATAAGGGTAGAACTTGGCTAGGCTTGCAAGGGCCCTAGGGCCATTAGCCTAGTAACTTCCTATGATATGTCTCAATCATAGTCCATGTGGGAGTACATGACTTGGGACATACCTCTCTAGACACTACTTAGAGATACTTATTTGAGCTCTCACAAGATGTCTGTGCAGTCACTGACACATGACTTAAAGCCGTGAAGAGCACATTAACAGTGCAAGGTTATTATGCCTTCCACACATTTAGACCAACTAATTCACAGGCAGGGACTAAAGGTGGAAGTACCTCTATGTACATCAAAGTGAAGATACTTCAAGACTGGTCAAACAGACAATGCACTTGAGCTGCTCCAGGTTCAATTCACACTAGGAAAAATCCAATACACTGCCATGCAAGCTATAGGCCCCCTTCTATGACCCAGGACAACCATACCATGTATGTAAACTTATTAGAAACACTAACCATCCAACCAAATACCATATCCATGGGTGACTTTCATTATCCCACTATTACCTGTGAACCCCATATGACAACAAACATACAGGCACATAGATTCCTGGCTTTTGGAAACACAAACACCCTGGACCAGATAGCCAATACACCAACCAGGGGTGCAACCATACTGGATCTAGTCCGCATCAATATGGGAGAGTCATGCACAACCCCATACTGTAATGTCTTCCCTGGTAAGGTTAGAACAGAAATTGGTGTCCTCTGAAGTAAAAATAAAACATGACACCCCCCCCCCCCAGCTAGACATGGAATATTCAGGAACTACTCTAAGGCTAAACTCCAGCTATTAGGTGATAAATTGGCCAAATCTCAAGCCCCCATAAACACTGACAACACTGTGGCCTATGCATAAGTGTTCACAGAAACCCTGAATGAGCATGTTAATAGCTGCATAGAGGCAGGAAGAAGTACAGAACTAACTCAAAATCAAGCTACCATGGTGGAATCACAGAATCAATAGGCTGTTTAACAGAAGGAAGAAACTCATGGCAAAACTTAGGAGGTGCAGCACACAGCAGGATAAAAGCACTCTCATCAAAGTAAACAACAAATCAGTGAACAAAAGAAGTCTATCAAATCCAGATTTGAGGTAAGTGCAGGTTCCCAGGCCAAGAACAACCAGAAAGCATACTTCAGCTATGTCCGCAACCTCAAAGGCAAGACACAGTTTTGTGCACATTTCAAGGTAAATGGAACCAGCTATAATGTGGCAGAAGATATAGCAAACCTTCGGGCTGATAAACTGAGCCCCAACTTTAACCCTCTCTCCTCCTCAAACTTCCTTCAGGAAATACTAAGACCAAGTACTCTGCATCTCAGCATGCCTTCTAAACAGTATGAAACATGACCCCTCTGGAATTACTATTTCACTGTAGCCACCAAATAGGCTTCATGCCTCATGAATGGAGAACAGCAACAGTCATCCCTATGCACAAAGGTGGGCCATCTACAGACCCAAAAGTCTCACTAGTCTGATATGTAAAGCCATGAAAAGAATTATCACAGAAATGATCAACAGAGATGTAATACATGTCCAGACACTGGACCAAACCCAGTTTGGTTTCATCAAGGGCAGATCATGCCTAGCCAGTCTGATGGACCTATTTGAGAAGGTAATCAAAACAATGGATAAGGGTAAAATGGTTCACACTGCCTACCATGGCCTAACAAGGCATGTGACACTATACCTTCATCAGGCATTGTTGACAAACTCAAGACGTTACGTACAAACTAGTATATCAGCTGGTGGATAGCCAAGTGGCTGACAGACAGGACCCAGGAAGTTAGCACTGGAGAGTCCACCTCTACAAACAGGTCAGTCGCAAGTAAACTCCCTCACAAATCATTCCTCAGAATGCTCCTTTTAGGCATTTACTAATCTGAAGACAAGATCATTGCCAGTGGTCTCTGGCTGACTAAATTTGCAGATGATTGCAAATTAGGAGCTGTCATTGAATCCCATACTTACACAAATGTTCTTCAGGAGGGACTGACACAGACATAGAACTGAAGCCATGGTGTAACAGTAAATGCCAAGAAATGCACAATACTATGCTTTAGGAAGTCATCCACCCCTGGTAACTATCGTATTGACAGCACACTTCTAACATTTGATCTATTAGTCAGGGACTTAGGGACACACACAGATAGTAATTTACCCTTTGACTGTCACATGGCTACATTATTGAGAAAATCAGTCTATGTTGCACAACTTATAAACAAAGGTATGGCATGTAAGTTCAAGGAAGTAATTTTTCCACTGTATTCAGCATAAGTCAGATCTGTCATTGAGTGCAATGCCACCTGTGTATGTACCTAACCAGGCATATCTGACAACTGGAACACTCACAGAGGTTCTGCACTAAACAAATACAAGGCGTATGTAAAATGTCCTATGCAGGCCGCATCAAGGCAGTATCCCTGCATTCTGTGTCCTACAGCCTTTGGAGGGGAGACGTATGCCTGCCATACAGGCCATTGTCAGACCCCATTGTGGACCCCCTGCATATCTACAAAACTAGCCTCAGAATTATCTTTTCTACAGACCTACATCTTGCCTGTTGTATAAATAGGATGTGCTGGAGAGACAGGTATGTATCCCAGAGACAACAGGATCCCCATCCATGTGAAGTAGAGTTCTGCCCTAAAGCAAATCAAGTGCAAGTTACACAACTGGATGGGGAACAGGACAGTCATCCCTGTTTTGAAGCCTATGTCTCTAATGAACACAGGAAAACTGTAAATGGTTTATCTCCCAGGCCTCTGCTTGTAAATGTTTCATCTCCCAAAACTCTGATTACACTTATCAAGGGTATCAGACCTAGTCCAAAATTTGGAATGCATGGCTAGGCTTAAGGAAGCCCTTGTGTTTGTTAGCCTAGTAAACACCTATGAACCCATGAACCCATGAACCTATACTGCATTATCGTTCTGATGAAGTTTCTCTTCTGTGCTGACATTCAGTCCTATACTCTGACATTAATGGGTTGATCATAGATGTGTACCCATAGGTGTGTCCTACACAATCCTGAAAGGGAAACATAAACATTTCTATGAGACACATTTCATTGTGTGACTCCACAGCCCTCACAACAGCATCCATTGTAACATACACAAATATGATTATGCTATACACATTATAAATGGCAAAGTACAATATCTGTAAATGACCAGTACAAGTAGCATGTCAGCAGCAACAATGGATGAAACAAATTCATCCTAATGTAGATAGTCACCCTGTGCATCAGATACATAGCTTTATTTCCCTGTAACCATGAGAAAGATGATAGGGATGTGGCACAGGTATCATCACTTGCACAGGGTGTGGTGTGGGGGTACAGGAGGCCTAGGTTGACCCAATAGGTTGGCAAGCATGTGTGTGAGTCAGGAAGGGAAAAAGGCAAGATGGACCATGGAAATTTTGCTTGTGTGTCTATAGGTGCACTCAATGTGACAGTGGTGTTTGTGTGTCTGCATGAATGTAGCCAAGCTCAGTGCTAACCCTAAGTGTCTGTATGTTGGACAGCTGTGAGCTGCACATGGTAGAGCTGACAGTTCATTGTCTCCACCCCTGAACATGAGTAGTGGCTCTGCCAGGAGTTGCACTGGCACTTCCACGCCTAAGGTCAGATGCTGTGCTACTATGTGAGGGTGACAGATGTCTACTGGTAACGTCTCCTCCACAGGAATGCCCAGGACCATGAGCCCATGAACCCATGGCTTGCTAGGTCTTGGTGTGTACAGCACACTCCCCTCTGGAGTGCTGGATGTACTGCTACTATGGGATTGTGCATGTCCATGTTGACTCTCAGCAAATATAGTTGCTGACCTATGCCCATCAGGCCGATGCTCAACTCCAGTCAGATGCCCCATCACAGACAACATGCATTCCAAGGCAGATAGTGTGCAATCTGTTTCAGACCTACCGCTTGACACTGTGTCCGTCAACCATTCTAGGATATCAGCAACACGGTGGAGGCATTCATGGATGTCAGACTGTGCTGCATCCATAACCCTGCGCATTTGCTGGGAGTTCCTTTCTGAATGTGCCTGTGCCTCCATGATGGCTCTAAACATATGCCAAGTGACATATGATGAGACACCTATGACAGGTGGTGCAGGGACAGCAGGCCTCCTAAGAGCACCCCTATCAATCCACATGTGTGGAACCTCACCAACTGTTTGGCTATGGCCAGTGTCGACAGCCACTGAAGCCACAATAGCCACACTTCCCTATTCAATGTCCCCATTCTCTGACTAGCCAATATGTGTGGCCTCAGGGGACTGGGTATGAGTAGGTATTCTGGCTGTGTACAGTGATAATGAGGGTGGATGAGGGATGTCAACCCCTGTGTCTGATTCAGCCTCTGCAACCCCCAGCTGTACCTCAATTTGGCCACCATCATCTTCAGAGTCTGAAGAAACACTGACATCAGGTTATGAAGGGGACAAAGACCAATGTTCCTTGTCACTTGTGATAAGAAGGAAAAAGCAATACATTAATATCTGCACTACTATGCTCTGCAGTACTATGGTGTAATATATGTCAAGCTGTATACACTGCTGTCACTATTACACACTTGTATAACCCCCAACCTCACATAGTAGGACATGATGACATTATTTTCTAACCCCAATCTCTAATTATTTGGAAATAATTATTCATTAAAAAAGAATCTCATGAGCAAAACATAAATTATGTACACTTTGACATTCTGCAAAAATCTGCACAGTAGACAGTTATGGCAATCTGCAACGTCCTGACAATACTGTCATGTCAATCACTATGGTCACACTTAGAAGGCAGAGGTATGACTGTAAACTGTAGACATTCAGAAAATATCTGTCCATTTGGCAATCATGCAGACAGTACATCAATCCAGCCATCAGGCCTGGGATGACACTTTAGAGAATACATTAAACTATATCTACATCTCTGACAAAACAGTTTTGTGCATACCAGCAGCATTAGCATGGTATCTTCCAATTCCTGATGGGCCTGAAAAAATCTGAGGAAGAGGTAATGGCAACAGCACTACATGTTACAGTATAACAGATGTAATACATCCAAATATCTCATATTTACAATAGCTGCTATGTTAACAGGTATGTGGGTCACAATCTCTACATGAGCATAAAACTGCAGCTAACTGCCCCCCCCCAAAAAAAAACACTTGACATTCATGTAAAACTATATACACCTTGACATGCAACAGTATTCCAGTGGTGATCTAACTAAGCATACCTGGATGCTCCTCTTGAGAGGAATGGGTGGCACCTGCATCCACAACATATTGGCTGATGGATACCTGGGCGCTGTCTTGTGTCGCAAGGTTTGCCAGGAATTCTTCTGTGGCTGAGACAGAGGTTGTTTTGCTGCAGGCCCACCACCAGTGACCTGACGATCCCTGGCCACATCAGCTGCATGTCTCCATGTTGAATTTATCATATCTGTGGCACGGTATTGCACCTGCTCATAAGTATGATTCTGGTGAGCCACAGCATTGATGTTATGCACCAGTTCATCCCACAGGGCTGCACGCTCTGGCCTATTTGCCCTCCCTCTGGACAACAGGAGCTGGTAATGCTGGTGCAAAGCCTCAATGATGAGGTCATTTTCCACTTCAGTAAATGGTGTCCTGCAACGTGCATGCATGATGTTTTCTGAAATACAAATAAATGAGAACATGTCAGGATCACACATGTAGGAGTACAGTATGTAGAGATACAACAAAAAAGGAAGGCTATCAGTATTCACCACTTGATTACAAATCTCATGTTCAACAGTGTGGCAAACATACAAAGGGTGTGGACGCAACAAAGACAGTTGCAATAGTGACCTATTAATGTTTCTGCCATGACAGATACTCACATATGATCACACACCCAACACAGGAGTCCATTGTTGTGTGCCCCATAGCAAGAAATATCACCTCACCATATAATATGTATAAACAATAGTGCCAATAAAATAGCAGTGTACTATTACAACTGCAATCAAAGGAAGTAGCCAGGAAACCCGTGCTCCTAGTTATCACACATTATACCCTTGCTGTACTCTACATCCTCTGTACATGTAACTTGGTTGGAGATCCATGCCATATGATCAGTACAGTTCTAACAAAGGCTTACTGATGTAAATCTCCATTATCCCTAAGTATATTCAAACATATGCATCATGTTGGAAGCAAAATGGTTACATACCTGATGGAGTACAATACCCCACTGTTGAAAGATAAGTAATGTGTCAACAAGTTAACCATATGAACTAACTCTCATTCACACTGGTTCCCCTATATAAAAGTTTGCCTTTTTAAGATGGTTCTCATTAGCTGGTGATTGCCTCTGAACCAGTCTGAGGTTCAGAAATGCTACATGCAGCCTACGCAGCCAATTTGCAGTATAATCAGCCAATCCCATGCAACTACTCAACAAGATATAAGATCTTAGTGTAGATTCCATCCCCTTTCTTATATGTTGTGGTTGAAATTACTGGAGTAAAGCTGCATCAGCACAGAGGAAATGTTTGCAGCAGTACTTTTTACATACAGATGTGTGTACTACAGTCTAAAGCTGCTGCTGCAGGCAATGGGCACAGACAGAGAGTCTGAAGACTGTGCAGGACAACAACACTTACGAGTAACTGTGAGACCTGTGGCAGCCTTGATGAACAGGGAATTCATCTCACTGGAAATTAAGGTATGTGTTTAAGGTAAGCATGTTAGCCAAAGGTGTCATTAATAGAGTAAAAGGCAACATGGTTGATGTGTCCTAGAACAAGATCGGGGGTACATTAACCATTATGTCAGCCAGTTGGACAACTGCCAAGTCATGTGTTATGTTATGTCATGGTAGTCATCTGGAATGTGTGTGCTGGCAACCCTTGCTTTTAACACAACCTCCATATATGTATGTTACTTGTGCAGCTGCAGCTGTCTGTAATATCACTAGCAAATCATTGTGGGATGCAGTCTGATATTACTAGGCAATATATGAATTACATGCATCAAAATCCTCTGGGAATTCATGCTAATGCATAACCTGACATTCTATGTACTTTCTAGGGCTGTAATAGGAATAGATAGAATGTGGTCCTATCTGAAGGCCTTTCACTTCCAAGCAGATATTCCATCTGTACTGCTTTGGGTGGATAAATAGGTAATGAGACAGTCATACATATCACAATTTATAATGGTGATGTACACATGCACGTATTTTAAATACTAAACACAGCTGTATTTGAACCCAGGACCATGTGGACCAAAAATGTATGATTTTACAGCATTTAACAGATTAAGCTACATAGTCACTGTTTCAGTAGGTATCTTTTTACATGTTGTATATATAATTGCACACTTACCTGATGTTACATACCTCACTTACATCTATTAGTATATGTATGGCTTTATAGTGACATATTTCTTTACCAGAGTCCTAGTTAAATTCCTGTTTTTCCATTAATCTTTTTGCAGATTTGCTGCGCGATCTGGTGCAATGTGTAGCATTGTGTAAGCACGCTTAATGATGAGAAAATGAAAATTACTATGTTTTGCTTAAACAGCTGTGCTAGTTAATTGGCTGTGTGGCTAGGCGGGTTGATACAGTGTTGTTCAAGAGAAATGGTACTGGCTTCAAAATAGCACACAGGTGTACTTTTTAAACATGATTAGTATGCTTTCAAATACATGCAATAATACACCGCCATTTAACATAGCTTAGCAATGCTGCATTATGTGCAGCATCACTCAATAATTTTGTTAAAGAAAAGAAAATTGGGGAGAGGTGAAATGAGGTGCAAGCAGGGGGAAAAACGTAGTGAAAGGCAGGTAGCAATGTGCAGGGAGAGTGTAGGAAAAAAACATAGCTATCCATTTCTTCAACAGCATCAACTGTGCACTTGAAAAGATTTTTAGCTGAATTTGGACTGTCACCCCCCGAGAAAGGAGTGACAACAACAGAAGTGCATTGTCAAGCCAGTTGGACCAAATTAAGTGTGTCCAGTGGACATATATGCAAAATGGAGAGCTATGTATGAGACAATATTTTTTGGGGGGGAAGAGGTACCCTTTTTTTTTTTTTTTTTTTTAAGGAGAGAATGGAATGTTGGGGAATGGACACTGGTATGTGTGGAGATGGTAAGTTGGGAAGGTAAAGAAGTATTTGCAGACATACAAGACAGACAAGACAGCAGACAGGGCTGGTGTGGGACACAAAAGGGGGTGAAACCTTGGTTGGGGAGGGTGTTGGGTGATCCTGATCCCATGGACATCAGACACGGTAGCAGTGTGACTCAAGTCCTCATCCATGGGACTGTCAGCATTGCACTTTCACTGCTTCTATGGAGGCAGTAGTTGACACTGCGCATGGGAATTGACTGCCCCAACAGGATGGAAAGCATCCTCTCCATCCAGGGTAGGCGTGCACCAACAGTTTGGTACAAAACCCTATACACCATGCCTAGCAGTCACTCCCTGGTATCAAATGCATCCCCTCCACCTCCACTCCCAGAGTGGGGCACAATCCCAGCCTGTGAGGTGGAACTACCTGAATGAGTAAGTAGTTCAGAGGCAACAGATGGGGTGCCACCAAGCTGCAGCCCAGACGTGCTGGGCCCTGGTGCCTCGGCAGGGGGAGCCAAGGTAGGTGGATCACCTGGAACCAGCTTACCTTGTCATGCTGTGGTAAATAAAATATAAACATAAAAGGAAAAATAAACACAATCCAAACAAATGTAATTAATAACATAAGAGAAAACAATAACGAGTAGCGGAAACAAACTGAAAATAATATAATGAGGAACACAACAACAAATAATGTAAATGCATGTTTTTTTGTTTTTTTTTAAGGCAAAGCAATATCAAATTATACATAAGGCCAACACAAGAGGTAATAACAAATAATATGATAATATCAAATGATAATAGTAAATATATTGATTAAATAAATAAATGAATTGAAGGGGTAGGGTGAGAAAAACAAGAAGAAAATTAGTAACTTCATAGATAACACAGTAAGCTCTCCATTAACCGGAACTCAAACAACCAGTACTCTCAAGCAACCGGCAAAAAAATTTGTTGCACTTTCTGTTTTCCCCCGCAGAAACATACTTTACGTTTTTTAGAGTTTGAGTTTTAAAAAGGAAGATAGAAATAAATTCCCTCTCTCTACAACCTGAGAACAAGTCAAAACAAACAAATAGTATATGGTACAGTATTAGTCAGGCCTATTTTTAATAGTTACTCTCAAGCAACCAGAAACTACAGTTATCCAGCATCTACCAATCCCCTTGGGTGCTGGGTAACTGAGAGTTTACTGTATAACTAAACATACAACAACAACATACATCTAGATATCCTAGATTTCACTTGAGACCACTGACTGCTATGCCGTTTATTGTTTGAAATACTGTGCTCCTTTCAAACACACTGTAGTACAGATCATATTGCATCTAACAATCATTCAATGTTGCTTATATTGTATATATGATGTTCCAGGTACATACCTCTCAACCTCTTAGCACAGGACATTATGGGCCATGCCATACATAATGGTGGTACAAAGGCACAGCACCAGAAAACATTCTTACATAGCATCCTCTTACAATGGTAGCAAGGTGTTCTGATGACAGATTTGACATTACATTGCATTTCGAGGGATGTCATATATCTGCAAATCAGAGAACTGACATTTATTTATGGACATTGATTCTCAGCAATGTGGAAGAGGACGGCCAGTAAAACAAGATCATATACCAGACAGACTGTATGTATGGGGCAATATTCAGTACATTTTGCACAAATTGTGACATTTGAGAGGTATGTTCATGTACACTGATTACACTTGACAGCTGGACAGTCATGGCACAGGTCTATGCATGTGCACTTCAGATGCAAGCATGGTTATGTTTTATTTATGACATGCTTAACAGTATTGATAACTGCACAAAATCTCAGTTGGCTGGTGTGGGATTAGAACTCACAAGCAGTGACTACAGGAATGCTAAATATTTTATTTGAAAAAAATAAATTATCAGAGCACCGTCTCCTTTCAAACTTTATTAATTCATGTTGTTTCAAATCTTGCCTTTACACACAAGGATAGCTGTGTAGGACTTCTGTTAACTTACATCTTTACCCTGTTCATTTATTGACTGCAATCTACAGCATATTTCACTCAATGAGCAGACTATAACATTGACTCTTAATCTGGGTAGACCACAACATTAATTAATGGTTGGAAGCTATGCTACACAGTACTGCATGCTTACTTGCTTTACCAATTCAGATATGTACTGACACATTAATGAAACTCTGTGATGTCCCAGGTATTTCATACATGACTGTTAAAACAGCAATATCTGTATTTACTTTATTTTATTATTACATTATGCATTAAGTTATTACTTTATTGATTTTCTTACATACCACCACCTTGCCTCATCCTGGCTAATCGCCTTGCATGGGACTGGATGTTGGACGCTATCTCTTCTGCACCTGTGGTAAGAGAAGGAAGCCATTATGCATACCAGTTTTGCATTGATTCAGCATTCTATATTTATAAATTACTAGAAAACATACTTACATATCTGTGGGTGTCCCATGCCCGTACTTCCTGGATCCATTGATCCAAGGTTCCCCTCTTCCTTTGATAGGTGATGACACTGCTCACCAGTGCGGGGGATACCAGTTGCACTGGTCAGGTCCCTGGCCAAACTTTCCCAGGCCTCAGACTTACATTCTGATCCCTGATAGTTGCCCTGCAGTAGTCAGGGTCCATAACGCTCTACCATGAGTTCAGTGAAAACCCTAGACTCCTGCATACCACACTGTTGTGCCCTAAAGTACGCACTTTCCCCTATGACAGCAGTCATATCCACAGTCAAGGTCAGGCTCAAACGAATAATGTGAAATTCCCACCTATTGCTATTTAAATAGGCTGCATTCCCACCATTGCACATCATACTGTAACTTTCAAAAATATGCCACATCGCTTAACATCACACAAACTTGCACAATCCATGTTTAAGCGAAGCTTAGCAACATGCAAACAAGAAAAGACTGTTCACCATGTTTAAGTGATGCTTAGCATTGCGCACTTTTTCTAAATTTAATGATTAAATTTAAAGTCAGCTGATGTTTCAGTCACCTGACAGAGTTTCACAGCAGTATATGTAAAAGGTATTATTACCCAAGACTCAAACCCAGGATCTATTATACTGTAGGTCATGACTCAACCTATCTAGTCACTAGGATAGTGAAAGGAACTTATATATCTTCAGATATACTGCAAAGGTGCCTGCAAGTGTAGCGCAGCTTAGCTGCATGGGTTTGTGCAGTGCTAAGCACTGCAGAACTACAGCAATTAAATACATCCGGTTTCTATTTTTAGATATCTAGCAGATGTCTGATGCATGAATGCCCAGTGGTAAGCATAGCTAAATAACATGGCGCATTGTGCAAACAAGCACATAAAGGTAAAAAAAATTAAAATAAATACAACTTAGTGAAATAAAATGTCTTGTAGACGTTTTGGTCAAGGTTAACAGGCCAAAAGGTATGTGGGTGTTCAAATTGGTCTTACACAGATTCAATCTCAGTGTTGTTCTGACCGCCCTTAGGTGAGCACCACAATTAATATGCATGGCATGCTGCCAAGGGAGAATTATGGCCATGTACATTGATACATTCTGTGTAGGCTCTACACAGAGCCTACACGGACTTTATTGCGTCCTGGTTTATAATAAATATTTTCCTAAGGATGTCAAAATAAATTAAAAAAAAACATAAGAATTTTACAATTTATTGTTATTGATTTGTAGAAAAGTCCATATTCCAAAAGAGTTGCTTGCATTGTCAGTCTGTCTGATTAAGAAAACAATGCTCTCAATGTAAATGACTTACTTCAATGTAAATCTATAAACAGGGACCAGACTCCAAAACACCTGCTCTCGGCCTGTTCTCAGAGTAAATGGTCACTTACATTGACAGCAAGTCTTTTGGAATTATAGCCAGAATTGTATAGAACTTTAACTTTTTTTTAATAAGATTTTAGGTAAACAATCAGGCCACATATGTAGACATGATTTGAAAGTTTGCTTCACCTATTTGATCAGTCAGGTAAAAGTACAGCATAGATACTGAGAAGTAAACTAGGTTGTAAGTACACAGAATAAAATAAGTTAAAAGTCATATTAAGGTAAACCTGCCAGCCACTATTGTGCAATATTGTTGTGTAATGGTAGACCACTGGCAATGGAAATAACCATGAAAAATAAACAAATAGGTATAAGCAGTGATTATATTGGCACTATCTGGCAGTATTGAAATAAGAGTTAATCTAACCAGTTAAGCAGTTTAAAAGAAACGGTAAAAAAATACACACTTCAGTTTAATTAAAATAAGGGATGTGATTTAGGTGACAGGAGATGAGGCAAGATTTTAGACCTGAATTAATTAATTAATTAATTAATTAATTAATTAATTAATTAATTTATGTTTTATGGGTTCATGGGTTTGTAGTAGACTATCAACACTAGGGCCTTTTTAAGCCTAGCCTTGCATCCCAAACCTCTGACATGTTCTGGTACCCTTGATAGTTTTGCAGCTATCAAGGGCAGTGCTGGGTGGGAAGTGGGAGAGTGGTGTGTGGGTGAAGAAGTGAGAGGTGAGGAGAATTGAAAAGTGAAAATGATGAGTGATTTTGTGATTTTAAGAGAACATTTTTTGGAGAGGGAGATTTGTGTTGAGAGATGAGAGATGGAATGTTGAGAGATGGATGTTTACAAATATTTTACAAGGAGGGTTGCCCGAGGATATATTAGGGGGATGTATATGATGTAGGATGATAGCAAAATGCCAAGCCAAAAAAATTCTGGTTGGGTGTATTATGGATAAAATTCAGAATTAGAAGAAAGAGAACTAAAAAAAAAAAGTAACAGAGCAACAGAAGAGAGTAAGATAAAGAGAAA